>NC_050576.1:442260956-442560073 GCF_011100635.1 Trichosurus vulpecula | reverse complement strand
TTATTTGCTGTAAATTGTATGTCTACTCTATTCCACTAATCTACCTCTCTAATTCTTAGCCAGTACTGATAGTCTTGATAATTACCGCCTTATAATACAGTTTAAGATCTGGTGCTGCTAAATCTCTTTTCTTGGTTATTTCCTTTGATATTTTTGTTTTTCCAAATGAATTTTGTTATTATGTTTCTAATTTGGTAAAATAATTTTTGGGTAAATTAATTGGGATAACATTGAATATATAAAGTAGTTTGGGTAAAATTGTCATTTTTATTATATTGGCCCTGCCTACCCATGAACAATTAACATCTCTCCAATTATTTAAATCCGATTCAATAATTTATAAAATTTAAAAAAATAATTGTGTTTATATGGTTCCTGGGTTTGTTTTGGCATTTGTACTCCCGGGCATTTTATACTGTCTAGAGTTATTTTAAGTGGTAGCCATGGGTGGGTGGGGGGAGGGAAATTTACATGATAATTTTGTTTTATATTTGAAAGGAATAGCAAATTGTGCATAGTAGATTAGCAGTTTCATATACAATCATCTTTTTATTATACTATGTCATGAAAATGCATGTTTTGTTTCATAAATAAAACATAAAATAAATGAAAGGACTATGTGGAAGGATTTTAGATCTTTCATAGCTTTGCTTCAGGCCAATACTAATTATACTGCAACTGGCAGGTGGGAATAAAATATACTTTTGATGAAGATCCTCAAAATCTTTTTTTTCTCTTGTATCTCCTATTAACAGAGGAGTTTTCTTTTTGTTGTGATAGGTGAACTGTCGCTTTCCTCTTATGTTGGGGACTGTCTTTTTGTGGCTCAAAGGGAGAGAGGCTTCCATTGCTGGTCATGTAAAAGAAAAAGTGATTTTCTTGAATGGGGCACTGGCTTTTCAGAATGTTGCTAAATGAATTTTTTAATTTATCCATTAAAAATGGGGAAATGGTAGAAAACAACTAATGATGTATGTTTGAACTTTGGAATCCTTAGGTGAGAAACTTCACATCAGATACTCTAGAACAGTGGTGTCAAATTCAGTTTGGAAGTGATCCCTCTGGGCTGCATGTTGACTTAGAAAACCAGAGATTAACATCACCTATGTTTTATATTTTTAGATCAGAGAATTTCAGTGCTAGATGGACCTTCAAGATCATCTTGCCTGGTGGTGTCACACTGAAATAGCAGAAGGAGCCACCAAACCATACATAAGGAGCCCTGAGGGTTGCACATTGACTTATAAAACCACATATCAATATTATCCATGTTCTGTTGTATTTTTATTTTATTACATATTTTCCAATTACATTTAATCTGGGAATGTGGCCACAAGACTGGCAGCCAGTGTGTTTTTACACCTCTGATCTAGCCCAATCACTCTTACCGATAAAGTAACTGAGGGTGAGGGAGGGGGAAAATGACTTGCCCAAAATCACACAGCTAGTAAATAGCAGAGCCAAAATTCAAATTTAGGTCTTTTCATTACTCTGCACTGACTCCCTTACAACTAGACTTAGGACCAAAACCTTAAATTATTATCAAGAGTTAAAAATTCGTCTCTTTTTTTTCTTTCTTTCTTTCTTTTTTTTTTTTTTTTTTTTTTTTTTTTTACTAAACGCAATTTCTTTTCATGGTTGATAAGATAGAGAACAAATTTTAGATACAGTAGGAGAAGCAAGGAACTAGAAATCAGTAGACTTGGTCTATAGTCTTGGTTTTCTTATTAATTTGTATGACCTTGTGCAGATCAAAGTCTCTGGGCTTCAATTTCCTCACATAGAAAATGGGGAGTTTGGGCCAGGGGACCTTTGAGATTCTTTCCAGCGCTGAAATGCTATGATTCTATTTTTTAGCATGTGGTCCCTCACCCTGTTGCAAGGCAGTAGCAGTAGTAGCTAACATTTATATCCTAGGAATATAAATATTTATATGCTAGGCTTTACAAATAGTATCTCATTTGATGGTTTTCTACTAACGACTCCTCAGGCTTGGCTCACTGGCTTCCACTACTGGTCTTTTGGTCATCATTTTCACTCTAGGTTTCCCTCATTCAGTTCTGCCAGGCTACACCTTGTCCCTTATGTTAACATGTACCCATTGTAACATGCCTGAAATATATCAATGTAACATGATTACATGTTACACAGTACAGGTTTGTACATGTTATATTCAAGAGAAGGAAGCACTAAGTTTCCAACTTCTCTGCTATCCTGCCTTTTGTAATGAGTAAACATCTTAGATTCTAAAAAGGTTTTCACTACTGTTCATATTGTGTGGGACAACAGACCACTGGCTCAAATAAAAAACAGAGGTGTCTCGGTTCTCCCAAGGTAGAAACAAAACAGAAGCTTTATTTGACCAAGTCTCGCGAGAATTGCGCATCTCCCACTACCAGGGCGGAGATGGTAGTGAAGAGAGGCAAGGGGGAGAAGGCAAGCAAGGGGATATATATCCTTGTACAAACAATTCTAAGAAACCCCACCCCAGAGGCTGGACCTCTGTCCCCATTTGCGGGGACAGGTGGCCTCCCAATCTAACCAAGAATAAGTTTTACCCAATACCAGCACAGAAACTACAGAATTACCTTATAAGGAAACTTTAATGTTAAGATGGCGGTTTGTGAGTAGGCTAGGGGAGGGGGAGAGGGGAATACCACCTGATTTCCCCCAAATCATATGATTTACAGGAAAACGAAACTTAGGCCTAGTGAGGTCCACATCCTAACTAAATTTGTACTATTTGAGTATCATCTTGCCTGAGTTATTCATAGGGAAGCTTTCACAATCTTGTATTCCATTCACAGCTGAGGTGACATCTACAAATCTAAAGAAGAAGGGGGAGAAAGACATTCCTAAAGGCTAAATAATCAGATTCCCATTTCCCTTTTCTCTAAATATTGATTCTCAAACATTAATAATACATACATACATACATATATATATATATATATATATATATATACATATATATATATACATATATATATATATACATATACCCTGTGAAGTCTTCACACTTTATTCTCTCACTACCTCACACAATATCATGGAAAAATAAAAGTGCTTCAATTTCCTTATCTATAAAATGGAGATAATAAATAGCACCTAGCTCACAGGGTAGTTGTGAGACTCAAATGAGTTAACATATGTAGTGTGCTTGGCAAACGGGATTTAAATAACAAACAAATTTTCAAAGTTAGCAAGTTATAGAAGTTTTTTTTTTTAAATTAACCCTGCTTTCTGACAGCTTCCCATTTCCCATCCCAATTTCCTGACAAAACCTCGACTTTCTCACCTGGTCTCAAACATTTAATAGTTGTATGACTCGGGCAAGTCATTTAACCTGTTGGCCTCAATTTTCTCACACATAAACTGAGGATTACAGTAACAGCACCTACCTTGTGGGGATGTTGTGAGGATCAGATGAGATATTTTTAAAGTGCTTATTACAGTGAGTGGCTGCTGCTGTTTGTCCTTCATTCTTGAAGAGGACCATGACATCAGGAAGGTGATGCTATGACATGCAATGAATTGGATTTAAGGGAGGGAGGGCTGAGCAAAGTCACCAGCCTCACTTTCTCCTCCGAAGCCATGTGGGTCCAGTGGCCAGATGTAGATCAAGACCACTGGAGATGGCCCAGGATGCATGTGGAGACCTCAGCTTTTGCCATGACATAAAAACTTATTCTTTTCCTCTTCCCTTTCAGTTCCTGTCCTTATGTCAGCCCTGATCGAGATTTATATTCTTTTCTTTTCTTTTTTGTTCCGGAATTAGGTTCTCCTAAATTTTCCCTCACCTTGGAGAATATGATAATCTTGCTTTGAATGCTGTCTCCACCTTACCTGCTTCCCACTTTAGTTATGAAGGTCCTCAAATCGTAGGCTGTAGTGGTAGAGAACCTTACAGCCATTTAATCCTACTTTCTCATTATATATGCAAAAGTTGGCAGTACACTTGATGGGTGTGCCAAGTGATATTTAGGACACTGCCCCTAACATATATGCACATCGCATTTCAGCTCAGATCCTATTTTGGAAACATAATATATAATTTGTCCACCAGGTGGTGGTAGATGCAGCCTACCAGACAAATCATTTTCTCAGGCTCTTTTAGTACACCTCTATGGACCTCTCTGGTGCACATGCATGAGCCTTCCCAAAGTTAACAGTATCCCCATTGCCCTCCAGAAGATACTCATCCTGCAAACTCTTAAATTGCTTCCCTTCCAACCACCCTGAGTCTCATACAATTCCTTAGGAAACAGTGGATGTTGTCCTAGATTCAATTATTATCTGATGGTATAAAAATGAAATACTCCTCCAAATTACTGCATAATTATAAGAGGGACTCTATGTAACCCAGGTTGCTAGACATGCTGGATGCCTATATAAGAGGCAGAATTGACATGAGACCTTGGGAAAGGAGGCATTTTCTTTTCTTGAGACCCACATGGTTCATGGGAAGGAGATAAGAAAAGAGTTATCTGTGTGTGTGTGTTCCAACTGGACCCCAACCTATTTCTCCAGTCTCAGTGGATATTATGCCCTGTCCCAAGCTCTGTAGTTTAGCTAACTTGGATTTCTCTCTGCTGCATGCACACACGCACACACACACACACACACACACACACACACACACTCCACACCATTATGTGGGCTATCCTCCATGTCTGGAATGCACTCCTTCCTTACCTCTGCCTCTCTTCCTGACTCCCTGACTTACCTGACTCCCTCTCCCTCTAAAATAGAGCTCAACAGCATCTTCTTCATGGAGCCTCTTCCACTATATCTCAGTTGCTAGTGCCTTTCCTCCCTTATATTTAAATAGTTTGTATACATTGTATTTATCAACTTTATGTGTTTATGCTACATATTTTAGGTACTTATCTTCCCCATTAGAATGTAAGCTCATTCTTATTACTTATATTCCCCAGCCTAGAATAATGCTCTGCACATAGCAAATGCTCAATAAATACTTGTTGTTTAATGGAATGGATTTCACAGAGATGCAGGAAGAAAAATCCATCCCCCTGCTGTGGCTAAGCACTCTTCCATACTCTGTTAGATGTCAGTTCTCAGCCCTCCCAAAGACCATTTCTGATTACAGTAGGCAGAGGCTCAGGCTGACCCATTGCCAAACCAAGAAGTTCAATTCTAAAGCCCACTGCCTCTTGATTGTGTTTTGGACATGTAAGCCTAAGTCCCACCTTCAGTGTCTCTAGATGCTCCCAAGGCTCAAATAGAATGTCAAACCTGAAATCTTTCTTCCAAGGGCAGAGGAAGGGGAAATAGAAAGCTCTACTTTGCCAGTGTCTTACATTTCTTTCTGTCGGGACTTCTGGTTGCCTTCTCTGTACCCTACGGGATAAAATACCATTGAAGAAACACCTGGTGCATTCATATAAAGAAATAGAAGTTGAAAAAGGAGACATGGCTTCCTTAAGTTCACATGGGTTGCAGCTATAATGCTGGGACTCAAAACTAGGCCTCTGATGCCAAATTCAGGGTTCTTTCCAATGTCATAGTGATTCTTCCTAGGTAGTTTCCCCATAGATATCCTATGTTCTTTTAATTACAATGTACTGCTTTACATTTATGTAGTTTTCAAAGGAAGAATAAATTCCTAGAACAGGACTGCCAAGTATCTGGTCACAAAATTTTGCTAGAGTACTGGAACATGAGATATGCTTTATAATGGGAACACTAAGCATACCATAGGATATATGTGAATAAAAAGAATTGTACAATATTGTTTCTCAACATTCAACTCAAGCACATTGTTGGGAGCTTAATAATTAATTGTCCCCAGCCTCCCATCCCAATCTACTTATAAAATGACAAAGAAAGGAAAAGATGCCTCAAATCATCAACCGTTTGAAATTGAGGTATATTTATAACCCATTTATAGTACTACATGATTCAGGATCATAGAATCCCAGACTTTAAAAGGATCCCAGAGATCATCCAGTCCAGTCTTTCCTCTGTTTAATATCCCTGACAAGTTGTCTTCTATCTGCTTAAACCTCACCCCCTCCCAGGGAACTCATTACTTCAATAAGGCAGACTATTCCATTTTCAGATAGCCCTAATAGTTAGAATTTTTAAAATTTTATCACTCTTCTAAAAACCAACAAAACTGAATATAATCACTTTACTATGCTAGCCTTCTAAATACTTAAAAATAACTAGCACTCTGTTCTCTCTTTCTCACTCCCCTCTCTACCCTCCCCTTGTCTTTTCTTTCCCAGGCTCTTAAGCCCCTAGGTGTTTTTATTTGAGTTATTCCTCTTGATACAATTGCTTTCCTGGTCATCCTCTCCTCTGGATATATACCTGCCCTTCAGAGTTGCAAAGGTGGAAGGGACCCAGAGACTGTCTTTTCTCGAATATACTTGGACATTAATCTCCTCAACACAATATCCCTGACAGCCTGTTTGAAGTCATCAAACAGGTGAGTATCCATTGTCCTTTCTCCTTCTAGGCTCACCTTTCATGGATCAGGGTGGCAAGATAGTACAGTGAGCTACAACCCCCCAAGTTTATAGGCCAGGCTTGTCTTAGGTCAACAAACATTTGTTAATCCTTTACAATATGCCAGGCATTATGCTAACCACTGGGAAAACAAATACAAACAGAAAGACAATCTCTTCCCTCAAGAAGCTTACTCTCAGGGTGACCTCTGGGGCTTTTTGTAATTAGTCTCTATCCTACACTTGAAAAACACAATCCCCTATTATTCCTCCAAATGAACGAGTCCTCTCCTATCATCAGACCAGTCCTACCTCCAAGCCTTTGTTCACCGTTGCCCCACTTTTTTTGAAAAACCCTCCTCCCATTCTCTCCAAATTTAACCCCTCTTCTAAGGTATTAGCTCTTCCATGAACATTCCCAAAATATTCTACCCCAAGTGATTTCTCTCTTCTTTATCCTATACAATCTGCATTTTATCCATTCATTTTGATAGTTATATTTTAGTTCAGTCATTTTCAGTTGTGTCCAACCCTTTGTGACCCCATTTGGGCTTTTGTTGACAAAGATACTGGAGTGGTTTGCCATTTACTTCTCCAGTTCATTTGACAGATGAGGAAACTGAGGCAAACAGGGTTAAATGACTTGCCTGGGGTCCTACAGCTAGTATGTATCTGAATCCAGATTTGAACTCAGGAAGATGGGATTTCCTGGTTCCAGGACTGGCATGCTATCCACTGTATCACCTTTCTGTATTACTAATCATCCTGATAATTACATAATCTCATGTTATTATTTCAAGCACACATTTTATCTCCCTATATATGTAGTATATAGTGTAGGTTCCATGGAAATCCTCACTACTCAGCAGAAGAGACTCATCCCGCAAACTCTTAGGTGATGACATGCATAAGCCATCTCTCTAAGGGATTATATGGAAGTTCTGTGTGAGCAGTCTTGGTTTCACTGATATAGAGAACTCTGAAAAAGGAAATATCCTTTACCGATTCAGGTTGTCATCTTCAAAGTTGTTAGAGAGTTGTGTGAGAAGCAGTGTGGCAGGACAGAGAGAGCTGGTTTGGAGCCAGAGAGAGCTCGGTTTGGGTTCCACTGCAAGAGGTAATCCTGGGCTAATCGGTTAACTTTTCAACACCCTAAGCCAGGGGTGTCAAACTCAAATGGAAAAGGATCCATACATAAGGATCCTCCCAGGCTGTATATTGGCTTAGAAAACCATCTATTAACATGATCTATATTGTATTGAATTACATTTTGTTAAATATTTTTCAATTGCATTCTAATCTGGTTTTAGCTGTTCTCAGGAGTGTTACTGGACAGTTTGCCAGTGGCCCAGTGTTTGACACTTCTATTCCAAGCAACTCTCTAATACTTTATTATGCTTCACAAAATCACTGGATACCTAGTTTAACCTTTACCTGAAAAAGAATCTCCACCTCCCCCAACCAACAAACTTCTGCTAGAAGAAAGTACCACTTTTCACTTTTGGATAGCCCTGTGAAGATTATTCTTTATATATATTATATATTAATATGATATTATCATGTGTAGTTAAATCTCTATTGAGATTTTTTGGTTTTATATCTATACATTCTACCCTTTCAAGAATTATTTTCCTTAGACTAAGCCTCAGTTCATCTCTTTGCAACTTCTATCCAATGATCATAGTTCTGATTTCTAATCCTTCATCCACATGACAGAATTGCAAACACCCACAGATGGTCATCAAGCTCTAGGCACACTGTTCTAGTTACTGATGATCTCTTTACAAAGATTTTATCTTATATTTGCAGTGTTGTTTGGAGGCTTTTGATGTAGGCTCTTTGACTTTGTTGATTTCTTCAGGCTGTATGTTTTGGTCTTCTTTGTCATCAAAGAAATATTCCAAAGTCTGAGTCTAAATCTGAGTCCATTTTCACTGCCTGTTCATGTTCCCAGCCAACTATTGACCCTTGAGCTTTTTGTCAGGGTATGACTGCTTGTAGAGTAGAGAGTACTTTGTCCCAAGCTTTAGACACTGCTCTGCAGTTTTCAGAGCTACATCTACTTTACCGTCTCAGCAAGCTCTGCCACACCAGCACTCCTCCTCCCCCAAGAACCACCAACCAGGACCACAACTCAGATCTAAGCAGGACAAAGCAAGAGAACCTGCCTCTGCAACAGCAAAGCACTCCCTGCACTCCTGCAGTGATCCATTGCTTGATTCTTCCTACCATGAGAGCCAGGGACTCTGGAAGCAGCCACAGCTGGAGCTCTGGAAACAGCTGCAGGAGCTTCCTACTGCTGCCACCTCTGCCACCCCTGGGGTTAGGGCCAGACCACTCACACCCTAATCCAGCAGATTTTCTACTAACCTGCTCCATGGTCTTTGGGTTTTGTGGGTTGAGAAGTCTGATAACTGCCACAGCTCAATGATTCATGGCACTCAGGCCTGCTCTGCCCAACTTCCAGTCTGGTTGGTCCTGGCATGGCCCACGGTGGGCTGCGCTCCGCTCCCTGCACATGCGATAAACCCTTCCCAGTGACCATCCAGGCTGTGCTGGCCTGGAGACCTGCTTCCTTATGTTATTTTGTGGGTTCCACAGCTCTAGAATTCATTCAGAGCCAAACAGGTGTTTGGAGGGATTTGGGGGAGAGCTTAAGTGAGTCCCTGCTTTCTGGTCCCCATCATGGCTCCGCCCCCAGTTAGCAATTCTTTTGAGAATTATTAGTTCATATAAATTGGAGAATGGTTTTTGCCCATACATTTCTACTAGTTGCTTATATAATTTGGATCTCAGAATCTTATCAAAGAATTTGATATACAGATTTTTTTTTGCCAAACTACTTCTCTTCTTATGCTAGTTGCATTAATTTTGTTTATGCAGAAGCATTTCAGTTTCATGTTGCCGAAGTTTTCTATTTTATTTTTGGTAATAATGTCTAGCTAGGTGGTTCAATGAGTAGAGTGCTGGGCCTGGAGTCAGGAAGATCTGAGTTCAAATCTGGCCTCAGACACTCACTACCTATGTGACTTTGGGCAAGTCACTTAACCAAATCTAGTGGCTTCCTCATGTCACCCCCTCTACTCAGTAAACTCCAGTGGCTTCCTCTTGTCTCCAGGAGCAAGTAGAAGATGCTCTTCTTGGCATTCAAAGCGTTTCATAACTTAGCTTCATCCTACCTTTCCAGTCTCCTAACACCTCACTCCCCAACATGTACTCTTCAATCCAGCGACACTGTCCATGAACAAGATATTGGATTTTTAGTAATGTGATTAAGTGTTTTTCCCTAATATTGAACAGTTTGCATTTATAGTATAAATCCAATTGACTCACAATGAATGACTTTTTTGGATAAATTGCTATACTATTTTTGCCAGGATTTTCTTAAATTTTTAAAAATCAATAATGTTGATGTTATTGGTCTATAGTTCTCTTTCTTTGCTTTATCATTTCCTGGTTTAATTGTTAGGACTCAATTTGTTTCTTAAAAAGAATTTGGTAGAATGTTTCCTTTTTCAATTTTTGAGAATAATTTCACAGTGCATGTAGGCATTAATTACTGTTTAAAAGTGCATAGAATTCTATGAATCCATCTGTATCAGGGATTTTTAATTTGGTAGTTTCTTTTAAATTCATTCAGTTTAGTTTTCTAAAATTAAATTATTTAAGATCTCTTTTTTGTGTTCTACTGATACAAGTATTTTATATTTCTGTAGATCGTCTTCTCTTTCTTAGGAATTCTTAGTTTTATTGCCATGCTTCTACTACTCCTAATAATAATAGTTAACATTTAGATATTGCTTACTATGTGCCAAGCTCTGTGTTAAACGCTTTCTGATTATCATCTCATTTGAAACTCAAAGCCTTGCGAGATGGGTGCTGTTATTATCCTCATTTTACAGATGAGGAAACTGAGGCAAAGGGATTTGCCAAGGTCATACAGCTTGCTAGTATCTGAAGCTGGATTTGAACTCAGATCTTCTTGGCTTCAGGCCCAAAGCTCTCTCCACAGCCCAGCACTCTGCTCATCCTATGCGGCGTATCACATTTCTTTTTATGTGCCATATCATTCTGTTGTGATCTGTGGTCCTTTAAAACCTCCAGATTTTTTTTTCAGATTAACTGCTCTCCAGTACTTGCAAAGCTCAATTGTGAGCCCAAGTATGAGATAAATTTCACCTTGATTCACTGACCCCAATATCATCTCTTAACAGGAACATCTGAAAGATCCCCACTTCTGTTAAAAAGGAACACAAATATTAAAATTGTTTTTATATGTGATTGGAAAAATATAACATATTATTTGGAAAAAAGAACACCCTTTCTGTAGGAAATCCCTTCTCTATTTGGACTGTGTGTTAGATGTCCTCCACAACAGTTGCAAATACCTTCAATGACCACACATCTCCCTGTTTTGTATCTCTCTGGATATTGATTGTTAAATTTGTTGAACAAAATTATCTCATCCATCTTTCTGATTTGTGCCCCAAGAGGCTGTACCCCTTAAGGTGGCATTCTTCTTTACAGGATGATAATAACAACTGGCATTCGATGTTTGTAAATCGCATGTTTGTAAATTTTTTTAACATTTGTAAATTTGAGCTTCCCATGAGCCCTGTGAGGTAGGTACTACAGGAATTACTATCCCATTTTAAAAATCACAAAGCAGTTACAGAATTGAAAAACCCAACTTGTGAGAAGAATACAGGTCCAAGAGTCCAATAAAGTGCTTAAATCTCTGTTAGTGCCACAAAGATGATACTTATCTTTTACATGTGCCTTTAACAATGTTTTTTGCAAAAACATGCTATATAATTAAACCAAAGACTGTTCTGCCCATTTCATAAGTATATAAAACCTTGAAAGGAGTTGGTAGGACTTTGTGAACACTTACATCGGCATGTTTCAGTTTTGTACAAAATGAGTGCCAGATGGGTTTATGGGTATGTTATTTTGGAGAAGCATATTTCTTAACTGCCTTGAGGACACATAATGTAGAATATAGAAACCTTCCCCAAAGCTAAAGTGCTGTCTATTTTTTTCTAATCCTTAGCAGTTTACTTAGAAGAGCAAAATGCTGCCTTAAAGTCTTGAATCCAACAAGGTGTTGCCCATGTGTGACGTGGTCTTATAAGAGTCTTTGAAGTATGTGACAGCTTCCTTTTTCAGCTATATTATGAAACCAGGAAACATGGGAGACACATCACTTTGATGAGTCCAAATACAAGAAGGGTCCCCATTAAATAGTGTGGTGTTCCAGAAGCTCCCATTTGTGGTTGATGTCATTCTGATTTCATCAAGCAGAGGAACTTTGCCATGGCCCTCAAATGAGGGCTCTGGGTTATAATTCAACAGAAGGAGCCATCAGATAGAAATGCAATGAACAGAAGAAAACACTTGAAAATTTTGAAGGCCCAAAGAAGAAAAACTGTTCAACAAATTAGCAGATCAAGCAAGGTGGGAACTGAGGAAAGACCCAACAGATTGATCATTAAAAGGTTATTGGACCTCCCCCTGCTGCTGTGTACAACTAAGGGGTACATGCATTTAGAATATTGTATATAATGCCACATTTTTTTCAATGTGTTGATTGGTTTTCCTATTTTTTTCTTAATTATAAGGCATAGTTCACTGGGAGGGGAGAAATAGGTGCATAACAACACTGCAAAAATAAGATAAAATCTTTGTAAAGAGATCATCAGTAACTAGAACAGTGTGCCTCGAGCTTGATGACCATGTGTGGGTGTTTGAAATTCTGTCATGTGGATGAAGGATTAGAAAACAGAGCTGTAATCATTGCATAGAAGAGGCAAAGAGATGAACTGAGGCTTGGTGCAAGGAAAATAATTCTTGAAACGGTAGAATGTATAGATATTAAACCAAAAAATCTAAGTAGAGATTTAACTATACATGATAATATCATATTATATATAATATATATAAAGAATAATCTTCATACGGCTATCGAAAAGTGAAAAAGGGTATACTTTTCAAGCAAAGGTTGGTATATTGGTTGAGGAAGGTGGATATTTTTTTCAGATGAAGGATAAACTAGGTATCCAGTGATTTTGTGAAGCACAATAAAGTATTAGAGAGTTACTTGGAATAGAAGTGTCAAGCACTGGGCCACTGGCACCTGTCCAGCAAAACTCCAGAGAGCAGCTAAAACCAGATTAGAGTGCAAGTGAAAAATATTTAACAAAATGTAATTCAATACAATATAGATCATATTAATATGTGGTTTCCTAAGTCAGTATACAGCCTGGGAGATCCTCACGTACGGTTTAGAGGTCTTGTCCATTTGAGTTTGAAACTCCTGGCTTAGGGTACTGAAAAGATAACCATCTTGCCCAATGTCATCTCTTGCAGTAGCACCGAAACCCAGCTCTCTGTAGCCTGCCATGCTGCTTCTCAGACAACTCTCTAACAACTCTGAAGATAACTACCTGAATCGGTAAAGGACCCTAACCCTAACACTAAATGCGCACTGGTTCCTAACCCTAACCCTAACCCTAAATGTGCTCTAACCCAAACCTTAACCCTAACCCTAAATGTGTTCTGGTTCCTAACCCTAACCCTAAACGCACCCTAACCCTAACCCCGAGACCTTTAAATTTGTAATTCAAACTCTTATGAAAATCAATGCTGAAAACTAAAAATCTTGAGTAAATAAATAATAATTTTAAAAAATTATGCATATCCTTTGATGCAGCAATACCACCGCTGGGGCTATATCCCAGACATCATACAAGTGGGAAAGGGGCCTGTATGTACAAAAATACTCATAGCAGCTCTTTCTGTGGTGGCAAAGAATTGGAATTGGGGAATGGCTAAACAAATTGTGGCACATGTATGTAATGGAATACTGTTGTGCTATAAGAAATGAGGAGCAAAAAAAAAAAAAAGAAATGAGGAGCAGGTGGACTTCATTATAAGCTGGAATTACTTATATGAACTGATGCTGAGTGAGGGGAGCAGAACCAGGAGACCATTATACACAATTACAGACACTCGGTCTCTGCAAGCTCTAACTTTGATAGACTTGACTCCTCCCATCAATGCAAAGTGCAAAGACAGCTCCAAAAGACTCAAAATGGAAAAAGTTATACACATCTAGAAAAATAATTATGGAGTCTGAATGCAAATAGAGGCAAACTTTTTGCTCTCTTTTTTCTTTTCTTCTTTTTTCCTTCTTTTTTGGTTTTGGTTCTCCTTTGTCATAATTCATTCCATTGGTTATAATTCTTCTTTACAACTGAACTATTATGTAAATAAGTTCACTATAAAGGTATCTGTAGAACCTACACAGGAGTACATGCCGGCTTGGAGGAGAAGAGGGGAGGAGAGGGAGGGAGGGGGAAAAATTTGGAACCTCAAAACTTGTGGAACTGAGTGTTGTAAACTAAAAATAAAAAACTAATTCATTAATGAAAAAAGGGGGAAAAAAGACAAACAACTTTGAAAGAAACAAAATATGAAACAATGTCTCAGTCTGTACTCTGAGTACACCCTCTTGCTACCTGGAGGTGCAGAACATGTTTCATCACGCTCTCCAGGCCCCTCCTGCCTCTTCTTATTCATAACTTCCCGACAAGTACTCTTCAATCTGGTGACACTGGCCTCCTAGCTGTCCTACCACTAAGACCTTGCATCTTTTGGCTCTGGACATTTTCTCCGGCTGGCCCCCCATGTCCGGCGTGCTCTCCCTCCCTCCCTCCACTTTAAACAGCGACTTTCCTGGCTTCCTTTAAGTCCTAACTAAACTCCGATCTTCTACAGGCAGCTTTTCATAATCCCTCTTAATTCTAGTACCTTCCCTCTGTTGATTATTTCCTATTTATCCTATTTGTGTGTGTGTGTGTATACACACACACACACACACACACGCGCACGTAAGCACACAGACACACGCACACACACAGACACACGCACATACTGCTTTTCATATGTTTTTTTGCATATGGTCTCCCTCATTGAATTGTAAGTTTCTTGAGGTCAGGGGTTGTCTTTTGCTTCGTGTATCCCCATCACTTAGCACAGTGCCTGGTAAGGTACTTAATAAGTGTTTATTGACTGGTAAATTGACTGATAAAACTGAGCAAGCTTGACTCAAATCCCTTAGATGGTGATCTAGAAATCTAGCTGGTTTATGCCTACTCTTATTTTTGGTTTGAGACTCTTGGAGAGTAGACGACACACCCCAGAAGAAAGAGGAAGGAACAGCCCTCCAATGCAGGTCCCCTGGCTCTCAAGCCAGGGCTTTGCTCACTACATCTGAAGCCCCTTCCCAGCACCTCCCTCCTCTTATTTCCCTGACTCAGGCTCAATGCCATAACCCAGCCATGGCAGGTCACGCAAGAACCAAGAATGATCCAAGATGATCCAGGAGTTATTTGTACCTCTTCTTGCCCGACAGCCTTTGAAGAGCATCCCTCCTTCTCTGCCTCCTTTCTATGAGTGAATGAATGAAGCTTTGAAGCGATTACAGTGTCCCAATTAATCAAGCAAAAAGCATGTAAGTACCTACTATATGCCCAACCCTGGTCTAGGGGAGGCAAAGATAAAAGTGAAACAACCTCTGCCCTCAAGGACCTGATTGGGGGCACACAGCCCACACCTGCGGAGGGCAGAGTTAGAGCTAAATGTTCTTCTGCCACTGCAGAAATCCCCGGATCTTGAACCTGGAATTGAATGAGGAATGCACTCTTTTGGCCATCAGTTAACAAGGACACACGTTTTTGACCCATTCAAACGTAATTCTTACAACATGGTAGCCTCACTCCTGTCGTCCAACATTTACTGTTTCTGGTAAGGTAACACCAAAAACGGACATATTAATTTGAGGGCAATCTCACAAACAACAAATGTTGGAGTCTTACCTATGATTATCAGTCATCAGAGAAAAAAAAAAAAACAAGTTATTTCTCCAGTGCAGAACCCACCATATAGATATTTAATTAAGACTTTTGAGAAGAAATGGGGGGAGGGGAGTGAAGAAGAGGAGGAATTAAAGAAAGAAGAGGTACTCTGGGTTATTACTATTGTCCAGCTGTTTCAGCCTTATCTGACTCTTCATGATCTCATTTGGGCTCTTCTTGGCAAAGATGCTGGAATGGTTTGGTAGTTCTTTCTCCAGCTCATTTTACAGATCAGGAAACTGAGACAAACAGGGTGAAGTGACTTGCCCAGGATCACTCAGCTTCTAAGTGTCTGAGGCTGGACTTGAACTCAAGGAGATGAGGTTTCCTGACTCCAGGCCCCAGCTCCATCACTATGTGTGGGACAAACCACAGGCTCAAAATAAACAAAAACAGAGGTGTCTCGGTTTTCTCAAGGTAGAAACAAAACAGAAGCTCTATTTGATCAAGTCTCGCAAGAATTGGGCATCTCCCACTACCAGGGCGGGATGGTAGTGCAGAGAGGCAAGGGGGAGAAGGCAAGCAAGGGGATATATAACCTTGTACAAACAATTCTAAGAAATTCCACCCCCTAGAGGCTGGACCCCTGTCCCTATTTGCTGGGACAGGTGGCCTCACAATCTATCCCAGAATAAGTTTACCCAATACTAGCATAGAAACTACAGAATTACCTTATAGGGAAATTTCAATGTTAAGATGACGGCATGGGAGTAGGCTAGGGGAGGGGGAGAGGGGGAGACCACCTGATTTCCCTGAAATCATATGATTTACAGGAAAATGAAACTTAGGCCTAGTGAGGTCTACATCCCAACTAAAGTTGTACTATTTGAGTATTACCTTGCCTGATTTATTCATGGGAAGCTTTCACAATCTTGTATCCCACACAAATCCCCCCTCTTATTCCATAGTTGAAAGCTTCCCACACCAATTCATATACACTGCTTCAACTGCACAACCCAGCTCGTTGGTCTGCTCTAGGGGGTCCTCCTGCTCAACTGGTTCCCATTCCCCTCCCCTTTAAGGATCATCAGTCTGATAGATCCACTGGCTGTACCTTCTAACTTAAATCATCTTTGATAGAGTCCTTATTATCATTCTGGTAATCAATTGCAGCATACACGGGAGGCAAATTGGAAGGAGCACAGCTCCACTTATAGCTATTAGCAATCATATGGATCAAGTAGGGGTTCAGGGTTCATGCATTCGGTCAGTGGGAGGCTTACACCCCAGATGTATTTTTAATGGGTCCCCCTGGGATGAGGGTTCAACAGTCCATTCGCCGGGCGGCTTAGTAGATGTCTTCACTCGGGAGTGATGGGTCCAGCCTCGCTCTGTGGTCCACACCGCGGTGTCTGATGTCAACAGGACTTGGAAAGGCCCCTCCCAGGTCGGGGCAAGCTTTTCCTCCTTCCACGTCCGGATCAGGATCCAGTCTCCTAGTTGGTACTTATGCACCAGAAAGCCTAAAGGTGAGGTCTGAGTGATCAACCCCTTAGTCTGTAAAATACGGAGGTGTTTTGCCAAGGCAGATACATATTCCCTTAAAAAACCTATCTTCCTGTTCATATATAGGATCCCAAGTTTCTCCTCTTCCTAGATAAGGGTGACCAAATAGGAGTTCATAAGGAGACAACTCCACGTCCCTTCGAGGTTTAGTACGTATTCTGAGTAGGGCCAGGGGGAGACACGTAGTCCAAGGTAACTGCGTTTCTAACATCAACTTCATAAGCTGTCTCTTGGTCTCCCGATTCATCCTTTCTACCTTGCCTGATGAGGGAGGATGCCAAGGAGTGTGAAACTCCCATGTAATATCCAAGGCTTGCATAAGGAGCTGCAGGATCTTACCCGCAAAATGAGTCCCCTGGTCTGAGTCAATTCGTTCCACCATCCCATATCGTGGGATTATTTGTTCCAGCAAAATCTTACATACCATAGGGGCAGTAGCCCGGGGCAAGGGAAAAGCCTCCACCCAAGATGTCAGATGGTCCACTACAACCAGCAGGTATTTGAGATGGCCTATGGGGGGAAGCTCAGTAAAGTCCACCTGTATGCTTTGAAACGGCCGAAGACCTGGTGGCCTTCCACCCATCGGGGTTCGGCGCAAAGCAGTCCTGTTTGTCCTGCGACAAACAAGGCAGCCCTGTACCAGTTGTCTTGCTAGGGTGTAAAGGCCGGTTGACACATACCACGTGAGAACAGCATCGCACAGGCTCTGGACATCCCAGTGACTGCCCTGGTGTAAATGGTGAAGCACCTGTCTCATACCTGATTTGGTCAGTACCTCTCTTCCATCTGGGAGATGCCATCGGCCTTCCTGCTCCTCGGCCCCTAAAGATGACACCTTCTTCTGTTCTTCTGTAGTAAAGGTTGGGGAAGGAAGACTCGGAGGAAAAGAGGGAATTAGTACCAGCAAATGGTTGGGTAGTTCAGATTCTATAGCTCCTATTTTCCGTGCTTCCTCATCTGCAAGGTGGTTACCTCTAACCTCAAAGGATTGTCTAGATTGATGACCATTCACATGGATTATTGATATATTTTCTGGTAATAATAAGTTTTCTAACACTTGAGAGACCAAGGCGACGTGGGCCAGGTCTCGTCCTTTACTATTTATCATCCCTCTTTCCTCCCATATTTTCCCAAAATTTTAAGCATGCATGATATTAATCAAATAACAAAATAACATTCTCACATTGCTTAGGGAACATCTACAAAGTGAGTTCTAAGTGGCTTGTATGCATTTCTACTCTTCTTCATAAAGCTTTACTAAGTTGGTGCAAAAGTCCATACGTAACACTAATTCCAAAGCATCATAACAAACAAAGTTTCTAGTTATAGCAGAATCCCAAAATATTACAAAGTTTCTTAGTCAAAAAGGTGTTGTAATGGAATCTCACATTGATAGCAGTAAGAAAGTGATCGTAGAAAAATACTACTGCTCTTAGATTCCTTTTAGACAAAGGGAACATCTTAAAGTGAGCCTCAAGCAGTTTGTTTAAATTTCTGTACCTGCCCTAGTTCTAGATAAAATAATATTAGATTGCCCAGTAAGATAACACAAAAAGAGCTCATATCTTTTACTGACTACTTGCTCTGGTCACAGAAATTTGCTATAGAAGGGAAAAAAAAAGGCAGGGACACATGATATGTCAAATATTACAGGATAAAACATCCTTGGCTCTTGTTTATAATCCAGATATAGTTTTGATTCCTCAGTTATGTAGTATCTCTGCCACTGCATTGCTACACTCAGAAATAGGTGGGAAACTTCCTTTTCAAAGGAACACAAGGGGAAACTGAGGCCAGGAGGATCCCATCCTAGACTGAGGCTAAGATTGTCCCCTCGGCTTTTGTCCCAAATGCAGATCTCCACCGTTAACAGTATGGATCACATTCTTTCTGAGTAGCTTGTGGCATTTCTCTCAGATACTGATGTAATGTAGACAACTATACCCAGATTCAAACTTAAAACAAAAGTAGTTATAGTCCCAAGTGCCTTTTAACCTTAAACAGCAAGTCCCAGCAGTCACAGCTTAGAGTCAGATACAGAGCTGCAATAAGCAGTAAAGATTTACCAGGACTCACATACATAAGGGATTTAATTAAACATTCTCGTTCTCCACTTTAAACTTGTCCTGTTGTAAAAGCCAAATATTAGAATCCTTTCTATCTATTGTACATAAACTTTTAATTTCTCAGCAAGCTAAGTTCAGTGTTTAGGACCTACATAACTCAAAGAAGTTCTTTGTTTGGGGCTGATGACCTTGCCCATGCAGATAGTTTTCCAGGTTCCTTGGCAATTTTATAAAATAAGGAGAGGTAACATGGACCCCAAGAAGGGGTTAAATAGAAAAACCTTGGGTCTGTTTGCTATCTTTTGCTGTTTCTCTGAGCACACTTATTCAAGGTCGAGGCTTTCTAAAAAATCATACAAAGGATTTTACAAAACCCCCTTTTTTTTTAAATCTCTCCTTCTCAGAAACAGCTCATAATTTATCCTGATATTATTAATTCCTAAGTGCTAAACAATTCCCAAATTTTGATCACCAAACCTTTTCCACATAATTGAGAAAAAAAACCAAAACTAAACGTACTCTGGTTAATACTATCTCTAAGCAATAACATCAACAGCTTAATTAACGATCTCACAAATTTTCCAAATGATAGCAAAACAATTAAAGACAAAATTTGGTAATTTAAGATTTCTTAAATTACAATTCTTAACCTAATAACATTTAGATTGTAAAAGAAATTGCTTCTCTAACAACACAGATGATACAGCTGCTTACCAAGTTATGCAATAAGAAAAATTTTAGACATATAACAATATCATAAACAATTATCATCTATTTAAACTTGAAAACCAAAACCAATTAATTTCCATTGTGGGGGCTTTACCTCAGTCAGATATGGCCCCAAACTGCCTGATACAGAGAATCATTCATCTCATCACCAAAACTTCACAGTGAAGAAAATCCACATAAGGTTAATAAATATGAAGCAATTATTTTTAACTTAAAACAGTGTACATTCAAATAGCATTTATTCTACGCCAAGCATTGTGCCAAGCACCTTTACAATCATGCGATCTTTGTAATATCCCTGGGAATGGATTCTACCACCATCCCCTTATTGAACAGTGAACTACATTAAATAGAATTTTCTTGGGGCTATATAGTTAATAAATTTCTCAATGACAAATAACAATATGCACTTTTTCTAGAAAATTATTCAAATATGCATTTCTAAGTTCCATTCACATTACAAATAGTTTGCAATCACTTGTTATAATTAGATCAGTTTAAAATATGCTGGGCCAGTAACTACTTCTTTTGCCCCAGGTAAAAAGGAAGCCCAAGAAATTTGAATCGTTGTCAACAAGATATAGTCAGCCTCCCTTCCAGGCGGAGGGGGTTGATAATTAATTGAACAGCAATAATAACTCACAACAATCAATATCTTTACCCTAATTAATATCCATATAAGATTTAATAGAACCCACCCACAAATCTAGCCCAAAAGATGGATGGACATAACTTCTTTTATCTCTTCAGAACTTTTTTGGTCTTAAACATTAAAACAGTAATCCCAAATAACCTAGTTAACAATCTTAGGAGTAAGTGCTGGCTGAATTGTTTTAGCTGTGACCTTCCATTAACTACAGGTAAAGTAGAAAATACCTGGTCTTCTAAACGGCAATTAAGGCTGAGAAAGTAACTTAACCAGTTTTACACAATTGTTTTCATATCATTTTTTTGTCTTCTTTTCTTCAACAAAATTCAGATTAATAATTGCTTTGTCTAACACTGTCTTCGGTTACTTAAGTTTTGCAATATAGGACATTTTACTACAATTTAGAAGTACACTAATAGTACAAATAGAAAGATTTTCAGATGACATTAATTGCATTCCCAAATCATTACATATTTTAGGCTTACCAAGCATAGAGGCTTTTCCTCTCTCCTCATAGTTGCAGAGCCTAGCTGTGGACTGAAAGGGGGGGGGCGCGAAGGGGGGGAAGGTGCTGGGAAGCTGCAGAGTCCAGCACCTGAATTAAAGGTCTAAGGAGTCATTTAGGAGGGTCTCTGAGAGATCTTTACTTTCTAACAGGGATTGTCAGGTTTGGAAGACTAGGAGCAAAAATTCCAGTTTCCAGTGGTGGTGGGGGGCAATTGCCTAGAAGTGTGGGCTTCAGGGTGCCCGGGGTCCAGGGCTGTTGTCAGTGGGGTAATTATTTTTGAAAAGGAGCCAACTCTCTATTGTATATTCGCAGCCGAATCACTTTTTAAACTTTTCAAGTAACAAACTTAGGAAAATCACAGCAAGTTAGAAATATCTATATCTATTGAGCTAATTCCTATTTTAGGAAGTATTTCTGTTTCTCAGGAATGTAATAAGCAACAGTCTTTTGGGTAAAATATGTTCAGATTGGCTCTCATTCTCTGGTCATATTTCTCTATTTTGGAAGCTTTAAGCCACCCTTTTTTTCCCCCAAATTCAAATAGGAACGAGGGTCACTAAATTGCACATAAGGATCTCTGTAGTTGTATGTAAAAAAAGTACTTACTAACTATAGATTTATTTAATACCTTTACGTTATTAAATATTTTCCAATTCTATTTGTAGGATCATTACTTAAAGTTCGTAAGTCTGAAAATTGGGAAACCATAATTACAATGCATTGTAGTACACATTCTAGATTTGTCCTTTTCTCCTCATACTAGGGAGCTCAAAGAGTCTCTTTTTCATATCTGTGCATTTTCCGAATTCGCCTTAGTACCAAATAGCATAATAAATTCTGAGCATCAAATTAGAAATAACACATTTCACTTAAATTTAAGGGAAAAGTTCCCGCTTTCTTTCTTATCTCTCTACATTCCAAACTGGCCAGATCTGGGACGGAGGGAGACAGAAAGAGCATATATATCATTTTTTTTTAAACAGCTTCCCAAAAGTTTCCATCTTGCACTCTCAAAACCTCTATTCACACTATTTGTGCAAATACATTATGCCTTTTTTAAACTTCCTTCACATGTCTCTTCCCTACATGGTTAAACTTTCTTGCCTTTCCTTTCTGGTGGACTTTGATGAAAGGCCCTGTAAAACTGCACATACCTTATTTCTTTCTAATTCTGACCTGACACTCCTCTTTACCTTGCCTTTTCCATCACATAACTTAAACAAGAAAACATTTTTCTCTCTCTTTCTCTCTCCCCCGCCCTCCCGCTCCTCTGCACGCCAGGAGGAGTCAGGGAGGGAGAGAAAGCCAGATAGTGGACATTACAGGGTGTCAGATTACACACACACAGAAGCACAGATACAGACAGACACAGACACAAAGATACAGAAATCCAAAAGCTTTTTGTTTTTCGTTTTCCCTGGGAGAGCTTTCCTCAAAACGCCAGGAAAAATCCATTCCACCCACCTAGGTCAAATATTTTAAGAGCTCTTGTCTTTGGCCATTTTCCTTTCTACTTTTGTTGTTCATCCCAATTTTGCAATCGATTGCCTAAAGGTACCTCACAGTTGTGCTCCGACTGCAGACTTAGATTGGTTTTCCCCATAATTTGGTCGGGAGCTGTCGCCGCACTCCCCGAGTCAGAGACTCAACAGACACACCCCCAGACCTCTGAGTGCTTACCTTCAGAGAGTACACGTACTTGTTTATGACTTCAACACACACCACACCGGCCGGCCGGATTTTTCTCTTATCTCCTACTTTTTGGAATGTCGGAACCTAGCAGAGCTTCTGTTCCTCCGAGTCCCTCTCTTCAGGATTTTCCCCCAACTGGGTGGAGCCCCACACCAGGACCAGGAACCCCCAATAAATCTTTGTGGTGCGCACTGGATCCTGCTCCCTGGTGAGGAGAACCCCTCCCCAATTGAGGGGATCCCGGAGGAGCCCCCAACTGTGTGGGACAAACCACAGGCTCAAAATAAACAAAAACAGAGGTGTCTCGGTTTTCTCAAGGTAGAAACAAAACAGAAGCTTTATTTGATCAAGTCTCACGAGAATTGGGCATCTCCCACTACCAGGTGTATTAGGAGGGCAGAGTTTATAATCTCAAAGAGGATCATAAACATGTCTTAAAGGTTCAGAACCGCCGGATATAAGAAACTCTCAAAGTAGAAGGCAGAAGAATCAAAACATATATTTAGGCTCCACAGTAACCAACCCATGAACCAGCAACCCCATTTTGATATATTGATCAAAAGCTTCCACACCCAATAAGTACGCCTTGAAAGAGTAACCAGGAGGCTACAGAGAAGCATGATTGCGTAAAGCAAAATCATGCTTCCCCCTCTATGGTAAAAAGATTACCCACTGGCCTGAAGTCCTTGTTCAGCTTCCTCCCGTAGGTCAGCTCTGCCACTGGCAGCTCCTGCTTCAGCTGTAGCTGTGGCTGTGGCTATAGCAGCCTCTGGCTCCAACGGGAGCTGCTTTTAACCATCCAGCTTCTTCGGGAGTGTAAGGTACGCCGGGGAAAACACAGGTTCTTTCAATCTGCTTAAGCAAGGTGAAGGGGTTGACCGGGAAAGCACAGGTTCTTTCCATCAGCTTAAGCAAGGGAAGCAAGGTGAAGGGGCCGACAAGCTTACTCCAGTCCAACATACAAACAGCATTCAGTTCAGGGGAAAAAGCCAAACTAGTCAAGGGCACTTGTTGACTAAGTGCTAAGGAGCCCATTTTTGGTTGCCAACACACTCCACCCCTTGTTATAGGATACATAATCTAATCAGCCATGTATCCTAGAACATACATTGTGATCCAATTACAAAGGAAACTAAAACATATCATTCATTATAAAGCAAAACATATCATTTGGTGACATTCCTAAATATTGGTTTACGATTCAAATGTGATACACCCCTAGGTCCCAGCAAGATAATCTCTTCAATCAATCATCCCCAAAATAATTATTAATAATTCAAATGTCCACCCCTAGATCCTTGTATCCATTACATAGGATCAATAATATCATAATAATAAAACAACATAGCAAGGATAACACAAAATAAGTAAACATAGAACACTATCATCATTCCCACCCCCCTTGAATGATTGGGGCTCAAAATCTTGGGGTAAGGGGTGAAGGTCTCATTTTCCATAGCTTCTTCATGCTGAAATTGGATGTAGAGATGGCCCTGCCCCAAAAAGTCCCATTCCAGAGGTCAGTTCTTTAACGAGCTGGCAGGAATTCCAAGAATGCTATGTGCTTAGGCAGTCACCAGAAAGTGCAGGGTGCTTAAGCCTAAAGGAAACAGAACTAGCAACAACGTTAGCCAAAACAAAGGACAAAAAGAGTAGACAAGTATGGACTATTATCCTTCAAATAAAATCATCTCAAGTTTGGTTGAGATTTCAGTTATGCAAAGATCCAACATCAGAGCCAAACTCAGGTGGGAAATGTTTCTTTTCAAAAGGAACATAATGAGGAAGCCAAGAGGATCCCACCCTAGATAGAGACTAAGATTGTCCTCTCAGCCTTTCCCCAGATGTACAAGGAAACACAATGGGAAAATTAAACTAAGAGGATCCCATCCTAGATAGAGACTAGGATTGTCCTCCCAGCCTTTCCCCAAATGTACAAGTTTTCATCCGTTAATCACACAAGGTCACCTTCAGTCTGAGTGGCTTGTGGGCTTGCAGGAGCTGTTCTTATTTCCCTATCTCTCCTGTTATCAAGTCCTTTATCTCTATACATTCTATATAATTCATTGGTTGGAATGCCATCTATCATTTCAAAACCTACCCCTGCTCTCAATAGGGCAGTAAACATTTCTTTCCTTGTTACTCTACTTTGGCGCCAAGTTTGCTGGTTATTCACCCTTCTCTCTCGAGGAGATCTATCACTTCCCCAGTCACCTAAGTCATGTAACTGTAAAATCTTATTTATCACTGTTGTAAGACAGCTCCCTACTTCCAAGTAATAAATTCAAAATTAGTTGTTTATAAGCAGGGGGAACTGTCCTAATTATTAAATTCCTATGAGGCAGTCCCATTGGATCATTGTAATATTTGTCTGCGGTTCCTATCATAATGGCAGTCTTCATCACCTCCTCCTTTAGTCTCATGATACAATCTCTAAGTGAATACCAGGGTCTGTGCTCAGTGGGCCACATAGAATCAGTAGCATATCTCTTATTGCATCCCACAGCGGCTAATGCCAACAGAGTAGTCCTGCTATCACCATCTCCTTGCTGATGATGTTCCCTAAAAGCTTGTTGAACTAGAGGATCATGGCTGATACCTATGAATCTCATACAGTCTGTCCTATCTACTGATATTCCACTGGCCCCTTGATCACTGAGTCTTACCATCCAAGATATCAATGGTTCTCCTATTCTTTGGCTGAATCTACTCAAAATATCTGTGACCTCTTGCGGCGAGAGATCTTCCTGAATTTCCCTTGTAACTGAATCTTCACCTCGGGTTTCTGTCTTCCTCCTTTGTATGGGTCGAGCCCTTGTCTGATCATTTAACCATCTCCTGTTCTCTGTGTGAGGGACATCCTGAACCCCAGTAGTGTTTTGTGCCTCAGCCCCTAACGTTGTCTCATTTTCCCCCCACTCACTTCCTCTGCCACCATGGCTAGGACCAAGCAGACAGGCTCTTTCTGGGCTGGGTTGGAATGCACTCTTGGCTTATTTGGTCTCCTGTTGCTCCTAGCCACATTAATAGAAAAGTTCTCATTTGAGTCAGTTTGGTCTCCTGCTATCTGAGATTCCCCTTCTTCCTGTGGGGTAGGAGTGCCCCCATCTCTTTCACTTAATCTCAATCTTTCGTATACTAGCCGGTAGGCTGATAACACTATCCAGCTTTGCCTAGATAGTGATGCCCCTGACTGAATCCCAACTTCTTGTAAACACTTTTCCAAATCCCTAGGATCTCCTCTCCGTAGCCTTGGTTCCCAGTTTTCACAGGGTCCAGCTTTTTTAGCCAATTCTTTTGCTAGGGAGGAATAAAATGGATCCTCCCATCCTGGGATATTCATCTCTTCCTCTGAAATTGTTCTGCTTCTAAATAGAGATCTTATACCTAGTGATCCCGTCCTCGTTGCCAAATGTATTAGGAGGGCAGAGTTTATAATCTCAAAGAGGATCATAAACATGTCTGAAAGGTTCAGAACCGCCGGATATAAGAAACTCTCAAAGTAGAAGGCAGAAGAATCAAAACATATATTTAGGCTCCACAGTAACCAACCCATGAACCAGCAACCCCATTTTGATATATTGATCAAAAGCTTCTAGGCCCAATAAGTACACCTTGAAAGAGTAACCAGGAGGCTACAGAGAAGCATGATTGCGTAAAGCAAAATCATGCTTCCCCCTCTATGGTAAAAAGATTACCCACTGGCCTGAAGTCCTTGTTCAGCTTCCTCCCGTAGGTCAGCTCTGCCACTGGCAGCTCCTGCTTCAGCTGTAGCTGTAGCTGTAGCTGTGGCTGTGGCTGTGGCTGTGGCTGTGGGTATAGCAGCCTCTGGCTCCAATGGGAGCTGCTTTTAACCATCCGGCTTCTGCGGGGGTGTAAGGTACGCCAGGGAAAGCACAGGTTCTTTCAGTCTGCTTAAGCAAGGTGAAGGGGTTGACCAGGAAAGCACAGGTTCTTTCCATCAGCTTAAGCAAGGTGAAGGGGTTGACTGGGAAAGCACAGGTTCTTTCCATCAGCTTAAGCAAGGGAAGCAAGCTGAAGGGGCCGACAAGCTTACTCCAGTCCAACATACAAACAGCATTCAGTTCAGGGGAAAAAGCCAAACTAGTCAAGGGCACTTGTTGACTAAGTGCTAAGGAGCCCATTTTTGGTTGCCAACACACTAGGGCAGGTTGGTGGTACAGAGAGGCAAGGGGGAGAAGGCAAGCAAGGGGATATATAACCTTGTACAAACAATTCTAAGAAATTCCACCCCTAGAGGCTGGACCCCTGTCCCTATTTGCTGGGACAGGTGGCCTCACAATCTATCCCAGAATAAGTTTACCCAATACTAGCATAGAAACTACAGAATTACCTTATAGGGAAATTTCAATGTTAAGATGACGGCATGGGAGTAGGCTAGGGGAGGGGGAAAAGGGGAGACCACCTGGTTTCCCCGAAATCATATGATTTACAGGAAAATGAAACTTAGGCCTAGTGAGGTCTACATCCCAACTAAAGTTGTACTATTTGAGTATTACCTTGCCTGATTTATTCATGGGAAGCTTTCACAATCTTGTATCCCACACAACTAGAAGGATGAGTTAAAGGAGGAAGAGAGGGTGGATGATGCAAGAAGAGAAAAGAGAAAACTTTCTGGCCTCAACCAGAGCTGGCTTCATTATTGAAAACCCTCAGTGTGAAAGATAGAGAAGGAAACTCCAGTTTCTCCATCTTGCCCCAGCTCACTCTACTGTTTGTACTCCCATCTCCACGGACCCCACTGTTTGTGTCCCCATCTCCACAGAAATGATCCTGCCTCAGCTTGTCCCATTGTTTGTGTCCCCATCTCCACGGAAATCTAATTGTGTTCTTTCCCTTTAAATACTCTTTCTCTCCTTTTGCTCACGGCTGTTCGATTTGAGTAATTACTCCGAACAGTCGCACACTTCAATAAATCCACATCTAAATTTATATCTGGGTCTCGCTGGCTTTTTTTCGGCACAACACTTAAAGGAAAAGAGACTTTATTTTCCTCACTAGAATTTGAGGACAGAGGCCACAGTCAACCAAAGGGATTCTGGTGGGTCGTGCTTTCAGAAGGTATTTGACTGTCAGTTGTACACTAGATCTAGACGGACGGAAAAGAAAAACAAACCAAAGAAAATCTCACCTCTGGGGGAGGGGACGAGAAGAGGGGCGGGGCCACATTTGAGGGCACTAGTACCCGTTGGGGCTTGGTTAATGCTGGAGCTGGCTAACTAGCGTTGGGTAGCGAGACGCTACTGAGCAGCGGATTAGCCTTTCCTGATCTTAGAGGATGTCAGCAGCCAAGCACAAACTCCATCCTGCACACCCAGGAGGCTGCAGAAGTTTGCTCTATCAAAGTTGGTAACTCCCAGGCAGACGATCCATAGGTCCCCAGGGCGCAGAGACCAAAAGACAACCTCCAGACCCAGAGAGCCTCATTCTTTACGTTATACACCCAGAGTCACCCTGCTCACTGAAATCCTGGGGTGTCAGACTAAAATGGGCCCCAGGAATCACCAAGTTCAGTCTCCTTGCTTTTTGGGTGAACAAATGGAAAACTGGTGTGGTGAGCGGGCTTTCTGAGCGCTGCGCAGCTTGTTATTACCAGGGCAGAGGTGTTCGTCTGCCCGTCCGCCCGCCCGTCCGCTAGTTGGTTCGGTCCGTCAGTCCAGCCAATAGGCAGCAAGGGCAGCCCTAAGAGCGGCTCCTACAGTTACTCAGGACTGACTCAGTGACCGCGGAGAAATTCAAGGAAGCTTCGGAGCCAGCGAAGAGAGGGTGGCTTTCCAGGTCACTGTCCTTCCTTGCCTGTTCTGCCTGTTTCTGTAAAGAATCTGGGTCCCGGAGGCGGCATGGCCTGAATCCCAAGCGAGAGCCCGGAATTTGTCCCTAACTAGGGCCGGGGGTAGGATGAGGCGAAGGCCAGGGCACCGAGCGAGCTTTGGCCTCCTGATGACTCCAGATGTTTCTAGGAAAAGGAACCGAAAGTTAAGGTGGTCCTTTGATAATTAAGACAAGAACGCCACGCCCTGGAAGCAGGAATCGATTCCTGGAGCCTCCAAGTGGGGAAGGGATCCAGGTCCAACCTGAGCCCCAGTCCCTGCGGGTCTTCGGTTCTGGACTATGTCCACTGGCCCCCACTGCCCTCCCGCCCACGGATTTTAAACCGCACCAGCCACTGGGCAAATCAGGCTCTGAGCTCAACTGATCGCAGCGAGGGCGGGGCGCTCCTATCCGAAATGGGGAGGGGGGCCGGGAAGGGCTCCCTGGTATGGGATCCAGGCCCCGGGTCCGAGATCAGAGCTGGGGCCCCAGGGAGCCAGGCTGGGGGGCTGGACGATGCGGGAGGGTGAGCGCGTTGGACACTTCCCGGGAGCCAGGAGATGTGCACAGTGGCCGAAATGGGTATGTATGACAGGAGGGAAGAGGGATGGAGGAAGAGGTTCAGAAGTGGGTCTGGCTGAGCCTGGAGGCGGCTAGTGAAGCCATTCCTGAAAGCGCACGCCCCTCTGAACTCAGGATGGGGGGAAGAAGGATGAGTGTGGGGTGGGCGGTCCAGACTGGGCAGTAGTTTCTAAGGGAAGAGGCCCCCAAGCCATTTCACTTTTGCTCTGCTTGGGAACGGTGGGACCATTGGATTGGGAGGTCAGGGTAAGAGTGAAGAGAAACTATGTCTGGGGGGGAATCCTGCATGGACAGGGGAGACGGGGTGTGCCGGAATTGTGTCCTGGGTTAGGTAGATCTTACAATGGAGTGGGGGCGGGGGAAGGGGGGGGGATCTGTCAGAGAATCATCAGTCATCACAGCGACTGCTTCCCAGGACACTTGGGAGGGAACAGACAGTTCTGGGGGCAAATGGGGGAGGCTCCCTAGTCTAGGAGTGGGTAAGTAAGGTGCATTTTAGAGTGCAGAAAGTGAATTTTTGTTATTCTTTCTTAGAGTTCCGTTTCCCAGAATCCATAGCCATAACAATCTCTTGTTCCCAGGTATTAGATATGAGTTCTCACAATTATGGTTCAAAACATCTCTGCCATGTTCCCACAGTTATGTAATGGTAAATAATATAAACATTTGTGCTTAAATTGTAAACATCCACTGCAGCTGTGCAGTGAGATACAAGGATGAGGTGATGGAAACTTGTGAGGCTATTGCTGGCAATATGCTTTCTTTGTCTGTTGCCCTATAAAGCAGGTGGGCACTGGTCAGTGAATGGGGAACTCTTAGGGCTGAATGCACAAGCTGGAATGCTGTGTGTGCCTTGATCAGCCCCCCATCAAGGCTTGGGGGGAATCTTTGTTTGCCTCAACCAGCCCCCATTGAGGCTTGAGGGGATTTAGGGGCATGCACAAGGTCAATTGACCCCATGGAGATGTAGTGCCTCCCTTCCCTCTTTGCGAGAAGGGTGATTAGGGAATGCTGTAGGAGTTGGTGCTCCCATTATCAGCAACCCTTGTGAGAAGACTAGAGTAAGGATAGAGTAAGATTATTAACCCCTTCAAAGCTGTCTTCCTGTCTGACCAGCTCAAGAGTGAACCTGTGCTAGCAGCTCTCCTCAGTGCTGTGTTTATCTGTCTTACAGGGTGCTTGAGGGGTGGGGGACTTTGTCCTTGGATCCAAGGCCTGGGAAAGATGAGCAAGAAGAAGCAGGGTGCCAGCAGTCTGTAGTCACAGCCACCATTCAAGGGATAGTGGAGGGGCGGCTCTGGGGCTCATCCAGGGCCAAGAGGATGGAGCGCCTCCTAATGCCTAAGAGCTCTCCTCCTGGTCAGTGTAAACCAAGAGCCCCCACCCAATGGAGAGCTGGGTGGAGGGGTAGCCCTGGGACTCACCCAGGGCTCAGAGGATGGAGCTCCTCCTAATGTCCAGGAGTTCTCCTCATGGTCAGTGTAACCCAAGAGCCCCCACCCTATGGAGAACCTGGGTGGTGGCAGAAGTAAGCAGGTAAGCACAGCCTGGGTTCTGCCCCCAGGAGCTTCCAATCTAGTTAGAGTCAATCACTCTAACATACAAGCAGCTGTAACACAGCATACAGAAGTGTCCACAAAGTGCTGTTTGAGGCCTGTGGATGGAATAATCATTTCCAAATGAGGTGGTGTGGCAAGCCATCTTGGAAGAGGTGTCATTTGTTGAGCAGAGTCTAATAGGATGAACAGGATTTTTACTGATTTAGTGATGGAAGGGCATTCTGGGCCTAGGGAATGGTATGGACAAAGATATAGAGGAAAAGTACAAAATATGGACTCAGAGGATGGAGATAGATTTTTTTTCATGGGGGTGGGAAATATTCCTCATTTATTAATAGTTTGGATGGAGGGAAGCTATGCAGGCTTGGGGACTTGTCTAAAGGGGAAGTAAGACACTTTTTTGCCTCTGGGGGCAACTGTTTTCCTCAGCGAAATGGATCTCTGCCCCTTGCCCTCATTTCGTATGAGGGAAGGGTTGGCCCTTTTAGAAGAAAAGTCTTCCCATTCCTCTACCCATGATGCCCTGGGGATCATACAGGGCACTACCTGTTACAGGGACTTTAGAGATAAAAACCTTTCTTTACAGTTAAGAAGATAAGGTGCAGAGAAATAATGGGATTTGCCTAAATCCTAACATTAGTAGCAGATGGAGATTCATCTTTGGGTCCTCTCCTTCTTGGTCGGGGGGGGTCGGGGCGGGGTGGGGGGGACGGGACAGTGAATAGGACAGTTTTGCTGAAGTTGAGAGGCCTTGAGGGGCACTGGTGGGAAATGAGGCTGGGAGGGCAGGCTGCTGCCAGATCATGGACAATGAATCCTCAGTTGGACAAAGGGCACAGTGAGTCACTGGGACCACACACTGTGAGCTGGGCCTGGAGCTCAGCAGTGAAGCCTTCAGCACAGGCAGGTGGAATCCTAATAGGTACAACTCATAGAATGGAGAAAGTCTAGGGGAGTACACACAGCATCTCTTGGTCTGCCAGGAGGGTTTTTTTCCTAGTCACAATGTTCTTACCTACAGATCTTCATTCTTTCTAAACTGCCCTTCTCACTTCCCTCTTTGCCTCTAGGCCCAGGGTCTGCCAGCTGGCTCCTAACTCTCCCCCTCCCTCATCCAGAAGTGTGAACCATGTGCCATCTAGTCTCTTCTGGGAAAGCCAGGAAACATTTCCTGTTTATCATATTCGCAGTCAGCTCCCTGACCAGTTATACTGTAATCAGTGATTCAATTAATTAACAAGTACTTGCTACCTGCCAGGCTCTGTAGGTAAGGATCCCTGGGTTGCACATTGACTTAGAAAACCACATATTAACATTATTTATGTTTTATTGCATCTTTATTTTGTAAAATATTTCCCAATACATTTTAATGTGCTGTATTTGACACCAGGACTAGATGATTGAGATCTGAGGCTCAGTTCATCCAAAGCAGAAAGAGAAAGTCTACAATTCCTGGCTTTTTTCATCCTCCTTAATTTTTATTCCTTTTCTTTTTGGTTACTCTTTGGTAAGGCACAGTGTTTTTTCTTCACTTCTTGTATTCCCTGGGCCAGGATAATTGTCCAAGGAAATCCTGAAAATTACGAAACAGTGGAAGGTCCTTAAGAAAATCCCTGGGGTAGGTGTGTGATGGGACCAGGGGATTCTGGTTTCCTCAGAACAAGGATTAGTTTTCCCAAAAAAATCAACACAGCTGTCCCTAGGATTTGATTGGCCCTTATCTCCCTTAAGGTAGCTTCCTGGTGACCTCAGGCACCTGAAGTCCCTGCACAGGGAGTTCTGGGTCCTTACACATGGTGGCTTCTTTGGAATCACCTGCCCTGTCCCATTGACCAGACAAGGTTCCACCTGGATATGAGAGGAGCCCCATCCAGAATAGTGTGGCTGTGTCCTCGGTGCACATCCTTGCTGTGTTAGGGCAAAGTCAGCCTTTCTTTAATGTTCACTGATTTGTGAGGGCCTCATTTCATCCCAACGTTGAACCAGAACTATCCGACAGCTGTTGTTAAGCACACCCCTAAAAAGAAGAGGGGACCAGATCCTGAATAACTTTGGGAAGACTAAGGACCCCAGGAGAGTGCAGGGAGTCACTGGAGAGGATGAAGAGACCCGAGACAGGCCTCTTGGCCCATGTCTTTTCCCTATGACATCTTTGGCCTCTCATCTCCCCGCCTTCGTCCTCACTCAGAGTGGTCCTCGTAACCTGGGATCTGGACCAGCTAAACAGCCCAATACCAACAAAGCTGTGGGCTCACATCTGGCTTAGTCACTGATGCCCAGCCTACAGTGGACAGGAACCAGTGGTAGCTTTGATTATTCTGGAATTTTTATGTATTTTATTTTGTACTTGTGAAATAAAACAAGCATTTACATAATAAAGTAGAATAAAAAATGATTGCACATGAAACTGTAAATCTATTGTGCACAACTTGCTATTCCTAGTAAATATATAATAAAGTTATCATGGAACTTTCTTTTTTTCTCCTCTTTTTCTTCCCCTCCCGCAGCCCTAAAGATGGATACCATTAGACACAAATGTTTGTGTGTGTGTGTGTGTGTGTGTGTGTGTAAGAGAGAGAGTGAGAGAGAGAGAGAGAGAGAGAGAGAGAGATCATTCTGTACATACTTCTGCTTATCAATTTTCTCTGGATGCATATAGTTCCTTCCTTCATAGGTCCTTTTCAGTTCATTTGAGTACTTATAAGCATCAAAATGACTCAGTCACTCAAAGTTGTTCCTAAAACACTATTGCTGTTAGGATAGACAGTGTTCTCTTGGTTCTCCCCATTTCACTCTTCATTACTTCCTGCAAGTCTTCCCATGTTTTCATCATTTCTTACAGCACAGCAGTATTTCATAATAATCATGTAACAGAAACTTGTTCAGCCATTTCCCAGTTGACAGGCATCCCCATGATTTCCAGTTCTTTGCCACCACGAAGAGAGTTGCTATAAATATTTTAGAACATTTAGGTTCTTTTCCTTTTTCCCTAATCATCTTTGGAAATAGACCTGGTAGTAGTATTGCTGGGCGAAAGGATACGGGCAGTTTTGTAACTCTCATGGATGAATTGATTGGCCGGTAGTTACTGTCTCTCATGCATACATACGCATACAAAGGTGCAGGTGTATGCATACACGCACTCACATATACAAAATGTGCCTAAAGGTACCTAACATACAGTTGTATTTCCCTCATTCTGATACATGGAAACGATTCTAGTTCTCAAAATTGATATAATCTAAAGGACTCATACCTTTATATGTTAAATGCTGATATAGTTTATCAAAAAAGATCTGGCCAATATAATGGTCAACTGGACCAAAAATGAATACACCTACATTGACCTAATGCCATGTTCCCAGACCACTTCTGCAGGGTGTTCCTAAAGTCTGGACACAGACAAAAATGCGTATTTTCAAGAAATGAAATGAACGAAATTTTCAACATTTTATTTAATTGGAATATTAACAAATAACATCTTCAATATGATTTCTGTCATTTGCAATGCAAAGGTTGATGTGCTTCACAAGATTCACATGAACTCGATGCAATAACTCCACATTGCCATCAATTGCCTATGTGTCCAGACTTTAGTGACACCCTTTATTGCTGTTCCATCTTCAACCTAGATCAGGGCATTTTAACTTGTTTGTGTGTCATCTGGTGAAGCTTCTAATAAATGCCTTCCCAGAGTGCTACTTTGGTTTTTGAAAATTCAATATTCAAAGGAATGCAACACACTCGAATTAGAAGTTAGTTGAAATAAAGATGTATTTTTTCCCCTCCAAGTTCCCAGACCCCCTGAAAACTCTTATCAAATTCCTTAGGGGTCAGTGTACCTCAGGTGAAGAGCCTCCGACAGATAAATATAACTTCTACTTTGAAGCTGAAGCCCCCTTCTCACTGCGAAGCCTTCCCTTGGTATCCAAGACTAGCTTCTCTGAACATCCTCGGCTGACCTAGTCTGGATTTCATAAATTGCCCCTAATCATGGCCCTGTGTTGTTTACTGTTGCTCCATCTGTGTGTAATTTATTCCTCAGTGACCCAGGAAGCAGCTTAAGGCCTTCTGTTTCCAGAATCTTCTTTCAATAACTTGTTATTTATCATTGTTCTACTAAATAATGAAACTTTTAGTAATTATAAAGCAGATTTCACTTTCATAGAAAAACAAAGGAAAGGATTTGGGGATTGGAGTCAGGCCAAGAACATATATCGAGTCTACAATGAACTAGGGGCTGTCCTAAGCAGCTGGACCACATGGCCTTGGAGGCCCCTGCAGACTCTAGCTTGATGATCCTGTGAAGTCCCCAAGCTCACTAGGAAGTCTGAAGGCTTCAAGGGCTGGTTTGTCAGAGGACTGCACCCCAAACCTCCCTTCTTCACACTCAACATTTCAGAAGGGAGGATGCTGTAATTCTAATTCCTGTAATACCATGAATGTCCACTGGGTGGCAGAGAGTCCCTGCTTAGGAGATAAATGACTTCACACTGGGAGGAATTCTTAGGGTTCTGAAGGGAGGGCATAAAGGTCATCACGTCAGTGAGTACTGAGATGATTGAATGACTGCTTGGAACTGGCAGAATCATGGGAATTAGCGCTTAAAAGCAGTAATAATAACAGCACATGTTTCTGTAATTAGCTTTGCAAAGCACTTTGTAAACATGATTCCATGTGACCTTCGCACCCACCCTGGGAGGGGTGGGGCTATTATGACCCCCTGCCTTACAGATAAGGAAACCTGAGGGGAGAGGTTCCCTGACCTGCTCAGGGTCACAAAGCAAAGTGTCTGAGATGGGATCTGAACTCAGGTCTTCTGACTCTAAGTCTGAGGCTCCACTGACTGAGCCACCTCACTAACTCGCCACTTAGACCCACTGGACTGCTGCGAATGAGGAAGCTCAGCCCCAATTTCATGCCACGTGGATGCCTGTGAAAACGAACCTCATCTGCTGGTTTAACATTCCCCTAACTTTAGCCAGAGCCAAGGGGGTTGGGTTCAGACATGCCATTGGAGCTCAGGGGCTGCAAACACAGGGGCTGGAAGCACATGGCTGGGAAACACTGGGACACCTCCCCTCCCCTCCCAGCCTGCTGATGCCTTTGTCAGAGGATTCCAGAGATATTTCCAGATTCCCGGGGAGATCCCTGCTATAAATAGGGCATTCAGGAGAGGGAGAGCTGCAGAAAGAGGTGTCCACATTTCAGGGATTAAGTGGAGATACAGAAGGAAGGTTTCTGAGGCAGACCTCCACAGGTCTATCCATGTCAGGTTTCATGCAGGGCTGCTGCCAGGATTAGGAGTGTTGGGCTTGGGAGCTACCTGGTGGAGCGAAAGCCCTGAGGTCAGGCCTAACTCTGGCTTCCATGGGGTGCAGGGCTCTGAGCTCCTCACTGAACCTCTCTGCGCCTCAGTTTCTTCATCATGAGAACAGCATTTGCATTCTCAGTTACACTGAAGCTAGTAAGAAGCCAGATCTCTTGCTTTGAACCTACGAGCTACAGGGAGACTGTTGGGAAAGGAAGAAGGCAAAGCCAAGGTCCTTATAGGGCAAGCTAAGGTATGGGATGGGAAGACCTTGGTTTGCCAGACCCTGACCCTAGCACACATATGCGTGCCTCTAGGAGGATGGTGACCCAACTAGTGTTCCCAATGGACAGTCTTGACATCCTCCCTGATCTTATGTGTGCTGAGTGGGCAGTAGCAAAGGCCAGGGAACTCCTTGACATGAATCACAGAATCTGAGAGTCGTTAGAGCCCTCAGAGGTCAGGTAGAATACCAGAGATGCCAAACTCAAATACAAATTTCTTGTTGGTTGTTGTTGTTCAGTCATTTTCAGTCATGTCCAATACTCAGTGACCATATTTGGGGTTGCCATTTCCTTCTCCAGCTCATTTTACGGATGAGAAAACTGAGGCAAACAAGGTAGAGTGTCTTGCTCGGGGTCACACAACTTGTAAGTGTCTAAGGCCAGATTTGAAGATGAGCCTTCCTGACTCTGGGCCCTGCACTCCATCCCCTACACCACCTGACTGCCCCCAAATAGAAATGGGAGCCTCCAATCTGTACTTAAGGATCCCTCTTGGTCACATGCTGCGTGGAATCTACACTCTAACAAAGCCCACGACAACTGGTCTCTCAGTCCCTCCAAGGAGGGCCCCCTGGAACAGCCCCTCCTGCTTCTGGACACCTGTGAGGATTAAGAAGGGGGATTTGGAAAGGGGACCTCTGGGGGTCACAGAGTTTGGGGATCAGGGCCAGAAAAGCAACCTCAATTCTATGAGAGGTTTCACATTTCAGTGAACTAATTATGTATCAGAGACATAAAAGCAGTATTTTTGTCCTGCTCCTCGTAAGCCACATGGGGACAGGAAGTCTTGCGAGAAGAGAAAAGACAAGTCCTCCGTGTACAACCCTCCACAACTAGATAACCAAGGCAAGAGAACGCTTCTGGGCTCAGAGAGGAAGAACGTTCCACTCCCTCGAAGCTCTTTCCCGACTTCAACCCCAGGGTCCCCAAATCATGTGTGGCCATGGTATACACAGCTTACACTGTACGGGAGATCATCCACTTACTTATCACCACAAAATCCCTGCCTGCTTGGGAGATGAACAGGGCCTCAGAGGCAGGCCTGGAATATGTGCGGTAAAAACCATCTCCTGGTTATTCAGGGAGCAACAAAGGCCCAACATGACACCAGGATCTGACATATTTGTAGCAGACGTTTTCTCTTAATTATCACAGATCAGCCCGGAGCCAGTAGGGCCTCAGTCTCTGCCACTTCCACCACTCTGTGACTGCCCTCCCTAGATCAATTAATAATTGTCATGGGAAACTCCCACACACAGTGATTTTAGAACAAGTGAGCAAAATCTGGATGGCCTCAGACGAGGGTAAAAAAATTGTTTGATGGGGGCAGCTAGGTGGCGCAGTGAGTAGAGCACCAGCCCTGGAGTCAGGAGGACCTGAGTTCAAATCCAGTCTCAGACACTTGACAAACTTACTAGCTGTGTGAACTTGGACAAGTCACTTAACCCCAGCTGCCCTGCCTTCCCTCCTCCAAAAAAAATTGCTTGATGCTAAGCTGAAATGGTGATTATAAGATGGGAGAGAAATATAAATTTTCTTTGGAAAGAAATACTGGAGCAGATCAAGAGAGGGAAAGGCAGATGCCCCCGGCAACATGGATCATTCCAAAGGGGAAAGAGTGGGGGAGGAGGGAAGTTAGAGAGCACCTGGCTCTAACCATGTACAGGGTCTGGACTCGAGGGAGGAAGGAGGGGGCAGGTGCTTCTTTCTATTTAGATGTTCCCTCCTTCATTAATTCCAAAAGAAAACCCTTCCCTTTTTCTGAGGGAAGAAGAGCCCTACCCTGGGGAAGGCTGAAGGGGACACAAGGCGGTCACTCGGTGCAGAGGCCATCAAAACCAACAGAGATGGAGCCCCAGGCTCTGGACTAAGCCCTGAGCAGAGGCCACGGAAGCCCTGAGGGAGGCTCCAGCAGTGAAAGAAAAGGTGGGAGGAAAATGACAACAAAACAGAGAGAGGGAATTCTCTGAAGGTCAGTGCTGAGGGCCGGCCTACAGGCTAGCCACCCATCAGCCTGTCTGGGCATGGCTCCAGTCCCAGGAGGCAGCCTGGGCTCTGTCTGAAGACCTGGAACAAGTCCCAATAGACCATGGCCACAAGTGCCCAGAGCAGCACAAACCAAAGACAACCTTCTGCCCCCTCACCATGTACAGTACACTGGCCCACTCCTGGGCTCCTTCCCCTCTGGGCCCCAGCCCTCACCTGCACTCACAGACTCAGCAGAGCAATAAAAGGCTTCTCAGATGTCTCCAAACTTTCATTTATTTTCACCTTCATGTGGCCAGAACATTTCCACATTGTCATCCTGTCCCCCACAGTCCTCCACCCAAATGGGAAGCAAAGCTGAGATTGTGCAGAAAATCTGAAGACTCAAGAACATTCATTCATTAGGCTGTTTGTGCAGAGACAAAGATCCCAGAGGTCAGGGCAACATCAGATGTAAGGAGGGCTCGTTCCCAAAGCCCTCTGGCCCTTACTGCTGGTTGTCTCCCCGAAGAGTGAGACAGGCAGAAAGAAAGAAGCGGGGAGGGAGGCCTTAGAGAACAGAGGGAGGGCTCGGATGATGCCACCCTGCGCTTGGGTCACTAGAGTCCAGAAATGAGCCCAGGGGCCAGCACTGGGAGAGAAGTCGGGGTCAACAGGAACAAAGCAAGGACTAAAAGATGTTCTTTCTCAGGGCAATTTTCTCAAGCTGAAGAAGGAAAAGCAGATTCAGGGGGATACTCCAAATCCCCTCTGGCCTCCAGCCTCTCATCATTCTGAAGGGCCTGCCGCACCACCCAGCCAATCCTCAGCCCAACATACCCTCCTCTTGGCTTGGCCCCTTTACCCCAGCCCCTCTCCCCTTCCAGGCCCTCAGAGTCTCACCTTTGGCTGTGAGAGAGACATCTGACCCCTGTGCACTGTCATTGCCTGGAGACAAAGGAGGGAAACAACCAATTCAGGGACATACATTCCAGAACCAGGGTATGAGGAGGGAAGGGCACACCATGAGAAGGCTACTGGTCTAAGCCTCTCCTCTGCCTTCTCATTGCTCAGGACCCAGAAATACCATAAGCTGGCCCCTTCTTTCTACCCTCCATGTCAACCATTCACTTACGTGCAGCCTGAACATAGTCACCTCCTTTTCCACCTGGAAAAGAAAAACAAACTTCCAGTGAGGATTCCAGAAGAGGAGACCACACTAAGGTGTCACAAGTTCACTGGTTTGTCTTGGAGACACAACAAATAAGTGGAACTGTACCCCCATTTCCCACTCCAGTCCAGCCTCTAGATCTAAGGGGAAGAGAAAAAAGAGGCCCCCAAACGGGCACTTCCCCACCTCCAGGCCCTGCATCCAGGGGTTCCCAAGACTGATCTACAGCCCCCAGCTGGGGAGACACCCAGGCTCTCTGGCAGAGATCCCCATATTTATCTCTGATCGGAGTCTGAAGCAGATTCCCCACTCAGTCAGCCTGTTACACCTCTGCCAGGCACCCTCTAGAGAAATGGTTTCTATTTGCGGACTTATCTGGAGTCTTGGGGCCCATCTGAGAGTCCCTTAGATGGGAAAAAGAGGACTTGGGACAGAAAGACAAGCTGCCGGGTCAGGGGAAGCCCGGATCTCCCTGATTCCTGCTCTCTAAGCCACACCTCACCCAGGTCCTGCCCACCTGAATTCTTCTTCCTCCAGATCCCAAATCCAGCAATGACTGCAATGAGGAGGAGGAGGCCAGCAACAATACCCCCCACAATGTACCAGGCAGATGAGGACTGTGGCTCTAAGATAGAAAAGGGAAGTGAGAGACCCTGATCCCTCTGGGCCTGAGATCCCCCCTCCCCCCCAGCAATTCCACCTCCCTCTGGTCCTGTGGGGGGGATGGCCTTTCCCCAGCCCCTCCTCACTGTCCTTACCCCATTTCAGGGTGAGGGGCTCAGACAGCCCCTCATGCTGAACTCGGCAGGTGTATTTGCCTTCCTGGCCCGGGGCCATCTGCACAGCTGCCCACTTCTGGAAGGTCCCATCTCCTGCAGGCCTGGTCTCAATGAACTCTGTGTCCTGGAGCTGTTCCTCCCCATCCCTCAGCCACGTCAGGGAGATGTCCGAGGGGTAAAAGTCCTGGGCCCGGCACCGCAGGGTCACCTCCCCATGGTGGTCAGTGTGGTGGGTCACTCGGGCAGAGGGTGGGTCTGGAGGCAAAGGTGAGAGACAATTACAGGCTCCCCTTCCCCCTCCCCTCCAGGGGCATGAGGATGGGTGGGGGCAAGGGGTACACCCCCAATCTGGGCCCTGGGGTACAAGGGGTCCCTGGGGGGTGGGGAGCCCGGGGCTGAGGCTGCAGGAGAGAGGGAAGAGCTGCGGGAGCCTTGAGCGCCAAGCACACTCAGGCAGGTGTGGAGGCAAAAGTCAGAGGCATGTCCAGGCTCCCCTTCCCCCCTAGGGGGTGCAAGAGTGCGTGGGGCCAAGAGTAACACCTTACAATCCGGTCCCTGCAGTACAAGGGGCCCCTGGGGGTGGAGAGGCCTGGGCTGAGGCTGGAGGTGGGGGGGGGGGCGGGAAGGGCTACCAGGGCCTTGAGTGCCGAGCACACTCAGGCAGGTCTGGAGGCAAAGATCAGAGACATGTCCAGGCTCCCCTTCCCCACTACGGGGCACAAGGACGGTGGGGCCAGAGGGAAAACCTCACAATCCAGCCCTGGGGTATAAGGGGTCGCTGGGGGTGGGGAGGCCTGGGGCTGAAGCTGCAGGGGAGGTGAGGGGCCCGCTGGGGGCCTTGAGTGCCGAGCACACTGGGGCGGGGGGGCGGTACCTGTCCTCCCCAGCGTCCCCTTCCCCATCTCCAGGTACTTCTTCAGCCACGTCACGCACGTCTCCTGCAGATAGGCTTTCACTCCCTCCGCGATGCTCCTCTCCGCCTCCAACTTGCGCTTGGTGTTCTCGGCCTGGGGCGCCGTCGCCGTCCACGTGTAGGTGTCCGTGTCCAGGGCGATGTAGTCCACCCCGTCGTAGGCGTATTGTCGAAACCCACGCTTGAAGGTGAGCTCCGGGGTCAGCTCGCACCCGTACATGCTCTGGACAGTGTGGACACCTGCCCGCCCCCGGCCCGGGTCAGCGCGGCCGGGCTGTGGCTGATCCCGTGACCCCCCACCCGGGATGACCCCGAGGTGCCCCCCCCCGCCCGGGATGACCCCGAGGTGCCCCACCCACCCCCGCCCGGGATGACCCCGAGGTGCCCCACCCACCTCCGCCCGGGATGACCCCGAGGTGCTCCCCCCCGCCCAGGATGACCCCGAGGTGCCCCCCCCCCCGCCCGGGATGACCCCGAGGTGGCCCCCCGCCTGGGATGACCCCGAGGTGACCCCCCCGCCCGGGATGACCCCGAGGTGACCCCCCCGCCCGGGATGACCCCGAGGTGCCCCCCCGCCCGGGATGACCCCGAGGTGCCCCCCCCCCGCCCGGGATGACCCCGAGGTGACCCCCCCGCCCGGGATGACCCCGAGGTGCCCCCCCCCGCCCGGGATGACCCCGAGGTGCCCCCCCCCGCCCGGGATGACCCCGAGGTGCCCCCCCCGCCCGGGATGACCCCGAGGTGCCCCCCCACCCCCGCCCGGGATGACCCCGAGGTGCCCCCCCGCCCCCTCCCCTGCCCCGGCCCCGTCACGCACCGCCCGCGCTCTGGTTGAAGTACCCGCGCAGGGTCTCCAGGCCCTCTCGGTAACCCTGTGCGTTCCCCCTGGCGTTCCTCGTCTGCCCCTCCCAGTAGCCCGGGTCCTCCTGGCCCACCCGCTCGATCCACGCCGCCCGCGGCTCCATCCTCGGACTCGCGCCGTCGCCGTCGAAGCGCACGAACTGCTGATCGTCCACGAAGCCCACTTCGAGGTACCACGGCTCCCCGAGCTCGGGCCGGGTCACACCGACTTCGAAATACCTCATGGAGTGCGAGCCTGGGCCGTGGGGACCCGGGCCGGGTCAGGGCAGGGACCGCGTAGACCCGAGCCCCGCGGCCAAGCCCGGGTGTGACCCCTGACCTCGTGCCGAATGGGCCTGGAACCCTTGACCCCGCCACGCCCAGAGTGACCCTTGACCCCTCACGTCGACACCCTTGACTTCCCGCCAAACAGGGCGTAACCCTCGACCCCATCACGCCTAGGGAGTTACTTTTGACGCCTTCACGCCCGAGGGGAGACCCCGGACTCCGAACTCTGCGGCTCCCAGATGCCTCCTCACCCCCAGCATCCCCGCCCCTTCATCCCCGACAATGCCAGCGCTCCACACTGGGAGGTGATAAACAGCGCTTTGAGATCAGTCAAACGCCTCCCCTGACCACGCAGACAGGTCCTAGAGCCCCTTTACCTAGACCCTGCCCCACCCCCCAGCTCTGGTCCGGTCCTGGACCCTCACACTCTTCACCCTCGGCCCCCCACCTTGTGTCCTCACCTGCCCCCACCCCAGCCCCACGATCCTCCGTGAAGCTCTTTAACAAAGCTGCTCCTGGTTCTCTGTCCTCACCCTCGGATACTGGGGCGTGGGGGGGGGGGCCCTCCGGATAGCTCTGTTCCTTCTGAACGCCCCAAAGACTGTCGCCCCCATTCTCCCTCCTGGCACCTCTGCCTCAACGTCTCTCATCCTCACACCCACCTACAATCCACTTACTACCCCCCCCAAACTAAGGGACCGTCACCAAGACAACCCCCACCCCCCACCAAAGCCCAGCTGAGGGCGGCAGGCTGCGGGGGCTTCTTCCTTTCAGCACCGCCCTGACCGCACCCGAGATGAAGGAGACGGCTCCCGGGAAACCTCCCCCCCCCCCCCCACCGCCACCCTGGGCTGGGGTCCGAGCTTTCTGTAGGAAACCCCATCCCACCCACTCGTACCACTGGATGCTGCGTCCAGTCTCCAGGCGGCCGTTTAATTCTGTTCTCCCCTTACCTGCCCAGGTCTCCGGCAGAGCCAGGGTCCCCAACAGGAGGAGAGAGATCACATAGCCTTCCATGGTGCCCAGGCAGCGAAGCCCAAGCTCACTGAGACCAGTCTGCGCTTGGTTTATAAAGGCACGGATCCCTCGCTTCTGGTTGGCTTCACGGAGGCTCTGCCAGCCAATAGCAAACGGAAGACAAATAAACGTCATTGGTGACTAGGCAGAACGAGTACGCACAGGTTAGAGACCAAAACTGAAACTGACCCTGAGGAAATCCCCTGCTTTAGAGACCTTGGCTCTTTTTCTGTTATTCACAGAATGGACAGGGTGTCCCTCCCTCGTCATCACTGTGGGAACACTCCGGCTAGAATCAGAGAGAAAGAAGGTCGCCACCCTCAATCCTCTCCTTCTGGCTGAGTGGAATGCTGAGAGAGTGAAGCCCCTGCCTTCAGCATGGGACAAGACCTTACCTCTCCTACCATCCAGCCCCACCCTGCACACCTCCTATATTTTTAGAAATTGCTTTGCTGAGAAAGTAGAGATAAGAAATTACATCAGGGGACAGACACCTTCAAGGTCCTGTTTATCTAACTGTTACTCCCTTTTTGCTGAGTACCAGTCTCATGCCTGTGTTTTTGTTCTTTGTTCTCTGTTGCTGGGAAAAGATTTTGAGTTTAGAATGTGAGCTCCAAACCCAGTCAACGGGAAGAGGAGCCAGTGGGGAGAGTGGGGGGGAACACTGCGTTAGGGTCTATGTAACTTGCTTTGAGCTATGTAACACACACACACACACACACACACACACACACACACACACACAGGCATCATCTTGGGCCACACTGGGGTATGTCCTTTCTCATAAGAAAGTAATAAACTCATTTTTGCGTTTTCTCAAGAACAGGCTCTATTTTTAATGTGAGTAGTGATCTCTGACCCACACATGACCATCCAACCTCAAGCCCTCCTCAGTATGACCCTTTCCCTTCCTTAGAAGATGGGAAAGAAATGTCCCCACCCGAAATTGAGGGCATCTGAAGACTCAAGAAATCTGCAGGCTCATTTGTGGAGGGGTGCATTGCCACCTCCGTTTTAATGACCTCCATCCAACCTCCCCAGGCCTTGTAGATAAGCAAGTAAGAAACCCAAGAGTAGAGAGTAAATGAGAGTCCAGTAAATGGAATGTGGAATCATAGTAGAAGACTTTGTTTCACCAAAAAAGGGGCAGGTATGTGGCACAGTGGATGGAGCTAAGGGCTGAGAGTCAGGAAGACCAGAGTTCCAACCCAGGCATCAGATATTTACTAGCTATGTGAACCTGGGCAAATCACTTAACTCTGTTTGCCTCAGTTTTCTCACCTGAAAAATGAGGAGAAGGAAATACCAAGCCACTCCAGTTTCTTTGATTTAAAAAAAAAAACCAAAAGGGGTCACAATAAGTCAGACACAACTCAACAGCAACAAAAGGAAAGAGCTTTATTTATTAAAATGGGGAGGAGTACCATTTCAGCCTAAGGTGGGTTCTGAACTGCCTGCTATATGAAGGTGTGAATTCCTAGTAACCTTTTTTTTTTTTCAGAAATAAAGAACCTAGGCACATTTGATAGGATTTTCCCTCTTTCTTGTCTCATCACCCCAACTAGGAAACCACGAAATTTTAGATTTTGTGGAGAGCTTAAAATTACCCCTGGAAAGGATCTTAAGAGATAATCCTCATTTCGCAAATTAGGAAACTGAGGACCGCCAATGTTGAGAGACTTTTCCAAGGTCATAAAGAGAGGAAGCAGCAAAACTGAGCTTTGCCCCTCCATCCTCTCACTGCAGATTCAATCCTCTTTCCCCAACACAGGCTGGGCTAGAGACAGTCCTGAATGAGCCTCCTCTGGGGAAGGATGCCTGGGTCCTCCAGAGCATGGTGGAGGCAGCACTGTGTGGAAAGGCAAGGGAAGACGTGGATGATTCCGTTCCTTATCATTTCCTGCTACCAGACCCTTCAGACTAAGTCCTCTCCCATCTCTCTTCTTTTGATCCCGATGGACCTTAAAATAATCTCTCCGAAAAAACCCAACCCTTGTCCCTTCCCGTTGTGCTTCCTTCCCCACAGCACAGCTGTCTGGTGCACCAGTTTTCTAGGAAAAATATAGACAAGTCCTGAGATTTTTCCATCCTTTCAGTGATACCTCCCTTGCAAAAGATTAGGATGCAGCCTCCTCAGCCCTTCTCTCTTTCAGTTGCTAACACTGTTCTGTCTCAGAATCTTCCATGTTCTCTCCCTCCCCTCCTCCCAGAATCCTTTAAGCAATGGTTCTGAAAGACCCTGCCTTGGTCAGGCCACAGCTGGAGGATTGTGTTCAGTCTGGGGCACCATAGTTTAGAAAGAATGTGGACACTGTGTCCAGAAGACAAGGACCAGAATTTCGGTGAGGGGACCAGAGAACTTGCTATGGAGGATTGGAGGAAGGAATTGGGAGTGTTTGCCTAGAAGAAGAGAAGATACTGAGGGGAGAAGATGGTTGTCTTCAGGTATATGAAGGATTGTTTGGAAACAGACTCAGACCAGTCCAAGAGGTCATGACTAGGACCTGAGGAAACATTGCAGAGAAGCTGATTTCACCTGAGAATTAGGTCTGTCCAGAGGTGCAGTGTCTCTCCCCTGGAAGTCATGGCTTCCTCCTCCTGGGAGGTCCTCAGGCAGACACTCAATGAGCATGTGGTTAAGATAGAGAAGGGATTGTTGTTCAGACAGGGGCTGAGGTGGATGCGTAAGGTACCTGGGAGCTCTTAGTCTCTGATCTGAGTTATCAGCCCCAACCATCAGCATCCATGCCTGCAAGTGAAAAGGCCATTTTCTCTCCCCAGTCATTCATATAGGAGAGAGAGAGAAGGAAGAAATAACCTGGGACCCAAAGCACACATATTCCTCTTGCTTAATACAAGTTTTAATACGGTGTTAAGTCTGCAGGTTTCAGAATACAGGGGGGTGTGGAATTCAGTGACCTTAGCTGTGTAAACTGAGGGAATCAGGAAGCCATTATGTAGGCCCAGGACCCTAGAGATGGTGATGCCCAAAAGAAAGCACTAAGAAGCAGAGTCCAGCAAGTACTGAGAGAGAAGGGGGTGGGGAGAGACAGAGACAGAGAGGAGGGAGGGAGGGAGACAGGGAGGTAGGAGAGAGATAGAAGGAGAGTCAGAAAAGGAGAGAGAGACAGAGAGGGGGGAGGGAGGGAGAGAGAGAAAAGGTGTGGACAGTGACACAGAGACAAAGAGAGAGGGAGGGAGAGAGGAGAGAGATAGAAGGAGAGACGGAGAGGGAGAGAGAGGAGAGAAGACAGAGGAGGAGGGAGAGAGAGGAGGGGGGGAATGAGGCAGAAAGAGAAGGTGTGGACAGGGACACAGAGACAGGGAGAGAGCACCAAAGCCTTCCAACATGCAATGAAACAGCTGGAAAACAACTGCCTAAGGAAGGAAGCCTGGGCTATTGATTGATTTGGCTCTAAGGAAAAGGACGGCAGGGACAGAGTGTAAAGCAAACCTAAAACAGGCATCTTAGACCAGAGAAGCTGCTCTGCCAACTTCCAGCAGGTGAAGAGTGGCGGGAGAGGCTGCTCTCTGGTGCCACCTACAGGGTTTCGGGGAGTGAAAGACCAGGTTAAAGTGTTAACAACTCTAGGCTGTCCAGAAAAGAAAATGACCAATGTTGAGGGGCTGCAGGGAGACAGGCCCATTAGTGCTCTTTGGGCAAGGCTGTGAATTGGCCCAGTCCTTCTGGAAAGCAGTCTAGGACTATGGCTCCAAAGATATATATTATGTGTGCCCTTTTACCCAGCAGGGTCTTCTAGGTCTTGACCCCAAAGAGTGCAAAGAAAGAGGAAAAGGTTTAATATATATGTGTGTGTATGTATATGTATGTATATATATATGTAAGGTTTACACATACATACATGTATATATTCATTATGACATCTTTCTAATGGCAAAGAACTGAAAACTAAAGCAGTGTGTACCCATTTCAGACTGGCTAAACACATTTTGGTGCGAATGATGATGATGGAGATGGTTTCAGAGAAACCAGGGCAGCCTTGTATGAATCAATGCAGAGTGAAATGAACAGAACCAGGAGAACAATTTGTACAAGAACAACACTGTAAAAGTAAACAATTTTGAAAAGCTTACGAATTCCAATAAGCACAATGACCAACCCTAATCCCAGAGGACCAACAATGGAGACTGCTACCCATGTCAGATGATGGACTAAAGATTCAAAATGAGACATATCTTCGGACATTTCCAATAGGGGAAATTTGTTTGCCTGACTTATGTCTATTTATTACAAAGGCTTTGGTTTTCTTTTTATTTGGGGGGGAGGATGAGTGAGGGGAGGTGGAAGGGAAAAAACCAAATTCTTAATAATTGAAATGTTTTATTTTAAAATTTTAATTAAAAAGATAATTGAAATATAATTTAATTTTTAAAAGACAAAGTCTATCACTAACTAAGAAAGGGGTTACGAGAACTGGTGCTCCATGGCCTTATGAGGTACAAGAATCTCAGAATGTAAAGAGAGAGACTCTAGGAGACTTTATGTGGCTGACTATATAGCGGAGCTTTAAGAAAAAAAAGAGATACACAGAGCTCAAGAGCACTGAAGACCTTCTCCATCTTGAGAGAGAGAAACACATGATATCTTCCTAAGCCCAGCAGCCAAAGACAGAAAGAACCAATAAGATAGGAAGGATAGCTACATTCCTAGGGCACCTCTACCCCTGCTCTCCACCCTGGGCCACCAGTGAGCATTTCACTCACTCCTCTGCATGTCTGGGCCAAATACTACCTGGTGGCATTTTGCTCTACCTGGGAAGCTCTCCAGTCTTTCCCAGTGGAAAGAATTAGAAGGACATTATCCCACAGAAACAATGCAGACTTGTAAACAGCTTACTTTGGGGGGGAGGCAAGGAAGAAAGCAATTGGGGTTAACTGACTTGCTTAGGGTCACACAGCTAGTACATGTCAAATGTCTGAGGCTGGACTTGAACTCAGGTTCTCCTGACTCCAGGGTTGGTGCTGTGTCCACTGTGCCACCTACCCACCCCAAACAGCTCACTTTTAAGTAAGCTTAAAGGACTGTATCAGCAAGGTAATAGTCACAAAATTGATGATAATTGTAAAGATGCCTATGTAGTTCTTATATTAGGAAGGCAGAATTTATGATTTCAAAGAGAATCTCATATGTGCCTAAAAGGTCCGGAACCGCAGGATATAAGGAATTCTCTAGGCAGAAGGCAGGAGAACTAAAGCATGTATTTACACTCCACAGTGACAAGCCCACAAACCAGCATCCCCATTTTGATATTTTCATCAAAAGCTTCCAGGCCCAATAAGTCCGCCTTATAAGGGTAACCAGGAGGCCACAGAGAAGCGAGACGGTATAAGGCAAAATCGTATACATGCTTCCCCTCTACGGTAAGAAGATTACCCACTAGCCTCCAGTCAGCTCTGCTACCGGCAGCTCAGCTTCGGCTGTAGGCGTCTCTGGCTCCAACCGGAAAAGGAAAGGAGGATCTTCAAGCTGTCCTCTCCCCTCTTATAGAGTTTTTGACATCATCAAGCACCGCCTGAACGACCAGGGCCGATTGGTTCTTGACTTGGACCTTCCCCCTAGCGTAGACCACGTTAACACACTTCCCCTCAGCCAGCCCCACGACTCATCACACAGGAAGCTCTGGTCCTGCCCCGGAAGAGCAAGCCCCAGCGTCCAGGGAAGCTCAACGAGGCAAGCTGAGTCATTCAAAGAAAACAAAGTCCATTCTGGCTACACTCCACCCCTCACAATGTTCTAGGATGCACAATCCAATCATAATTCAAATTAAATTATATATCCTAGAACATTGTGACCCAATTATGCAGGAAACTAAAACATCATTCAGAATAAAGCAAAACATATCATTCAGTGACATTCCCAAATATTGGTTTACGATTCAAATGTGATCCACCCCTAGATCCCAGCCAGATAATCTCTTCAATCAATCATGCCAAAATAATTATTAATAATTCAAATGTCCACCCCTAGATCTTCGTATCCATTACATAGGATCAATAATATCATAACAATAAAACAATATAGCAAGGATAACACACAATAAGTACACAGAACACTATCATCATTCCCCCCCCTCAAACAATTGGGGCTCAAAATCTTAGGGTAATGGGTGAAGGTCTCATTTTCCATAGCTTCTTCTTGCTGAAATTGGATGTAGAGGTGTCCCTGCCCCAAAGAGTCCCATTCCAGAGTTCAGTTCTTTAGCGAGCTGGCAGGAATTCCAAGAATGCTACGTACTTAGGCAGTCACCGGAAACTGCAGGGTGCTTAAACCTGCAGGAGACAGAACTAGCGACAAGGTTAACTAAAACAGAGAACAAAAAGAGTAGGCAAGTATGGGCTATTATCCTTTAAATAAAATCATCTCCAGTTTAGTTGAAATTTCAGTTATGCAGAGATCCAATATCAGAGCCAAACTCAGATGAGAAATGTTTCTTTTTAAACGGAACACAATGAGGAAACTAAGCCAAGAAGATCCCACCCTAGATGGAGACCAGGATTGTCCTCCCAGCCTTTCCCCAGATGTACAAGGGAAACCAGGAGGATCCCATCCTAGATAGACTAGGATTGTCCTCCCAGACTTTCCCCAGATATACAAGGGAAACCAGGAGGATCCCATCCTAGATAGACTAGGATTGTCCTCCCAGACTTTCCCCAGATGTACAAGCTGTCATCCGTTAATCACACAAAGTCACCTTCCCTCTGAGTGGCTTGTGTCAATTACCAGCATCAGCCATACCTGTGGGGTCCGGGAATCTAATATTATAGCCCTATTCATGGTAAAATATATGGTTCAGGGGCACGATTTGGTAATTATCTTCCCCTGAATAGACAACTGTTACAGTGTTGTTCTTCCCATGGGCTATGACTTCTGCAGCCTTTGGAATATCATCTGGCTTCCGTTTTACCCATACCTTAGCTCCCAACTTTATTCTATGAATGGAGCAAGCCCCTTTTGCCCCTCTAGTAGTTATTTTGGGAGGAGGGTCAGTTTTCACAAAGGGTATTTTTTCACAAGGGATAATAATCACTTGAAATATCCTATCATTCCTACGAAATTGTACAGGTTTTTCACCCAAATTCTGGAGTGTCACAACAATTTCTTTTTGATAATTCGAATCTATCACTCCAGCCAATACATGTACTCCTTGAGCTGCTAATCCTGGTTTAGGTAATATCTGTCCAAAATGATTCTTGGGGATTCTCATACATGCTCCAGTAGGGGTTTTTCTTATCTCTTTCCTATTCAACCTAAAATTCTCTATACAATGTAAATCATATCCTGCCGAACCAGGTGTTCCTGGACATGGTAGGGGGACATCTTCCCTCACAGTCCAAAATTCAATATTTTGGATCTCACGTGTTTGCTGTTCTCTAATCTGCAAATTTGGGGTCATCATTCTGGCTAGAGGTGTACTCCCCCCTGTAGCCAGAATGGACTTTGTTTTCTTTGAATGACTCAACTTGCCTCGTTGAGCTTCCCTGGACGCTTGCTCTTCTGGGGCAGGACCAGAGCTTCCTGTGTGATGAGTCGGGGGCTGGCTAAGGGGAGGTGTGTTAACGTGGTCTACGCTAAGGGGAGGGGCCAAGTCAAGAACCAATCGGCCCTGGTCATTCAGGCGGCGCTTGATGATGTCAAAAACTCTATAAGAGGGGAGAGGACAGCTTGAAGATCCTCCTTTCCTTTTCCGGTTGGAGCCAGAGACACCTACAGCCGAAGCTGAGCTGCCGGTAGCAGAGCTGACTAGAGGCTAGTGGGTAATCTTCTTACCGTAGAGGGGAAGCATGTATACGATTTTGCCTTATACCATCTCGCTTCTCTGTGGCCTCCTGGTTACCCTTATAAGGCGGACTTATTGGGCCTGGAAGCTTTTGATGAAAATATCAAAATGGGGATGCTGGTTTGTGGGCTTGTTATTGTGGAGTGTAAATACATGCTTTAGTTCTCCTGCCTTCTGCCTAGAGAATTCCTTATATCCTGCGGTTCCGGACCTTTTAGGCACATATGAGATTCTCTTTGAAATCATAAATTCTGCCTTCCTAATATATTTGGCGAAGCCAAGAGTGCATCCCAACTCAGCCCAGACCAAGCCTGACTGCCTGCTTTGTCCTAGAAGCGAGTCGGGGGAAAATGAGACAATGTTAAGGGCTGAGACAGAAAACACTACTAGGGTTCAGGATATCCCTCGCACAGAGAATGGGAGATGGTTAAATACTCAGACAAGCGTTCGTCCTGTAGAAAGGAGGATCTTCAAGCTGTCCTCTCCCCTCTTATACAGTTTTTGACATCATCAAGTGCCGCCTGAACGACCAGGGCCGATTGGTTCTTGACTTGGCCCCTCCCCTTAGCGTAGACCACGTTAACACACCTCCCCTCAGCCAGCCCTACGACTCATCACACAGGAAGCTCTGGTCCTGCCCCAAAAGAGCAAGTGTCCATGGAAGCTCAACGAGGCAAAGAAAACAAAGTCCATTCTGGCTATACCTCCTAAGGGCCTATTATTCAAATTACGTAAGGCAATAGACAAATTATCCTTCCAATGTCGATATGAATTATTAGAGCTTAATTTTCTCAGCTGTTCTTTCAACAATCCATTCATTCTTTCAATCAGCCCAGATGCTTGTGGGTAATGTGGAATATGATATATCCATTCTATATTGTTCAACACACAATATCTTTTCACTTCTTTGCCCTTGAAATGTGACCCATTGTCACTTTGAATCTGCATTGGGGTTCCATAGTATAAACTTACAATATCTAGGGTTTTACAGGTGTTTTTCTGAGTTGCGTCCTTATAAGGACAAGCCACTAGTACACCTGAATAGGTGTCAGCACACGTACATACATATTTACATCCTTTATCCTGGGGTAGTGGGCCAATATAATCTATCTGCCAAATTTGGGCTGGAACTTTTCCCCTTGCTATTTCTCCAGTTACTATCCTAGGAAGAGTTCATTCTTTTTCTAATTGACATATACAACACCCCTCTGTTATTTGTTTTAACAATGCATGAGAGATACTGATACCCCGATCCTGTGCCCATCGGTGGGTGGCCTGGACCCCTAAATGGCCAGCGGTCTGGTGGACCCATCTTGCTAAGGCTGAGTCATCAGTTGGAGTTGGAGTAGGGACAATACATTCAGTGGCAATCTTTGCTAGTCGATCCGCGTGTGCATTGTACTCACGCTCTGGTGTGGTCAGGGTCGGGTGAGCATCAACATGAAAAACTGACAAATCCGTAACCAAAGACATGTCCCATATATTTTTCCATAACTCTTTACCCCAAACTTGTTTGCCATGAATCTCCCAATTCTGATTCCTCCATATAGGCATCCAAATAGCTAATCCATTAGCTACCGCCCATGAATCAGTAAATATATGACACTGTCCTCCCTTCTCTATTCTGATGGCCTGATGTACTGCCATCAGTTCAGCATATTGGCTACTTCCCCCTATCCCAGAACTTTCCAGAGTTCGCCTAGTACAGGGGTTATAGGCTACTGCTTTCCAATGTCTCTTCTGTCCTAAATATTTTGCTGTCCTGTCAGTAAACCAAGCGTGTTTCTTCTGTTCTACACTTAGTCCATCATACCCATTATTCCACTTCACTAAGGATGGCACCATCTGTTGCTTAGATTCAAGGGGTTTTTCATTTCTCTCAGTGCCAATGTTCGCCACCGATTCATGTAAAGCAGAAACTCCACATTTGCCTGCTCTGGACCTATTCTGAATATACCACTTCCATTTGATTATGCTCGCCTCTTGTGCATGTCCAATTCTGTGAGAAGCTGGGGTACTCATTACCCAAGTCATAATTGGAATTCCAGGCCTTAATATCACTTCATGACCCAGGGTTAGTTGCTCAGTTTCTACTAAAGCCCAATATGCAGCTAACAGCTGCTTCTCAAAAGGTATATACTGCACTCCAGATGAGGGCAGTTTCCTTGACCAAAAGCCTAAAGGTACACTTCGGCTCTGTTGTTTTTGCCACAGACTCCAATTTGCATAGTCATCTTGTACAGTCACTTGTAACTCCACTGGCCCATTTTGCACAGGCCATAAGTCCAGAGCTAATTGTATAGCAGCCTTTGCTTCCTCAAAAGCTCTACTTTGTTCAAGGCCCCAATCGAATTCATATTTCTTTCTGGTGACTTTATACAAGGGTTTTAAAATCTGTCCCAAATGTGGGATGTGGTGTCTCCAATAACCAAATAGCCCTATGAACTTTTCGGCCTCTTTCTTATTAGTAGGGGTGGGAAAATCCTGAATTTTTTGTCGAGCTTGTGGGAGAATTTCTCGCAGTCCTCTATTCCACTGTATCCCCAAGAATTTTACAGTTTGAGCTGGCCCCTGAACCTTTGCAGGGTTGATTTCCCATCCTTTGCTTTTCATATGGTCAGTTAATAATGCTGAACTCTCCTCCACTTCTTTTATATTCTTTCCCTGTATCATGATGTCATCTATGTAATGTGTAAGCTGTACACCAGGTAGCTTTAATTCATCCAAATGCTCAGCTACAATCCTGTGGCAAATAGTTGGGCTATGAATATATCCTTGTGGCAGGCGTGTAAATGTGTACTGTCGGCCTTGCCAAGTAAAAGCAAACTGATTCCATTGCTTGGGGTCTATTGGGATTGTAAAGAAGGCATTGGCCAAATCAATAACTGCATACCAAGTCCCTTCATGTTTTTGTATTCTCTCTATTAAAGTAACCGTGTCTGGAACAGCAGCATACAAGGGAGGAGTCACTTTGTTCAGCTGTCTATAATCTACTGTCATCCTCCATGTCCCATCTGACTTTCAGACTGGCCAGACAGGGTTGTTCCATTGAGTAGTTGTAGGGACTAACACTCCTGCCTCAACACATTCTCTTATAGTGTTGGCAATTTCATCTTGCCCACCTGGCACACGATATTGCCTCAAAGTAATTACTTCAGAAGGTTCGGGCAAAGTGATTGGATCCATCTTGATTTTCCCCACTAAGACTGCATTAATGCCTATTTTCCTCACAGCAAATTGGTATTTCCCTTCAGGTAAATTTAAGGTCATACCCTTCAAAATGTCTATTCCAATGATGTATTCAGGAATAGGCACAATAACCACACTATATTCTTTCTTGGGCAACTGTCCAATTTTCATCATCAATTTAACTTGTCTGGCTGATATTTCAGTCCCTCCTAGTCCTGTGATGGTAATAGGAGTTCCATGGCTGAATTTGTCTGGATTCCCATAGATAAGGGTGGCCTCGGCCCCAGTGTCTATCAATGCCCTAGTTACTGTACTTGACCCAGTTTTCCAATATATGGTCAAGTTAATGTGAGGTCTGCAATCCAGCTTACGTATTTCCTTAATTTGGGCTGGGGCCTGGCCTGTTTCCTAGTATTCCCTAGCATGTGATTCACTTGGGTATGAAGGTTCAACGTCTGTAGCATTTGCAGGAGCAGTTGTTATTTCCCTGTCTCTCCTGTTATCGAGTCCTTTATCTCGGTACATCCTGTACAATTCATTGGTTGGAATGCCATCTATCATTTCAAAACCTACCCCTGCTCTCAATAGAGCAGTGAACATTTCTTTTCTTGTCACTCCATTTTGGCGCCAAGTTTGCTGGCTATTCACCCTTCTCTCTCGAGGAGATCTGTCCCTTCCCCAGTCTCCTAAGTCATGTAACTGTAAAATCTTATTTATCACCTCTGTAAGATGGGTCCCTACTTCCTCAAGTAACAGATTCAAAATTAGTTGTTTATAAGCAGGGGGAGCTGTCCTAATTATTAAATTCCTATGAGGGATTCCTATGGGATCATTGTAATATTTGTCTGCAGTTCCTGTCATAATAGCAGTCTTCGTTACCTCCTCCTTTAGTCTCATGATACAATCTTTAAGTGAATACCAGGGTCTGTGCTCAGTGGGCCACATAGAATCATTAGTATATCTCTTATTGCATCCCACAGCAGCTAATGCCAACAGAGTAGTCCTGCTAGCATCATCTCCTCACTGATGATGTTCCCTAAAAGCTTGCTGAACTAGAGGATCATGACTGATACCTATGAATCTCATACAGTCCCTCTTATCTACTAATATTCCACCGGCCCCTTGATCACTGAGCCTTACCATCCAAGATATTAATGGTTCTCCTACTCTTTGGCTGAATCTACTCAAAATATCTGTGACCTCTTGTGGTGAGAAATCTTCCTGAAATTCCCTCGTAACTGAATTGCCACCTCGGGTTTCTGTCCTCCTCCTCTCTACGGGATGAACGCTTGTCTGAGTATTTAACCATCTCCCATTCTCTGTGCGAGGGATGTCCTGAACCCTAGTAGCGTTTTCTGTCTCAGCCCCTAACATTGTCTCATTTTCCCCCGACTCGCTTCCCCTGCCACCATGGCAAGGACAAAGCAGGCAGTCAGGCTTGGTCTGGGCTGAGTTGGGATGCACTCTTGGCTTATTTGGCCTCCTGTTGCTCCTAGCCACATTAATAGAAAAGTTCTCATCTGAGTCAGTGGGTTCTTGAGCAGCAAATTGTTCTCCTGCTATCTGAGATTCCCCTTCTTGCTGTGGGATAGGAGTGCCCCCATCTCTTTCACTTAATCTCAATCTTTCATATACTAGCCGGTAGGCTGATAACACTATTCAGCTTTGCCTAGATAGTGATGCCCCTGACTGAATCCCAACCTCTTGTAAACACCTTTCCAAATCCTTAGGATCTCCTCTCTGTGGCCTTGGTTCCCAGTTTTCACAGGGTCCGGCTTTTTTAGCCAATTCCTTTGCTAAGGAGGAATAAAATGGATCCTCCCACCCTGGGATATTCATCTCTTCCTCTGAAGTTCTTCTGCTTCTGAATAGAGATCTTATATCTAGCGATCCCATCCACCTCGTCGCCAAATATATTAGGAAGGCAGAATTTATGATTTCAAAGAGAATCTCATATGTGCCTAAAAGGTCCGGAACCGCAGGATATAAGGAATTCTCTAGGCAGAAGGCAGGAGAACTAAAGCATGTATTTACACTCCACAGTGACAAGCCCACAAACCAGCGTCCCCATTTTGATATTTTCATCAAAAGCTTCCAGGCCCAATAAGTCCGCCTTATAAGGGTAACCAGGAGGCCACAGAGAAGCGAGATGGTATAAGGCAAAATCGTATACATGCTTCCCCTCTACGGTAAGAAGATTACCCACTAGCCTCCAGTCAGCTCTGCTACCGGCAGCTCAGCTTCGGCTGTAGGCGTCTCTGGCTCCAACCGGTAAAGGAAAGGAGGATCTTCAAGCTGTCCTCTCCCCTCTTATAGAGTTTTTGACATCATCAAGCGCCGCCTGAACGACCAGGGCCGATTGGTTCTTGACTTGGCCCCTCCCCCTAGCATAGACCACGTTAACACACCTCCCTCAGCCAGCCCCACGACTCATCACACAGGAAGCTCTCTGATCCCTGGCATGGTCGCTGGGCCTCCTGCCCCGGAAGAGCAAGCCCCAGCGTCCAGGGAAGCTCAATGAGGCAAGCTGAATCATTCAAAGAAAACAAAGTCCATTCTGGCTACAGCAAGTGGTATGTTTTGACTGTTAAGAACTGTTAAGGGGTCCCTTGTACTTGTCTGTTTCAGTTGCCGAACCCAGAGCATGTAGGAGGCCCTGGATATGTCAAGGATGAAGCCATTCCCCACCCCCACCCCCACCCCCAGCTAACATAGGTTGTTGGACTCCCTGTGTGTCCTTGGGAAGCAAAACAGGCACCAGTCCTTGCCTGGCTGGGAAAATGCTTGTGCAGCGGGGTTCCTTTGCAGATGAGCAGACCATCCTATCTTCAGTTCCCAAGGAAAAAGAATGCAGCTTTTGCCATCTCCTTGCTCCTCCCCTTCAGGAGGGGTTTTGTCCTTTTCCCACCTTTCCCCTCCCATGCCATGCCCCTTCCTGATATCACTTCCTTCCTTCATCTTGCTGTCATTAATAAGAAAACTTCTGTATGAATCATGAACCCTTTGGGTTCCACACGCATGTTCATTTCTCTTGTAATAAACCTGGTTTTCTGTAGGTTTCAAATTGGGAAAAGCCCTAAAACACAGTAATAAGTGAAAAGCCATAAAAAACTTAAACTTTGTGAAAGGTAGAAGGCTGAACATGGTGACCTGTTTACAAATCATAACTGAGATATTAAATCATAACTTAAGCTGAGTCAAAACTTAAGATACTATATTTGTGACCCAGACATGATCAATAAACAAGCTAATGTTTGGGAATAACATTGGCTGAGCTCTCAAGCCCATTATGAAGCAGAAAACCAAAAATATCCACCAATCAATGGTGATGCGCTCTCTAGCTCCTTCTGCCTTTGTCTTTTTTTTTATAATGACCGTGGGGATTTGCGGGTTCTTCAGCAGGGATCCACAGAACTGTCTGGCTGTTGCCCCACACTGCAGATTGCAGCTATTTGTAAGTATTCCTAATGATTGATCAAACTACTCCCTGTAATCAATATGGAGACACTTGGCCTCTTCCTTTGGGCATTAGAAAGAACGTCCCATGGTTATGGGGGAGGTACAGGATTCCCTTGCCAGGCGACTTCCGGACCTTACGTTTTCAGATAAGTTTCATGACATTGTTACTGCCTGACTGCAGAGCTGAAGTTTTCTAAAGTTTCAAATGAACTATGAATTCTTAAATTTGATGTTCTTTTGGCTCTATTGTTACCATGCCCAGAATCATGAGGCTTGAGCTGGTTTTCACCATACGACCTAGTGATTGGAAACAGCAAATCTAGGTGCTGAGATCTGTTTTGCAAAAGATTTTCCTAGAATTGCCTAGGACTCTGCAGGAGACTTGGGGGCCAGAGAAGCAAATCCACTGGAAAGAGATCTCTCCACAGCTGCCCCAGGAGGAGCAGGCCCATTCTGGGATGTCCAGAGGAAGATGTCACCAGGGAGCAGACAGCTGCATGGGACAACTGGAACTCAGGAGGAATGTTGTGATTAACTGAACCTTGGGAGTGGGTTACCAGGTTACAAGGAAGATCACCATGACTTGCATTACTTTGGTCCTTTGTTTCATTATCCCTACCTGTGCTGTGTTCTTGGTCATTTTGCTGATCTGGACATCTCCTCTCTAAAATGAGGACATAGTGCACCGTCTAAGTGGCTGGAGGTGTCACATGCCTTAGTTTGCTTATGGGGCCCATTTTACAAAAGCTTGCCTGACATCGGGCCTCTGTATCTCAGTTTATTCAACTTTATGCTGTGGTGGAAACATGAGATTATGGTTTGTGACACTTGTTCCCTGTTGTGAGTTTAAGTTCCCTAGTTCATAGTCACTGAGTTGGCAGAATCAGCAGCAGATTAGGACGAATTTCGGCTAATTGTACAATAACACCCAGAGATGATATTTTCAGGAATGGCATGATTCTGGCTGGTAGATATAACAACAGATGTCCTAGAATTGAATAAAGGTGCATGGTGCTGAACCACACACATTTTGTTTTGTTGTTCTTTCAGTTCTGTATGTATGGCTAGCACCACATGGGAGAATTATTCAAAGTGATGTTGACTCAGTATCCCACTGTTCCCAGCCCTGCTTATCAGTCAGTGTTGGGGGGAAGCTCTGCTGGGGAAGAGACCACAGTCTGAAGCTTTTTGCATTACCTGCCCTGTCAGGTATCCTTACCTGCAGATTGCTACATTCTTGCTGCTTTGGGGAAGAACTGAGATGCCAGGGGTCCTACCTCTTCTGCTGAGGTGGCCCTGTCTGAATGGGCTTAAAGTTACCTATAGAAGCTGTCCCCGCCTTGAAGCCATGGTATCTTCAGCCATCCATCCATCAACCCGTTGCTACTTTGACCTATTTATAATAAAATCTTTCTAATTCTCTTTGCCTAGAGTTTTGCCTATTAACCAGGGTGGAAAAACCCAAATGAAGAATTTCCTGTTCAACACTGGTGAGATGTTTCTGATGCCTGTGACAATGGCATCCACAGTCTTTAATTGGACTCTCCCACAATCCTCTGATGAAAGCTATTTCTCCCAATGGGACAATGCACCTGCAACCAGAAGAGTTAACAAATTACCCCACCCCCACCCACCTGGTCATACCCACCTTATTTCATTTCCCACACTGTGGAAAGAGGAGGATATTTTTCAGTCCCCAAAACTGTTTTGGCCAAAAAAAACCATGCTTTTAAGGATGGAAGGTTTCAATATTGAGGGTCCAACTAGTCTGGAAAGTCATTGGGAATTCTGATTTATTAAAAGGTGATCAAATTCCCATAGTTTATGACACAGAGATGCCACCGCAAGGCATAAACTCTCAGGAAGTCAGGGAAATAAAGGTTCTATCTACACTAAAATATTTGTTGCAGTGTTTTTTTTTTGTTTTTTTTGCGGGGAGCAAAAATGAAGTAGATGCAAAAGAGAAACAAACTAGATGCTCATCAACTGTAGAAGGTCTAAACAAATCGTGGACATGAATGTATTGGAATATTATTATGCCATAAGAAACAGTGGATAAGAAGAATTCAGAGAACCATGAGAATACATAAAGGAACTGAGACAGATTGAAGTCAGCAAAACCAAGAAATCACCATACACAGTGACTCACTCAAATACCCCAGTGACCAGATCAGTGATCTCTTCGATGTGGAAACTCCTTCTAGCAATATAGATCTCAAATCACCCATGTCTCTCTCTCCATCCTGTGTGACTCTTGCCTATGTCCTCACATAAGTTCACCACAGAGGATCCATCCAGTATGATGGAGTCCTTCCTTACTTTCCCCTGACATCTCAAGGGGACTTCCAGAATGTTCTGGCTGTCCACCTAGCAGCCCTCTTCCTTACCATGTGGCCAGCTCATTTTCTCTTCTTAGAATACAATTTCTGAGTGAAAAGTATAAGCAATGTAAATTATCCCAACAGAGGAGACCAAGGGAGTTCAGAAAGTTCACTGAGCAGCAAACATCTGACTTCCTTGACAAATGGAGAGGTAACGGCCAAAAGTGACACCAAACTGGACTACAAATTAGTTTGTAAAATCTTATAATTTTGTCATCTGTTTTTGCTAACAATGGTGGAACCATGATTTTGGGACCCTAAAATCCATCAGTTGTGGATATGTTTATAGATTAGGTAGAAATGAGGGGCCATCACTAGTTGTCTTGAGCTATGTCTTGCCACTGGACTCCAATAACTCTGGAGTAGAGAGTGAGGCTGGTGACTTTGGGCAGCTCTGCTTCACTTAAATCCAGTTCTCTTGCGAGTCAAGACATCACATCCCTGATGTCATTGGTTCTCTTTGAGAACAAAGGACCAACAATAACAATCCATGGGTAAAGAAGCTCACGAGTTAATAAATTCAGTGTTCCTCTCTCAGCTAAATGCAAAAGTTCAGTTTTCCTATCAACCACTTTTAATGGAATAAAAACTCTGAGCTAAGTTTAAAAGTGTGGTGCTCCCATATACTTCAATTCAAAAGAAATTATCTCAGCACCAGCTGCAAATATGCCTTTAAGTTTCCTGATTCAATTCTAGGACATTTGTTGTTATATTTACCATTCAGAATCATGTCATTCCTGGAAATATTATCTCTGGATGTTTTGTACAATTAGAGGGAATTCATTATCTGTCATTAGTTATTTCTGCAAGGTGCAGATGGAAAGTATCAGCATTTTCAAGACGAAAAGAGGGGCATTCCCAACCCACATTTCAGGTGTTCACCCAATCACACTGCCCCCCCACCATGATGCTGGCAGTCCGTTAGCCATTTATATTGTTTTTCTCACTTACCAACTTCTCTTCTTCATTCTATATATTACTGAAAAAAAATCATTCCTAAATTAACATACAAAAATGCACAAACACATGAATAAGTAAGATGTTTTCTTTGGAAAGGCTTGCCTTGGTAGATTCCAGGTTTTCCCTTAACCTCAAGGTACTAGCAATTAACAAAAGAAGAGAACACACAAGAGAAGAAAGTGCCCAATTCAGGGGCCTGGGGGAGAAGTCAGACAGAGAAGTCCTCAGAAGCAGAGCCAGGTGAGAAATAGGCGATGGCTGAGGTGAACTTCCTTGAGATTTGGAATTCACAGCCCCATGCCATGCTGGTGAAGGGGAGGATGTGGGGGCCATGAGAAGGAAGGAGGTTTGGAAGAGCTTCTGTTGGGCGTGACTTAGGGAACCAATTAGAGAGCACTTATCCATCAACAAAAGGACTGCCTGCCTTTAGTGAGAACCCACACTGAGACTACTATGCAGTAAAGAAGAGTGAGGCCAAAAAGCCTTGACAAGAGAGAGATTTAGAAATTCTTGGGAATCTCAAAAAGTGTAAAAGAGCAGTAAATTCCTCAGTTATTCAGAAGTCAAACAATAGACTAAAGGAAGTGAAAGGTGAAATGTGGATTCCAAAGAGACCCAAAATTAGGTGTTTTAAGGAAGAAATCACAGTGATGAAAAATGAAATAGTGATTTTATGCCCAGGATGGACAAGTAGTCCCAAATATCAGAATCTCTGATAAAGTGAATACTGTGTTTATGACAGAAATAAAAGAAAATGAAATGGAAGACCAGAGTTCAAGTTCATTGGCCACACACATGCTGTAGACAAAGCAGGTTGGAAATAGAGATGACCCCTTCCAAGTATTAGGGTATTTGTGGGGATTAAAATTGTTCAACCTACAAGAAAAGAGACAAAGGCAGAGCTCTGAGCCAACGGCAATTTATTAAAGGGCCCATGGTCCCCTCTGATAAGTGGACCTCATATCTTCCTCAGGATCTGATATTCACCGTTCTTCTGGGACCTGGTTTTTATAGGGTTTGATACCAGATTTGTTATCTGGACATTCTACAGCAGCAATACAAAATACAGAATTCCATTGGTTGACATGACTCTTAAGCTAAAAGAAGCAAAAATGATGGGTCAGAAGGGTCATGAGTTGGGTGAAGCAAGGAATATCTCCACTGACTAGGTGATCATAAGATAGATGGGCTCCTCTTCAGCTTAGGCAGGAGATGGTACAAACTATACATACACCGTAAGAACGTACGGGAGGGGGGAACAGACCTTTCTGTACCATGGCACCACCCCTGCTTGGCTCAGGCATGGAATTTGAGCAAAACAGGATGGAGATATCTTTGTTGGTGTTCTTGTGGTTGTGCAAGTGAGTTCCACAGCTGGTAAACAAGTAATGAACACTGCATTAAAGTTCCAGGCCTAGAATCTATATTCCAATGTGACTTATAAAAAGTATGGATTAACACACAGCTTATTCTTAGACCTAGTATTTGGTGATTGGTAATGATTGTGATATATTCATCTAGTCAGTCATTACCCATCATAAAATCATAATGAACTGACTAATGCTGCTTGAATAGGAGTCCTCCATGAATCGTTTCTCTCATATTCTCAAATCTGGCCAGCGTCTCTTTTACTTATCCTCTTGGCTCTTGTTCTACCAAGTTTCTACAATTCTTTATGTGTTTATGTCATTTATTTCTTATAAGGAAACTAGCAACATTTTTTTCTGATCAATTAGGTCAAACAACCCCAAGTTCATTGAATATTGCTTTTTTTTAAAGCAATGAAGGAGCCCCCACCCCCTCCATCATGGTTGTTGTTCAGTCATGTTCAAGACTTTATAAACCATTTGGGGTTTTCCTTGACAAAGATACTAGAGTGGGTTGCCATTTCCTTCTCTAGTTCATTTTGCAAATTAGTAAACTGAGGCAAGCAGAGCTAAGTGACTTGTCCAGGGTCACACAGCTAGTAACTTTCTGAGACTAGATTTGAACTTACGAAGATGGTATCTTCCTGATATCAAGCCCAGTGCTCTCTCCACCGCACCACCAAATTGCCTTTCATCATAATTAATTTCTAGATAATTAATTTTATAATTAAGGAATATATGTCATAGACAAATGAAAGCAATCATAAAGCAAAAGCATGGCTGTTTTGGCTATGACACATCATCTCCAGAGTGACCTCAACCCCACAAATATCAAGTGAATTTGGAAAAAAAGAAAAAAAGGATTTTTTTGTCCTTCACTTGGCTGGGGACCATCTCCTACAATCCTCCACAGTCCAGATTCCAATGAATATCTCTTTAGAATCCTCTTCATGTTTTCACCCAGATAAGACTTTATTTCAGCCATTCAGAAAACAAACCAGAACTTTTCTTTAAATTTGTTCTCTTTTAAGTGACCACATTAAACATTTCACCCCCAGAATGCCGTGTACCTGCCAGCTGCTCACAGACTTTTCACATAATACTCTTTAAAACATATCACTTAGTTGTTAGAAATTATTATAGATTTTATTATTTTTTATTATTATAGGTTTTTGAGAGAGAAATCTAGCCAGTAAACTCGAAGTTAAGGAGGCAGCCTTCAGCCACCCAAATGGAGCAGAGAGGAGGCAGAGGCAGGGGGCTGGGGCCTCACAGGTTGTTTGTCCTTCATTCTCAAAGAGGACCATGACATCAGGGAAATGACATGACTTGCAGTTAACTTTGATTTGAGTGACAGAGGGCTGTAGAAGGCCACCAGCCTCGCTCTCTCCTCCAGCACCCACATGCACGCACCCACCCTCACACAGAAGCCCATCTATAGTCCTCAAATTTCTCCCCACCAAGACCATGGGATGCTTCCACCACCCTCATGAACCCCTATCCTTTCCAGGTTTCAGTCTTACCACTATCCAAGACAGAAGTCAGAGTTTGCTTCCGGGAGCTGCCACACACTGCCGGGACTCTCATCACAATTCTCCCCACCCCTCGTCTAGAGGACAGAGAAGGGGCAGAGGAGGCGAGGAAGCAGCCTCGGTGCCCCTCTCAGCCCAAGCAATGGGAAGATTGTTAGGAAGGGCTGGCAGGGGTGTGTGTGGGCTGTGTTTGGCAGCTGTTACCTATTCCAAGGCTCATGCATACCTTACCATGGCATTGGGGGTCATCCTTGTTCTGTAGCAGCTGCCGATAAAACGGTTTCAATGTGGGTGCCAGTGCCCCAAAGCAAGGGGGTGGAGTGTTAGAGAACAGCAGGGCAGCTGAACCCAGCTCCTGCCACAGTCCTATGGCCAGGAAGCAGTGAGGGTATGCTGAGGGTCTGACCTCATTTAGCTGGGCCAGCTTTGGAGCTGAGGAGCCAGGGCTACCAAGTCTGGTTTAGGTTCCATGAGCATGTGTTAGAAATAATCACCTTATCAAAAGATTTCACTTGTCCAAGAATGAATTTGGAACAAAAAAGGATTTTTATTTCACGTCATTATCTGACAGTGACTTGGCCTCTGCCCCTGCTGAAAAATGGTATATCATTAAGGCAGAATTCATGATCTCAAAGAAAATCATGAATACGCCTGAATGGTCTAGAATCGCAGGATATAAGGAATTCTCAAAGTATAAGGCAGAGGAATTAAAGCATTTATTCAAGCTCCAAAATAGCAGACCCATGGACCAGTGTCCCCAGTTCGACACCCTGGCAAGAACCTTCCAAAACCAATATGTCCATCTCACAATAGTGACCAGGAGGTTACAGAAAAATATTATGACAGCAAGCCAAGCCATACTGGTGCTTTGCCCCAATGCTATGGCCCTCCAGTAAAAAGATTACCTACTGGCTTCAAGCCCTTGCTCAACACTCTCCAGTCTGCACGAGGGTCAGTGCTGCTTTCAGTAGCATCTGCTGCTGCCCCTGCTGCCACCACCACCGCTGCCGCCGCTTCAGCTGCTGTTGCCACCACCACCCCTTCTCCTTCTCCTCACCAGCTGTTCCTGCCAAATCTTCAGGAACAACATTCTCTGATTTTTCTCTGAAGTCTGTCAGAAGGCACTTCTCTGCTCCTATTCCAAAACTCCACATACGATATTATCTCAAAACATTCACCCTTTCAGCACAGTCCTCCAGAGCCAGGCTCATCAGCTCAAGTCCTTGCTCAGGCCACCCAACCCTCCCCCATGCTTCAGCTTGTTCTCCACCCACAGCCTCTGCCTTGGCCTCTTGCCTCCAGAGTGCTAGTGGGGTAGGGAGAGTGAAGGAGAGGTTATCTCCCAGAGCCCCTGCTCTGGGCTCCTGGGAAACTGACTTTGCCAATTGCTTGTTCTCCTTCAGGCCTCTGGGGCTCCACAGAACCATAGCCACCACAAGTACAAAGAGCAATCCAAAAACTGGGAAACATTCAGCCACCCCAGTACCCCAAAATACCATACTTTCCTTTTAAAATGCAGATCCTGTTCATGGCGCCATTTGTTTCAACAATCTGGCTAGCAGCTGCTATGGGGGTGTAACGCCAACAGCAACCAGCTCACAGAACGCTGTAAGCCCAGGTCTTTTTCATCTCCTTTACTAAGGAAAGCAATGTTAAGGGGCTAACAATCTTACTTTAATCCAGAATACAAATATCATTTACTGAGTTCAGGGGAAAAAACCAGCACCCTGAATTACAGACCAAATCCAATTCATAGTTATCAACATCTGAGTGTTCAGCCTGGGAGCTCACAACAGCTCAGAGTCAAGAGTCACTCACCACTACTGCTGTGGTGCAGAGCTCTGAGGGAGAACACCAACCTCTGCACCTATATATCCTGTTCAGGACCCCAAACTCACCGAGGCTGGGCGTGGAAAAGTTCCCCACCCCCAATATCACATCAGATACAAATCAATGACTCTCAATTGTCTCAGTGCTGAGAAACACAAAAACATCCCACTTTGTCTGCCCCATTCAAACAAAAGCCAGAATCATTAAAGGTCAACAGCAAAAAGTCCCACCTTAATTGCTATTACAAATGGCCCAGCTCAAGCACACTTAAACTAGGTACAAAGTTATTTTATAATTCATCCAGATTCAAATTTCGTGCCTTGAACCCCATTGGTCAGCATTTCAAGGTTCACTAAACCTAGCCCCCATTGAGTCTACACACCTGAAGGAATTCCCTTAATTGATTACAGGCCAAACCCAAGATGTTTTAAGCTTCCTGCACCATTAACATAAGAGTGATGAAATTCTCCTTTGGCCTTTGAAATTATGGATTCTATCTAAAATACAAAATAGGAGTTGTTCACCAATAGATATGTGAATAAGCAGATGCCCAGATCCTTGCAGAGTGGAGAGTTAATCAGCATTTCCAAGACTTTAATCCATTCTTTTTCCTGCTTTCCCCAACAAATACAACATTTTCTGTGGAAACAAAAGCTCAGTTCATTTCTTACAATCCCTCCTGTTTTTTTGCAAGGGGAAATATGTTTAATCTAAATTAATAAACTGAAGTCTTTTCATCACAAAAGTAATTTTCAGAGAAAAAGTACATTCCATTTTGCTCAGGTGGGACAGATACAAACAGGGCTGTGCTGGAGCCAGCTCAGACAGACTCTCAAGAACTAATTGTTAAATTTTCAGTGTGAGGATTTACACCTCAGCAATCATCAAATACTACAAATCAGGCCTTGATTTATTATTTTGATGTCTATCTGTTCTCTTTTTTTGTTTTTGTTTTATTATTTAATATTTTTAGTTTTCAGCATTAATTTTCACAAGAGTTTGAATTACAAATTTTCTCCCCATTACTACCCTCCCCACCCCCAGTTCCAAGATTGCATATATTCTGATTGCCCCTTTCCCTAGTCAACCCTCCCTTCTGTCACCCAACTCCCCACCATCCCCTTTTCCCTTACTTTCTTGTAGGGCAAGATAGATTTAATGCCCCATTCCCTGTATATCTTATTTCCTAGTTGCATGCAAAAACTTTTTTTTTGAACATCTGTTTTTAAAACTTTGAGTTCCAAATTCTCTCCCCTCTTCCCTCCCCACCCACCCTCCCTAAGAAGGCAAGCAATTCAACATAAGCCACATGTGTATCATTATGCAAAACCCTTCCACAATACTCATGTTGTGAAAGACTAACTATATTTTGCTCCTTCTTATCCTATCCCCCTTTATTCAATTTTCTCCCTTGACCCCGTCCCTTTTCAAAAGTGTTTGCTTTTGATTACCTCCTCCCCCTATCTGCCCTCCCTTCTATTGTCCCCCCCCCCCTTTTTTATCTCCTTCCTCCTTCTTTCCTGTGGGGTAAGATACCCAATTGAGTGTGTATGTTATTCCCTCCTCAGGTCAAATCTGATAAGAGGAAGATTCACTCATTCCCCCTCACTTGCCCCCTCTTCCCTCCTAACAGAACTGCTTTCTCTTGCCACTTTCATGCAAGATAATTTACCCCATTCTATCTCTCCCTTTCTCCCTCTCTCAATATGTTCCTCTCTCATCCATTAATTTCATTTTATTTTTTCGATATCATCCCTTCATATTCAACTCACCCTGTGCCATCTGTCTGTCTATATATGTATGTATGTATATTCCCTTCAGCTACTCTAATGCTGAGGTCTCATGAATTATACACATCATCTTTCCATGTAGGAATGTAAACAAAACAGTTCAACTTTAGAAAGCCCCTTATGATTTCCCTTTCTTGATTACCTTTTCATGCTTCTCTTGATTGAATGTCAAATATTCTATTCAGCTCTGGTCTTTTCGCTGAGAAAACTTGAACGTCCTCTATTTTGTTGAAAATCCATATTTTGCCTTGGAGCATGATACTCAGTTTTGCTGGGTAGGTGATTCTTGGTTTTAATCCTAGCTCCATTGACCTCCAGAATATCATATTCCAAGCCCTTCAATCCCTTAATGTAGAAGCTGCTAGATCTTGTGTTATCCTGATTGTGTTTCCACAATACTCAAATTGTTTCTTTCTGGCTGCTTGCAGTATTTTCTTGATCTGGGAGCTCTGGAATTTGGCAACAATATTCCTAGGAGTTTTCTTTTTGGGATCTTTTTCAGGAGGTGATTGGTAGATTCTTTCAATTTCTATTTTACCCTCTGGCTCTAGAATATCAGGGCAGTTATCCTTGATAATTTCTTGAAAGATGATATCTAGGCTCTTTTTTTGATCATGGCTTTCAGGTAGTGAATAATTTGTAAATTATCTCTCCTGGATCTATTTTCCAGGTCAGTCATTTTTCCAATGAGATATTTCACATTGTCTTCCACTTTTTCATTCCTTTGGATATGTTTTATAATATCTTGATTTCTCATAAAGTCGCTAGCTTCCACTTGCTCCGATCTCATTTTTAAGGTAGTATTTTCTTCAGTGGACTTTTGGACCTCCTTTTCCATTTGGTTAATTCTGCCTTTCAAGGCATTCTTCTCCTCATTGGCTTTTTGGATCTCTTTTGCCATTTGAGTTAGTCTATTTTTTAAGGTGTTATTTTCTTCAGTATTTTTTGGTTCTCCTTCGTCAAGTCATTGAGTTGTTTTTCATGGTTTTCTCACATCACTCTTATTTCTCTTCCCAATTTTTCCTCTACTTCTCTAATTTGCTTTTCCAAATCCTTTTTGAGCTCTTCCATGGCCTGGGACCAGTTCATGTTTTTCTTGGAGGCTTTTGATATAGGCTCTTTGACTTTGTTGACTTCTTCTGGCTGTACTTTGTCCCAAGCTTGAGGGGCTGTGCTGCTATTTTCAGAGCTACTTCTACACAGCAAGCTCTGCCACACCAGTGCTCCTCCTCCCCCCAAGAGCTGCCAACCCAGAGGGTGACTCAGATTCAAGCAGGCTCTGCACTCCTGCTCTGATCCACGGCTTAATTCCCCCCACCAGGTGGGCCTGGGGCTGGAAGCAACTTCAGCTGTAGCTCTGTAAGCAGCCTCAGAGCTTCACCACCTCCGCTGCCCCTGGGGCGGTGGCCAACTGGGAACCTTTCACTCAGTCCCCGTAGTTTTTCCCACTAACCTTCTCTGTTGTCTTTGGCGTTTTGGGGTTGAGAAGTCTGGTAACTGCCCCAGCTCACTGATTCAGGGCTCTAAGGCCTGTTCCGCCTGGCTCCTAGTCTGGTTGGTCTGGGCAGGGCCCACGCTGGGCTCTGCTCAGCTCCGCTCCCAGCTTCATGCAATAGACCTTACCCAGTGACTGTCTAGGCAGTCCTGGGCTGGAGTCCTGCTTCCCTCTGCTATTTCATGGGTTCTACAGTTCTATAATTTGTTCAAAGCCATTTTTATAGGTGTTTGGAGGGTCCTGGGGGAGAGCTTCAGGCAAGTCCCTGCTTTCCAACCACCATCTTGGCTCCACCCCTGACAGTACAATTCTTAACATTTAGGTAAAATAAATTACTTTTTCTGTAGTGTATCTGAATACATACGTATATATACATACGTATATATATATATATATATATACGTATATATATATATATATATATTTAAAACTTGAAACAACTCATTATCAATTTAGGTGAATGCATTTCTAAGTCTCCATACACAGGGAGTCATTCATCTCATCAACAAGACGTGGAAACTATCACCCTAAACCACCGTACAGGTTTTCACAAAAAAATAAATAAATAAATCCAAGGTTTCAAATGGAAAGCCTGCTATAATATTTTACCTTGTTTATAAACAAATATAACAATTTTAAGTTATCACATTTTTATCCCACCCTTTTAAAAGATCAATTCAAAAATTGCTTTAACACCCTTCCTACCTAACAGTGGTCGCTCAAATTTTACAACCTAAGAGAACATAATTTAGAAATAAGATGACATAAAGTACATTTCCAGATTATCCCATATAGAAATTACTGATCCTGTTACTTTCGGTATTTTAAAAACCACCTTCAAAGTTATCAGTCATTTCCAAATAACAATATGTAAACATTTTAATTAGATCCAGGTATTTATATATTCTTTTAAATACGTTTTATTTAGCTTCTTCGGAGCTAACTATTGCCTCTGGCCCAGGGGAAGCTCAATAATTAATTGCACAAATCAATATCTTTACCATAGTCAGTACTCAGATCCGGTAAAACTTTCATAACTTTTGTCTATTGATTTTCCAATCAGGTTACACATTTTTAGTTTCAGTTCCTGACACTTAAGGAAACATCAAAATTTCCTTGTATTCTCTAACACAGTCAACTGCCTGAATGAAGAATGGGGAAGGCAGTGGTTAAGGGTACAACTGTTTGCTGCTGGAAAGCACCCCACCCCATCTAAACTATTCCTTTATATTTCAAATAAATAAAACAAATTATACTCACTAACTTCATGCAGCTTCTCTGTACCTTAAAAACTAGAAGTTAAGTTCAATGTTTAACAATTTAATGAAATTTAAACAGTCCACTGAACCCCTAAAGTGATCATCCCATTATCACAAGAAGAACCCCACCCCTTATTTCTGCAGCTTTAAATCACTTTGCTTGATATCAGATACATTGATTTGATACAAAACTAAGATACAGATTTGTAACCTTTAGGATCTAATTAAACCCTAATTCATAACCCTCAGCTTTTTCCTATCAACCCTCGCTTCCCCTGGGCTTCTTTGGCTCTGACTCCTTATCAGTTCTAAAAGCTGCTGGCTTTTTATAACTTTTTTTTTTCTGGTGTCCCAACTTGGCTAGTGTCGGGACCCAAAAAGAAAATGATCTTAATTTCCCACTGAAAGCCTGAATGTGAGTTCTCTCCCAATATTCTCTAATTACAGTCCTTAGAAATTTCTCCCCTCCCTGTGACTTAGCCCAACATTCCCAGGCCTAGCCTGGGCTCAAGGAATATTAATGGGACACACAGGAGAATGGAAAGGAAAGAAGACCCCTGGGGTAATTCATGACTTCCTGGCCCCCTACCCAACCCTGTCCTCCTTCACCAGGTAGGCTGGCAGGAAGGAGAGGAGGAAAGAGAATGAGCAAGAAGGAGGAAAAGAAAGAAGGGAAGAAAAAAAGGCTTTCCCACCCAACAGACATACTGAATCTCAACACGCACATGCACACGCACACACATCCAGGGCAGGCAGCAGAGAGCTAACTTGCTCTTCTTGTGGCTTCTGCTGCTGATCTTTGGATGGGGATCCAACCAGAAGGAGAGGAAGCAGCCCTGAAAGCCAGGGATAGGCCTTGCCTGGGCAGGCTGTTCCCCAGATTCCAAAATCTATCTATGTAGGTCTAGGCCCCAGCACTTGGAGCCATCCAGTCAGATGTCCACTGAACTCCTTGGCAGGCCTGGCTGGGACATGGTGAGGAGTGCTGCAGAAGTCCTACGGACAGGAAGGAAAGGAGATTGTTGAATGTCTGGATGAAGGGCAGAGGGGCAATTTCCACTGCCAGTAGTTTCTTTATTAAAGGTTTCAAACAGTGTCTTAATTTGAGAGGTGACACTGTATTTGCAACTAGATTTGTAATTACTGAATTCTTGAAGACTGTTGGAGGAAATCTCAAAGTCCAGGCTGACTTGGTCCACTCATAAGGTCCTTAACTCTGCCCAGCAATCCTCTGTCTGGCTCTCTGAACCTGTGTCAATGTCATTGTGCACACCCTTGTTAACCACTCTGGGAAGGTTGGAGCTTTCAAAAAGATCTTTCCTTTGACTTCACTTCCCTGAACTGATCGACTTTGGAAATGTAAGTATTGAATTGATAAGAGAAAAAAAACTTGTGAGGGTGTTAGAAATTATACTTGGGAGTTTTGCAAATTAATGAGGAGTAAGAATCGATTTAGGAGTAACTTTTGAATTGGTGTATATTTTGAACTTGGAAATTTTGCTGTAAATTATACGAGATTCACACTCATTTTTATGACCTTCACCTTTAATGTTTTGTAGCTAAGAGGAAAGACGACCCCTAATCCTAACCCTTACTCTTGTGCCCTGTCCTTTCAATGTTTAGTCTTAATTGAGATTAATTGACAGCCTCCCACTTGCCCTAAGCTATGTGGCCCCTTGCTCCAGAGGGAATTTCAGCTAAATTGAAATAAAACTGAAAGATTTACTAAGAAACTTTTCCCCTATGTCTAAGCAGTCCAATGTGATTTTGATTAGATGATGCAAACCTTTCTCATCTTCTGATCTCTCCCCCTGGAGGATTAAAGAAGTTTTAAGAAACAATACAAGAGGAGAACAAGAAGTCTCATCATTTTTACTATGGGCCATGCAAAAATACTAAACCATATGTAAGGCTAGACCCCTTCAGCCTACTGTTTGTTTAAAAAAAATGTCTATAATGGATACCTTGGGAGGTGCAGTATGTCTATTGAGAGAAGAGAAAGGAAGGGAGGGGCAGGACTTGGAAAAGGTCAGACCCCAAGATTCTGGCCCCAGCCTTTCTCCTGGTGATCCTTTCACCAGTTTTACTAGTGAATAATTACTCTAGGTTTAATTGCTAAAGTTTGTATATTTATGTTCAATTTAAATCCAGGGAGCTCACCTAATGTCTGACATCAGGGAAATGTGTTTACAATGGGAAAAATAAGCTTTTGCCCTTTAAGACACACTTTGAATTCCAGCAATCAATGTTTAAAATGTATATTACCATTGTGAATGCTGATTGTATATAAATTTTGGTAAGAATGGAAAAATACAACTCTCTCAATCTATAAATTACAAAATATTAACTCTGTCCAGGTATAAAAGTAAGCCAGTATTCTTGATTTGGAAAACTGCTTTCAGCTGATCCCTGTAGGCAACGTAACAGATTTCTATTGTTAATTGGGCAGCCAAGCTTTTTGTGATCTCTCTCTGGCTGCCAGACGTGGGGGCTCCGAAGGAGAAAGTGAGCCTCATGACTTTTCACAGCCCTCCCTCACTTAAATCCATGTCACTTGTGTGTCATGGCATCACCTCCCTGATGTCATGGTTTTCTTGGAGAAGGAAGGACAAACAACAACAAGCTGTTAACCGAGTTGGGAAAAGTCAGACCCCCCACTCTTTTTACTGTTTTAACAGGACATAAGCCCCTGCACGCCTCCTAAAAGTTTTTGTAATTACAAAAAAGAAAAAACAACCCTTAATGGAATTTTTTAAAAAAGCATTTGTCCCACAAACTTCTTTCCATGTTGGGACTAGCAATAGGCAATGCAGGTTTCTATCTCCTTTTGGGAGAATGAGAGAGACTCTTAGAATTCCTAGAGAACAACTGTAACTAATTGTAACTAATCAAGCAACAGGTTGTAATTGTGATAGTTAGGTTAATGAAGAAAATCTCCTAGGGGGAAATGAATTTAAGAACACTATATGCTAAAGTCATGAAGGAAATATTCAGTAGAATTAAGAGAGTCTGGGATATGGGTGAAATGTAAAGGTAAGTTGGGCAGTCTGAGTAATGGGTTTGGGAGATTGGGAAAGAAATATAAAGGCTTGAGGGTAAATATGAGAGATATAAGAAAGTTCGGGTTTTCGAACCGTAAGAAAGATGTATTTTTTAAAATTGAAGAGAAGGTCTTAAGCATGCTGAGAGGATCTGAGGAAGTTTGATTTTGTGTAAGTAGACAGATTGAGAGAAAGCCAATAGAAAAACTTACAGAGAGTTAAGGGGAAATTTGATATGCAAGGTGTTGCTGAGTATAATAATTGGGGTAGATTACTGTGACTTTCAAAATCTTTAGTAGTATATTAGCTGGCAATAGTGAATCCCATAATGTGAAATGCTTGTGTAAGAAATGGGAGGAGGAGTTTTGTTTCCACAGAAGTAAAGGTGTGCTTCCCCGCCCTCCCCCACCCCAGCTTTAGCAGAGACCAGGCCTCAAGGTCGGTCAGGTGAGAGGTCAGAGGCTTGTACTCATGTGCATACTTTTTGAGAAGGCAGTCTAGGGAATTAGAGAGGCCAAACCCACTTGAACCTGTTCAAGCTTATCTAGGGTCTGGTCTTGGTCAAGAATCCAGGCCTACTGATTTGCATCATTTGCATATGTTAAAGAGGGAAAGTAGGGGAAGTAAAAGAATATAGTTTAATCCTAAACTAAGACAAGGAAAATCTAATTAACTTCACTTTTGCTTCTGTATCCTTATTATCCTATTTATATAAACTGTATAACCTAGGAAAACTATGTAAAAAACAAAGATTGTAAACTAACCATGACTCTAGCAGGAGTGGAGGGAATGGTTACCCCTGCTCCTGCAGTTGTATCAGTGTGTGAGTGTTCCCCTGAGCACTACACCCGTTCTTTCAGGGAGCATAATAAAATGCCTTTCTCTGCCTACTCTGGTCTTGAGTTCTTTGGGTGTGAATGGGCAAATCACATGGATTTTCCTAGGGTCAAGTGAAGGGAAGCAACAGGCAGCGGAAGCTCGCCAGGCTTACTCCTGGATCTTGTCTTGGGGTGTCCTGTGATCCCCACTGTGGTGTTAAGAGGGCTACCACTCTGGATTCCCTTGGGGAACCCTGTGGTCTCCACGGCCTTCTTAAGGGGATAACACTTAGGACTTCCGGCCCTGTCTCGGGAGCCTTGTGATCTTACTGCCATCCTAAGGGGCCATCCTAAGGGTCTTCATTAGGGTCTGACCCCTAGGAGGCCCTGTGATCCCCACAGATTAAGGGATGGCTACCGCTTGGTCTTCCTCTGGGAGTCCTGTGGTCTGTACAGCCTTCCCTAGGGATTATCACAGGGTTCTTCTTCAGGACTTTGGTCCTGCCTAGGAAGTCCAGTGATCCCCAGAACCATGTTTCTCACGCTTGGAATAAATAGCCCTTGTGTAAAATATAATGTTAAATAATTGAAATTTTAAATTGAGATTCTGTATGATATTGTTTGGAAAATTGTAACCAGAATGGACTTTGTTTTCTTTGAATGACTCAGCTTACCTCGTTGAGCTTCCCTGGACACTGGGGCTTGCTCTTCCGGGGCAGGAAGCCCAGCGACCATGCCAGGAATCAGAGAACTTCCTGTGTGATGAGTCATGGGGCTGGCTGAGGGGAGGTGTGTTAACATGGTCTACGCTAGGGGGAGGGGCCAAGTCAAGAACCAATAGGCCCTGGTTGTTCAGGCGGCGCTTGATGATGTCAAAAACTCTATAAGAGGGGAGAGGACAGCTTGAAGATCCTCCTTTCCTTTTCCGGTTGGAGCCAGAGATGCCTACAGCCGAAGCTGAGCTGCTGGTAGCAGAGCTGACTGGAGGCTAGTGGGTAATCTTCTTACCGTAGAGGGGAAGCATGTATACGATTTTGCCTTATACCGTCTCACTTCTCTGTGGCCTCCTGGTTACCCTTGTGAGGCGGACTTATTGGGCCTGGAAGCTTTTGATGAAAGTATCAAAATGGGGACGCTGGTTTGTGGGCTTGTCACTGTGGAGTGTAAATACATGCTTTAGTTCTCCTGCCTTCTGCCTAGAGAATTCCTTATATCCTGCGGTTCCGGACCTTTTAGGCACATATGAGATTCTCTTTGAAATCATAAATTCTGCCTTCCTAATATAAAAATAGATCCAGGTACAATCTGGTCGTGTTTTAGGTAAAATGTGTCTCTCCTAGTAAGATGCTTTTGGTTAGCCAAAATTTATTATATAGGACATTAAATGTTTCCTTGATTTATTCAAATTGAGAATTATTTAATTAACTCCTTCCATAAAAACATTCAAAGGTTTGTACTTAGGGAAAATGGACCACACCCTGCCAGCATCTGATCAAACTCCTTAGGTCTTTTTGGCCTAGGCCAAAAAACAGTCCTCCAACTAGAATCCAATAATATTTAGCCCAGCACACTTTAAGCTAACCTAATAATCACAGGTATGAATTCAAACTGGTAGAGCTTTACATGTATTGTTGATGTAAAATTAAAGACATGTCTATATTGTGAAACTTGGTAATATCAACATTGTTAAAAAACAGATTCTCTGGTAATTTGAATATCACTAAATCATAAATTCAGTGCAAGGAAAATCCTGTTGCAGTTATGTGGATAATTGCCTCAACTGGAAAGAAGGAAGGAAGACCAATTAGGAAGCCATTACATGGTCTTCTAGATCACATGACCAACAAGACGTGTACCGTGGTTGGAGATGGGAGAAGTGAGAAGTGACCTCTCTCTCACCTGCATCTTCCCAGTTAGGTGCTCTCCTTAGCCCTCATTACACTGGCTTTGTATCATTTGCTTATGGGACTCTTCCTCCCTTGGCTCTCCTTCCTACCTTCTAGACTTGGTCACCATGTCTCATCCGATTTCTTGCCCTGAAACTTCCTTCTCTGGGGGAACATGAGCAACAAGATGGCAGACTAGACATTTTCTCCTATTACCCATAGGTTCTCAAACCTCTCCAAAGCAGAATTGTGTGCCAAATAAAACAATTTCATCGTCTCCTATGGTCTAGGTGCCCAGAATACTGAAGAAGATAAAAACCCCAGACTCGGGCACTGATGCTCCCTGACCCTGAGCTCACTCAGTACTCCTACTCTACGTCCCATACTACCAGCAGCAAGATGGCACTAGCAGATCCAAGGATACAACAAACCCACCCTTACACACCACCCCCCTTCCCTCTTTCTAGTGTCCTAGAGACCTTGCCTCCAGGATGCAGAAGTTGTCAGCTCCTCTCAGGCTTTGCTTCTGAAGATCTGTGGTCAAGTTGGCTGTCAAGGCCCTTGTAATCACTAAGCCCCAGTGCTGCAAACTTCTGAACTGCTGGTACCAGGGCAGAGAACTGAGGAACACAGGGAGTCGGATGGGTCAGCTGGACAGGACACCATGCATGCGTGGGGCTATGCAGCATGGAGGGAAACTTTAAACACATAATGGTTAAATTGAACAATTCAATTTAGAAACAACTAATTTCTTTTTTTTTCCCAAATTTTATTGAATATGAAACATATCTCTACAGTTTCTATTGAGGAGGTTGACCACGTCCACGACCAAATCCACCTCTAAATTGGAATTCTGTTGCTGACCCAGCCCCGGCCTCAGCCTTCTTGTCAGCACCAGGAGGAGCAGCACTTCGTCTGTATGTGTCTCTGTCAGCTTCACCCCGAGTAAGCCGGGCAGGTCGCTTGCCCTCCAGACCTTTGGGCCTTGGCCTTCCTGTCTCAGGACGACTTCTTCGGAGTGTGGCAGGCACAATCTCAAGGGGCAGGTGAAGGTAATCCCGGAGGTACTGAATGCCCTCATTGGTGAGGTACCAGTAGAAATGCCTCCATGCAAACTGCTCCTTAACATAGCCACGAGACTTTAGAGACTGCATGGCCTTCACGACATGGAGATTGGGCACATTCTTGTCTGCCAGCTCGGGGTGCTTTGGCATGTGGACATCCTTCTTGGCTACCATCACTCCCTCCTTAAAAAGGAGTTCATAGATGGCAATTCGGTTCTTCTTGGGCATCAACATCTCGGCGGTGCGGCAGGTGCTGCTCTAGACGGAGCCCGGGCTAGAAAGGCAGAAACAACTAATTTCTAAAGCCATGAGGAGAAAGATATTCAAATACAAAGGGAAAAACATTTTAATAAGGCAAGACTATTTGAAACCCACTAGAAAAAAAGAAGAGGGAATGGAACAATGTATTCTGAAGAGCAATGGAGCTCAGTAGGTTCAATAATGAAAAGTTTGAAATGCGTTCAGAGAGAAAATCAGAACTGAAGAGATTTGCTTCTCAAACACTCCGAACACCAGATATATAGCAGGCAACGACAGCAACAGAGTGACATCAGAAAGACCAGTAAATTTCTAAATGTTCACAATGAGATAGATAGGTGAAGACAGAAATATGATAGCTGTAACAGTGAAAAGGTGGACAGGGGTCATTATGGACAGAACCGGCAACACCCTGCCTACAGGTGCATCAGTATGTCTTCTGTGGAACTACTTTACAACATGGGAGGGTACATAAGGGAATGAGGGAAGCAGGAGGATAGATGGGATTGTGTGATGCACCAGAGTCAAATCAAAGGCTAGCAATGAGGGGAAGGTGACCTCTGTGGCCTTGGAAAGAGAAGAGTCTACAGGGGAGAGAGTGAGGAGGGGGGAGGAAAGAATGAAAAGGAGACAGGAAGGGAAGGATGCTTTATTTTGGTGGTGGGAGGGCATTCCACTGATGAATGTGCCTATGAATGAAGGGAGATAAGAACATTATGTTGGCTATAGCCTGGAGGATTTGGTGCTTGAAAAGGCTGCTTGTCCTGGGAGGGAGGGGAAGTTGGAACCTCTTGCACACAGGGAGGTGGTTTCCAGGAAAGTATAAGGAATAAAGATCAACAAGAGAGAGTACAGATCAGTGTTGCCAGGAAGGGTGCTACCACGGGCCAGTGTCCTTTCTGACACTTGTAATAACTGACATTTTTCTGAGAATGAGGCACAGTGGGAAAGCAGAATCCATGAGGTGAGCCCTACAAGGTAATGGTAGAAAGTGCCTAGATGGGACAGCCTAAAATGAATACCTTGGAAATTTATGAAAATACAGAGAAAAGAGAGAGAAACCAGCTAATTTTAGGCATCATGAATCAGAGAATGAAGGTCTAGAAAGAGAAGATGGGTAATGGAAAGTGAGAGAAATGCTTTTTGGAAAGAAGTGCAAAACACGGCAAATTAAAAAAATAAAACCTACTGAAAAGGACACTTCTAGCTTCCTTGATGGCCCCTTCTCCCTTCGGCGAGCTTCTCCTAGAAACACCATCTTAAGAAAGGGCTCCAATTGGTCATCCTTCGTTTCCCACCAGGTTCTATGTCTCATTTTCCAGACACCACCCTCCCTTTCCACTGTGCCCTCCAGAATGCCTGTTCCATAGACAGCAAACTTCCCTTCATACTTAGTCTTTCCCTCTTCTGCTCCTATCTCCCATTGCTAAAATGTGGCTCCCCACATGACTCAGCCTCCCTGGCCCCCCTTTCCAGTTCTAGCTTCCCTTCACTCACTCTTCTTGGTTCACTGTTAGAGATGAGAGATTTGGAATATTCCTTGATCCGTGTTACCACTTCCAGGTTGTCCCTTTATCACTCAGTAATCTCTCTTCCTTCTTCCTTTCTTCTCATGCTATCCATCTCTACCTTAGCTGTTGTCTAGAGACCTAAGTCACTCACCTTCTTTCCTCTTATGAGTTCAGTATTTGGCTCACAATTTTCATCTCCTCCCCAATTCCTGCTCTCCTACTAAGGGACTTCAACATACATATGTTGAAGACTTTCTCTCAAATACCCTCACCACTTAGTTCCTCAACCTACTTCTCCATCACACCTCAATCCCTTTGACTATTATCTATTGGCTTTTCTCCTCTCCTTCTACCCTCCCTTACAAAACCCTAGTCCTCATCTACACTATGACTTCCAATCCAATGACCCCTCAGTTCTTTTCCAGGCTATCTCCCCTGCACTAGCCACTTTCCTTTTTCCCCCATCTTGACCCTTTGGTGATCTCAATCCAACTCTACACTGTCCTCTTCTCTTGAGTCACTAGCCCCCTTATTTCATTGATTATGCCCTGCCAAGCCACTCCAACCATTGACCACCTTCCCTCCTACACACTTGATGGTGAAGAAGGGTGGAGAAAGCCACTCAAGCATTATGACTGGATCCACTACAAATTAATGTTACACATTGTCAACTAGGCCCTCACTGCTACAAGGCAATCCTTCTGTACTTGTCTATCAACTCAGTATCCCAATCTCCAGAGCTGCTCTTCAAAACTTTTCATCTCTCCTCAAGACTTCCATGACTCTCAGCTGAGAACTTTACCTCATATTTTATAGGGAAAAAAATTGTGGCTATTCACCATGAGCTCCCTCTCCTCTCCTCTTCCCTCACATCCTATTACTTAGATACCCTCTGCCACTGCCTTCTTCACTCCTCACATGATGATGTGGCCTTACTCCTTGCCAAGGCAAATCCCTTACCTACTCAAGTGATCCCCTTCCATCCCATCTCCTCCAACAGATTGGCCCCTTGGTCAACTCTATCACTTATCTTCAATCTTCCTTGGTCTCTTCCGCCTATAAACAAGCCCAGGTCTCCCCCATCCTGAAAAAAATGCTGATTTGATCCTTCTATCCCTGAGAAGCTATCATCTTATGTCTTTTCTGCCCTTTGTTTCTGAATACCTTGAAATAATCATATACAGTAGCTGCCTCCACTTTTTCTCCTCTCACTCTCTTCTTGGCCCCTCACATTTTGGCTTCTGACCTCATTGTTCCATTAAAACTACTCTCTCCAAAGTTACTAATGATTTCTTAATTTCCAAATCCAGTGGCTTTTTCTCAATGCTCATTCTCCTCAACCACTCTGCATCCCTTGACATTATCTTACCCTCATTGATGCTCTCTTCCACCTAGGCCTTTGGGATTCCAACCTCTCTTGAGTCTCCTACGTATTTGACCATTCATTCTCATTCTCCATCACTGGATCCTGATCCTGACCATGCCCTCTAATTGTAGGTGTTCCGCTAAGTTCCGTCTTGGGTCTCCTTGTATCCTCCCTCTATACTACTTCTCTTGATGATCTGATCAGTTCCAATGGATTATCATACCAGATCAAACTATCTGGCCCCCACCTCCCTACTGACCTCTAATCTCGTATCTCCAACCTTTCAGACATCTCAAACTGGATCTTTAACTCAACATGTTCAAAATAAAATTCATTTTGCCCCCCCCACAACACTCTCCCCAGTTTTACCTCCTCTATTCCTGTAGAGTAACGATACCTTCCCATTCTCTCAAGTTCTCACCCTAGATGTTCTCTTTGACTCCTCACTATTTCTCAGTGTTGCCAAAGCCTGTTGATTTTACCTGTGTTTCATCTCTCGAACCTTTACCCATCTGACATTACCCACACCCTGGTACAGAACCTCATCACCTCTGCCTCCATCACTTCAATAGTCTCCTGGTGGGTCTGCCTGCCTCAGCTCTCTCCCCTCTCCAGTCCAGCCTTCATTCAGCCACCGGAATGATTTTCCTAAAGCACAAGTCCTACCAAGTCATCCCCATTCTCAATGAACTGTAGGATCAAATACAAAATTCTGTATTTGGCATTCAAAGTCCTCCGTAACCCAGACCCTTCCTACCTTTCTAGTCTTCTTACACCTTACCCTCTGCCACATATGCTTCAATTCAGGGTCACTGGCCTCCTCTGGATCTTCTACTAATAAGATGCTCCATTTCTTGGCTCTGGGCATTTTCTCTGACTGTCCCACATGCCCAGAATGCTCTCCTTCCTCATTTTCATCTATGGGCTTCCCTGGCTTCTTTCAAATATCACACCAACAAAAGGAAACCCTTCTTAATCCTGGTCCCTTCTCTCTTTATTATTTCCTATGTATCCAGTATATAGCTTATTGGCTTTCATTAGTTTGTGAGATCCTTGATGGCAAGGAGTGTCTCTTACTTCATTTGTTTGACTCCCCAGCGCTAGGTGCAGTGCCTGGAATATAGTAAGTAGGCACTTCAGAAATGGTTATTGACAGACTAACCTATCTATAGGTAAGAAAGATGTTCTCTTCTTTGCTCCTCTAATTTGTTTATGGTATAATCTTTTATATCCAAGTTGTATGTCCATTTAGAGCTTATCTTAGCATATAATGTGAAATGCTGATCTAATGCTAACTTCTACCAGACTGCTTTCCAGTTTTCTGAACACTTTTTGTCAAATAAAACATCCTGAGCCCAGGAGTTGGAATCTTTGACTTTATCAAATACCAGGTTATTGGGTTCATTCACTTCTATACATTGGGTACCCAATCTGTTCCATTAGTAGACTTCTCGATTTTCTTAAAACCAGCACTGAATTATTTTGCTTAATACATGGCAGTACAGTTTGAGAACCGGAGTTGATAGATCTCCTTTCTTCCTCCTTTAAAAAAAGTTTCCCTTGAGATTCTTGACTTTTTATTCCAACACAAATTTTATTTACTTAGCATGTAAAAGTAATCCTTTGGTAGTTTGGTATAAAACTGAATGAGTAAATCACTAATATTGTCATCTTCATTTTATTGGCTCAACCTACCACGAACAATTAGTATTTCTCCAATTATTTAGATCCATCTTTATAACTGCAAATAATGTTTTGTCATTTTCATATAGGTCATATGTGTTTCTTGGCAGGAGGATTCAAATGTTGTTCTTACATTTTGAATTTCATTGCTGTTTTAAAATTTTTTTTGATGTTGTTTAAACAGGATGGGCTGCATCATAGATTTATTTCACAGAGTGGCAGAAGTTTTGGCCAGTGTGGAGAGCTATCAAGAGCTGAGAGTCCAGAGACCCCCTGAATTCTCTCTCTCCTCCATCCCCATACGAGACAGTGAGGAAAACTGGGACCAATACAATCTCATAAAAATTCCAAAAAGCTTGTTTTAAAGCATATATAAAATACTCATTCATGGAGAAAACTCAATATCCCAAAGTTAGCAATTATACAGCATCTTCTCAGAGACTGCCAGAAAATTCAATAAAAATTTAATTTTCAAATACTAGTATTTTCAAAGGTAAACAGGATGCAATGCTCGTTTTGTTCACAAAGTGGAGAGATTTTACAGGAAAAATTTTTCATCCTTTGTTTTCAAAGAGGACCAATGACATCATGGGGTGATATCTTGACCTGCATAAATTGGATTTAAGCAAGGCAGAGTTGCATGAAGTCATCAACCTCACTCTTGCTTTCATAGTAATCAAAGTCTAGTGGCAAGACAAAAATCAGCATGACTGTTGATGGCCAAGGATGTAGTGTATGACCTAGGAAAAGTGCTTCAGCTGCCTTCATGACTGATGGAACAAATTGTTCTCATCCACTCTACTGGAGGAATTCTTCACATGCTTGGGGTAGACATCTCCCTAAGTCACCAAATGGTTTGGGGCCTGTTGGTTGTCCTCAACCCACAAGATGCCTTTACTGGTGTGTGGCTGCTGCATGTGCTACAGCTTCTTGGAGCCAAAGGTGAGAGTTCGGTGAAAAGTGGACAACAAAGGTGGATCAGCAGAGCTGAAAAGGGCTTGGCAAGCTCTCACACCAGAGGTGCTAGTCTTCCCTGAACACCCCATATGTCCACCATGAAGTATCATAAATACATCCAAGGACAGATGAAGAAATGAATGCAAATGTAACAGGAGACTGGCAAACGAAAATGCAGGCCTATGAACACAAACAGAAGATCCACCTAAATTTTTGATAAGCCTGTTTCTGGAAGTGTTGGTAAATATCGTAGAATAGAGATGTTGTGGAATGGAGATGTGGGATGGAGCTGCTGTGGGAGGGAGCTCCTCTATCCCAACTCCACCAACCATCTCTAACTTCAGAGCACTTCTAAGACAGCGACACGGGCTTTTGGGCTGTTCCTCAAATAAGACACTGCATCTCTTGGCTCTGGGCATTTTCTCTGGCTGTTCCCCATGTCTGAAATGCTCTCTCTCTTCTTACTACAGACCTCCCTGGGGCTTCTTTTAAGTCCCAACTAAAATCACATGTTTTACTGGAAGTCTTTCCCAATCCCTCTTAATTCTAGTCCCTTCCATATGTGAAAAAAATTGAGACTCTAAGATAATATTGGTGGAATCGTGAACTGATCCAACCATTTGGGAGAGCAATCTGGAATTATACCCAGAGTTATAAAATGGTGTATACTCTTTCACCCAGCAATACCACTACTAGATCTGTTTCCCAAGGTGATCAGGGAAAAGGGGAAAAATTTATATGTTCTAAAATAGTTGTAGGAGCTCTCTTTGTGGTGGCAAAGAACTGGAAATTCAAGGGATGACCATCAATTGGCAAATGACTGGACAAGTCATGGAATATGTTCATGATGGAATATTACTCTGCTATAAGAAATGATGAGTTGATTTCAGAAAAAAAAACATGGAAACACTTACATGAACTGATGCTGAGCGAAGTGAGCAGAACCTGGAAAACATTGTATACAGTAAGAACAGCACTGCGCAACAATCAACTTTGACAGACTTAGCTCTTCTCAGCAATGCAATGATCTAAGTCAATTCCAAGGAACTTGTGATGGAAGATATTGTCCACATCCAGAGAAAGAACTATAGTCTGGGTGCAGATCAAAGCAGACTATTCTGTGTGTGTGTGTGTGTGTGTGTGTGTATGTGTTTCTTTCTCATGGGTTCTCTTTTGTTCTGATTCTTCTCTCACAACATGACTAATGTGGAGATATGTTTAATATGATTGTAGGTATATAATCTATCTAAGATTACATCCTGTTTGGGGGAGGGGGAAGTGGAGGAAGGGGAAAATTTAGAACTCAAAATCTTATAAAAGTGAATGTTGAAAACTAGAAATAAATAAATTTTTAAAAATTAAAGATATAAACAAGTTTAAAATCCCCAATTAAACATCAAAGGGAGTTCTACAAATTAAAGGTGAGATGAATAAAATTAAATAAAAGAAAACCATTGAATTAATAAATAAAACTAGGAGTTAGTTTTATAGAAAAAAAACAATAAAATAAATCATTGGTTAATATGATTTTTGAAAAAAGAATCATTAGTATCAAATCACTGGTATAAAAATGAAAAGGGTGAATACACCACCAGTGAAGATGAAATCAAAGAAATTATTAGGAGGTTTTTTCCCCAATTATATACTAATATATTCAATGATTTAAATAAAATGGAAGAATACTTACAAATACATAAACCATCCAGATTAGCAGAGGAGGAAAAAGAATATCTAAATAAACAGATTTTAGAAAAATAAATTGAACAGACCATAAATGAGCTCCCCAAGAAAAAGGCATCAGGATCAGAAATATTTACAAGGAAACTCTACCAAATATTTAAAGATCAACTAATTCCAATATTAAATAAATTATTTGGAATAATAGACAAAGAAGGAGTTCTACCAAACTCCTTTCATGAAACAAATATGGTGCTGGTACCTAAACCAGGAAGAATAAAAACAAAGAAAGAAAATTATAGACCAATTTCATTAATGAATTTAGATGCAAAAATCCTAAATAATATGCTAGCTAGAAGACCACAACATTATATCAAAAAGCTTATACATTGTGACCAAGTGGAATTTATACCAAGAATGCAGGGATGGTTTAATGTTAGGAAAACTGATAACAATTTATTATATCAATAACAAAAGTAACAAAAATCATGATTATATCAATGGATATGGAAAAGGCTTTTGACAAAATACAACACTCATTTCTATTAAAAACACTTGAAAGCATAGATATAAATGGATTTTTCCTTAAAATGAAAAGTGACTACCTAAAACCATCAGCAAGCATTACTTATCATGGGGATTATCTAGAAGCCTTCCCAATGAGACTAGGAATGAAACACAGATGCCCATTATTACTAATATTATTCAATATTGCATTAGAAATGCTAGCAATAGCAGTAAGAGAAGAAAAAGAAAGTGAAGGAATCAGAATGGACAGTGAGGTCATAAACCTATCTCTTTTGGCAGACAGTATGACACACTTGAAAAATCCTAGAGATTCAACTAAAGAGTTAGTTGAAACAATTATTAATGTTAGCAAAGTAACAGGATTTAAAATAAACCCACATAAATCATCAATATTTCTATGTATCACCAACAAAACCCTGAAAGAAGAGATAGTAAGAGATATATCACTTAAAATAGCTGAAGACAGTCTAAAATACCTGGCAGTATACCTGCTAAGACAAATCTAGGAACTACATGAACATAATTTTATAAAATACTTTTTATACAGATAAAGTCACATTTAAATAACTGAAAAAAATATTAATTGTTCATCAGTGGGCAGAGTCAATATAATAAAAATGACAATTCTACCAAAACTAATCTACTTATCCAATGTCATCTCAATTAAATTACAAAAAAATTATTTTATTGGACTAGAAAAAAAATAATAAAATTCATTTGGAAGAACAAAATATCAAGAGTATCAAAGGAATCAATTTTTTTTAAATGTGAAGGAAGGAGGTTTAGCAGTACTGGATCTTATACTGTAATTATGGCAATATGTCACAAAGTTTCCTATAGAATAGAATCTCACATTGGTTGCAGTTGGACATCTTAAGGTGAGTCTTAAGCAGGTTGTATTATTTTTTGCACATGTTCTAGTTCTAGATATTGCCCAGTAGGAGAACACAAAACAGCTCATCAGACCTCCACCTGTTAACAGTACAGGATCACAATCCCTCTGAGTAGCTTGTGGCATTTCTCTCAGATACTGATTTAATGCAGACCAATCACAGACTTTCATTAAGCAATAAAGATTTGCCAGGACTCACATACATATAAGGGATTTAATTAAACATCTTTCCTTCTCAAGTTTAAACTTGTCCTGGTGCAAAAGCCAATCAGAATCTTTTCTATTGTACATAAACCTTCAATTTCTCAGCAAGCCAAATTCATTGTTAGAATTTACATAACTCAAACAAGTTCTTTTCCCGGGGCTGATGACCTTGCCCTTGAAGATAGTTTCCAGGGGCCTTGGCAATTAACATTGACTCCAGGAAGGGGTTAATCCTGGTGCCCTTTGCCTGCTGCCCTCCACACAGGAGGACTGTTCTGAATGGGCAGAACCAACCTTCTTCTTATCCTTTTTTCCTGCCCTCCTCCCTCTATTTTTGTTTTTCTAAGAGAATTTTGATGTCCTTGTTACATCTTTCTTCTTAATATGTTGGATTATATAGACAGCATATTTACTATCAGATATAATGTTAAGTGGTTAGCTTGATACATCATTAGAAAAACTTGCCAGTCAAGGTTATTAGCTAGTAAAAGTTTGACCTGTTCTTTAGTATATGGCTGATGAACAGCATGTGGTCTATTCCCTATCAGCAACGTGACTCTTACTTATGCTTTTCTGAAGGAGTTGAGCAGCCTTTTGAGGGTAAGGAGAAATCCTTCTTGAGGCTTGAAATGGCAAATAAATCCATTCTATGATGTCATTTTGTTGGTGTAAAGCCCCAAAAGGAATTTTTGGCGTAGGAAGGATAGTAACTTGTAGCAGGTGCTTGGGATCAATCCTATGTTTGGCACTTTTGGAGAGCCTCCTCAACTTTTGTCAGATGCTGTGAGGCTTGTGGGGTCAATTGTCAAGGAGAACTGGGGTGTGGATCTCCCCTTAAGATCTTGAATAGTTCTCCCAACTCTTGGGTACTTATCTGTAGGTGAGGATGAACCCAATTAATATCCCCAAGCAGCTTTTGAAAATCATTGAGTATCTTAAGGTCTTGTCTATGAATACAGATTTTCGTAGGTGTTACTGATATGGGACTCAGTGTCTGCCCTAAATATAGCAAGTTGTATTTTGTCTGGGGCAATGACAAGTCTGTAATTTTTTAATTGTGCCTCAGTTTCCTGAAAAGTGAGGCTTGAAATCTCTGCCTGTGGATATGAGCATAGTATGTCATACATGTAATGAATGAGATAACCTTTGGGATATCTTATAGGTTGTAAAGCTTGTGCAACATGTTGTTGGCACATGGTGGGACTATTCTTCATCCCTTGTGCCAGGACTTTCCATTGTAATCTCTTGTGAGGTTCCTTGAGATTAAACAGAGTCTGTGGGATGTAATGGAATAGTATAGTAACAATCTTTTAAATCTATGATCCATAAGGGGCAGTCGCTAGGTATCATGTTAGGTGTGGGGAGTCTTGATTGAAGATTTCCCATAGTATCCATTCTATCATTAATTTTTCTCGAAATCAGTAAGCATTCTCCATTTTCCAGATTTCTTTCTTATAGAGAAAACAGGAGAATTCCAAGGACTGTTGGAGCTTTCAATGTGCCCTACCTTTAACTGTTCATTAACAAGGGCCTGTAGTTTTTCTGATGTTAAAAGCCATTGTTTGACCCATACAGGGAGCCCATCCTTCCAGGTTATCCTAGACATCCTATTCTTTGAATTTATGACAGTGGCCCTTCCTAAAAATCCTTGGGGGGGGGGGGGGTGAGATTGTATAGTGACCTTCATATATCCCAAGGTCTCTCCCCCCCTAGATTTATAGGTAGATGTGATAAAACATACGGTCTGAGTTTTCCTTTCTGCTTCTCTACCTCCCAGCTTAACTATCCTGCACTTTGTTTTGGGATGGTGACTGTCCCTACTCCTTGCAGTGACATATCACTTATTACTAGTGGCCAGGCTTTTGGCTAGAGTTGGTCTGCAATGATTGATTTGTCTGCTCCAGTATCTATCAATCCTTCAAATTCTATGCCTTCTATTTTTTTATTGTCAAAGTTGGTCTTTTATCTGTAATATCTTGTACCCAGAAAGCCTCTCTTCCTGTGCTTCCAAATCCTTGTGAGCCCTGAACCTTCTGAAAATAATTCCCTGTGATTTCATATTTATCTATTCTCTCCCCCTATCCTACATGTAATAAAATTTTCATTTCTCCCATGTAATCTGAATCTACTAACCCAGGGACTACAATGAGCCCTCTGAGGGAGGAGCTACCACATCCTATAAAGAGTCCCATTGGTAGGGTAGGCAGTGGGCCATATAAACTCTGGCAGATGGAGATGGTGTAGTCATTTGTGCACTGCCTGGGGTAGCATGAAGGTCTTTTATGGTGAGGGGGTAAAGCGTGTTCATAATTGGAACCATCTGAGGGGGAACTAGGGAAAGGTGGCCCCTATTGTTTGCCCGGGCTGGCCCCAAGGGTGGTTTCCCTAATTCAAAACAGCTTTCTGAATGCTCAACAGTTCCCTTTTCCACACTTAAGGCGTGGTGTAGTTGGTTGGAAGGTGGAACTTTTCTGTATCCCTTTATGTTGTGCTCTACATTCCTTTTCCATGTGCCTGGGCTTTACAACATTATAGCATTTTAAAATGGTTTTTGGCTGCTGTTGATTAAAAGCAGCAGCTACTACCTCAGCGTGGTATGCCAGTGTGCCCACTTTTTGGCATCTTTGAATCATCTAACCCCCACCTAGCAGGGCTCTCTTACAATCTGCATTACAATTTTCAACTGCCAACTTTTGTAACACTATATTGGCAGCTTCAGCGTCCCCTACATTCCTTTGGAGGGCTTGTGCGAGTCTATTAAGAAAATCTGGGAATGTTTCTGTTGCCCCCTTTCTTTTGTTATTTCTATGGGAATTTTAACGATTCTAAAGTTTTACTCAAGTAAATTTTACTTTTGTGTTCATTCCTTAAAAACTTTGAGAGTGAGAACTGTGAATTTGCCAGTCAAAATGAATGGGCCCTTCTCTTTGTACTGGGAGACTCAAAGTGTCTCTTTTTGAGATTCATGCATTTTCCCAATTTGCCTTAGTGCCAAATAGTATACCAAATTCTGAACACGTTTCACTTAAATTCTAGGGAAAAGTTTCCTGCTTTCTTTCTTATCTCTCTTCACATTCCAAATTGCCCAGATTTAGAATAGAGGGAGAAAGAGCATTTTTTTTCCCAACTACTTCCTAAAACTTTTCAAACCTTATTTCTTTTTGATTTTGACCTGGTGTTTTCAAACCTTATTTCTAATTTTGACCTGATACTTCTCCAATTTGCCTTTTCCATAACAAAGAGTAAACAAGACATTACAGGGTGTTAGATTACACACTCCACACAGAAACACAAATACAGAACACAGAGACAGGAAACAAAGACGATATTTTGAATCCTATACACAAATTGCTCCGGCCTCAGGAATGTAACAGAGGCCAGATACCATGCTTTATTTGAGTCTTGAGGACTCTGCTTTTTAAGATGACCTGGGGCAGATCCCTGACCGCAGTGAAAATGTGCCTGTCTCTGAAAATCCTTGTAATTTGGGTAGTTATTAAGAGACCTCTTTCCCTTACTAGCTTCTTCAGACCTTTCACATGGTATTCTCGGTCTCTTTTTCCTGACTGCGTTTGCCACATCTCTGCAATCCTCGTATAAGTCTGTTGATTACCCCAGAATAGGAAAGCAAAAACAAAGGAGAGGAAAGACCATTGCCCTCCCATCTCCTTAATCCCGGAATAAGCCTAGTGGAAAAAAAAAAAAAAGACAGAGAGAAAGTGAAAAGTGAAAGTTTTTAGTACCCGAGAAAAGTTTTACCGCCCTCATACCTTAGTGTATGTCGACCAGAGCCTCCTTTTCCTGTTTTTTTTTTCTTCAGGGTGTCTCTACTGAGGGAGACTCAACTCTTTCAGAGTCTCTGTTCCTCCGAACCTCTCTGCTTCAGGTTTGTCTGCTTTGAATCCGTGTTCACCTCGGGTCTGTCTGCTTTGGGTTTGTTTGCCCCGAGTATCCACCTCAGGTCCGTTTGCTTTGTCTGCTTCGGGTGTCCTTGCCTCAGGGTTCCTCATTTGGGCGCCAGTTGCCCGTGGTGCTGAAATGGCCGGAGATGGCCAAATGCTAAAAGAAAAACACAAAACAGGGGCCAGGTAGAAAAGTAAAGAACACCTCCATTTATTATGCAGAGGAACAGGGTTTATATACCCTTTTAGGGAAACAGAATCAACAAATCTACAAGGGAGGCATTTGCATAATGCATGACTTCCTCGTGCTTAGTTCCCCTTTTGCTGTAAACACTATTGTGTTAATAGCCTACAGGTGGTATTTAGCACGTGTGTGCTGTGGGAGTTTTTGAGAGAGCACATGTGTACCGAGGAGGCTTGACGCCTAAGCAGCATGTGTATGCCAAGGGAGAGATGGAGAGCCGCATTTAGGGTTAGAGTAGCCCCAAGGATCCTAGCTAGTAATTTCCAGAATCATAGTGATAGACCATCCTACTGAGGCTGTGCAGTGAAATAAGGGACGACGTAATGTGATACTTACTACGCTTGTGCTGAATGATGATATTGTAAAGTTAACCTGTGAGGCTGTTGCCGGCAAATTGCCTTCTTTGTCTGTTGCCTTATAAAGCAGGTAGGCACTGGTCAGTGAATGGGGAACCCACAGGGGAATACCTTGATCAGCCCCCACCAAGGCTTGGGGGGAATCTGCGTTTGCCTCAACCACCCCCCACGGAAGCTTCGGGGACTTGTAGGAGTTGTAGCTCCTACTATATTCTCACTGACTTCTTGGAGAAGGGTGATTAGGGAAAGCTATAGGAGTTGGGGCTCCCATTATCAGCAACGGTTTTGAGTAGACTAGACTAGAAGTAAGATTATTAACCCCTCCTAAGCTGTCTTCCTGTGCTTCCTATCTGACCATATCAAGAGCGAACCTGTTAGAGGCTGGAGTCCAAAAAACTCCAGTGCCTCCCATATGTTATTTGTGAAACACCCCCACAAAAGAAGGGAGAGTGCCTGAAAGGGACCTGGTGCAAGCTGAAACAGAATGCCTTCTGTCCTTTTAAAATAATGTCCCCAGGCTGACAAATGGAATCTGACCTCTGGGAAAGTCTTGTATCATAGTCCTGAGTCTTTTACCTCCAGTTTCTGTCTTCCTCAGAACCTGAAGATGTCAGAGAGCAGAGGTGACCAAATTCTCCCCTGTACAGGAGGAAACTGAGGCAGCAGGTGCCACATTCCTTTGATCAGAACTGGTTTTTCTCCAGAGCATTGCCAGGGAATTTGGTGAGCAGGCCAGGTGAGTGGAGACTTCCTTTCTGGTGCATGGGCTAAGCAGTGGACTACAGAGTCACTAAACTGAGAGACCCTGGGCTCACTTACTGGGGGCCCCTAGAATTCTTCTCTCTCCATTGATCTCTGGGGATAAGGTACTGTCTTCATCCTCGCTGCCTGGGGATGACATTTTTCCTGGAAGAAGCTCAACCATAGGCATAACCAGGGTGGGACCAATAGGGCTTTGTCCTAAGAGTGACCAATTTTAGAGGGCATCATGTTGGTGCCAGAGGATGGTGGTGAGCGGCTGCAGGCCTGGGAGTGGGAGGGTGACCAGGCTAACATTGCAGGCTCCTGTTCTAAAATGTATCTGTGTAGCAAGATCTGGGGAAGCTAAACTCAAGGATCTTACCTTCCCTCAGTGTCCTCCCAACCAAGAGAAGGGACTATGAGGATGCTCTAAACCTGGGCATCCAAGTGGATGAGGTGTGTGTGTCTGTCCATCTGTATGTATGTGTCTGTGTATCTATGTGTGTGTCTGTGTGTCTCTCTCTGTGTGTGTCTGTGTCTATGTGTGCATCTGTGTGTGTGTGTTTACATATCGTCTCCCTTATTAGTTTGTGACCTTCTCAAAGGCCCTCCCTTAACATACTCCCTAACTCCCATACTCTTAACATACTGCCTTAACATGCAATATGGACACCTAGGACCACACACAGAGATGATTGGCAAGATGGAGAATGTGCAATGCCATGCAGTTACCACTTTGTTCCAACCATTTTATCAGAGACAGCTGAGGAAAATGCCTTCACTGCTTATGAATGGGCTGGGCCACAGATTCACTGACTGTATCGGTAAGGCAATAAAAACAATGTACGTGATAATTGTCAAAATGCCTCTGTGGTTCTGCATTGCAAGGTATATAGGACTCTCCACACAGAAGGTAGAAGAAGTAAACCATTTATTCAGACACCAGAGAACCATATCCCACAAGCCATTTATCCAATCTGTCAGAGCAGTAAAGCATTCGATACACAATATCACAACATAGAACCTCACCATCCCAAAACCTCTCTGACCTCCTGCTGGGGTCTTCCCCCCAAAAAAACCTACAGTACAGCTAAGTCAGCCTGTTCAGTTCTAACAATGCCCACAGCAGCCATTAGCAGCCATTCTCTCTCTGCTCTCTCTCATCTCTCATCTCTCATCTCCCCACTCCATATACTAAGAAAAACAAAATCCATTACAAATACATATAGTCATGGAAAATAAGTTTCTCCATTAGCTATGTCCAAAAAAAGTAATAAAAAGAAAGAGAAGAAAATATGTTTTAATCTCCACTCCAAGTCCATTCATTCTCTATCTGGAGGTGGGCAGCTTGGTGCATTGAAAGAAATGATGAAGGAGATAGTTTCAGAAAAACCTGAGAAGACTTGTATGAACTGATGTAGCTTGAAATGAACAGAAACAGCAGAAATATTTATATAGCAATATCGTAAAAAATAATCAATTTGTGTCGATAAGAGTTAACTAAGTCTTTCAAATTTGTGTTGATAAGAGTTACTGAGTCTTTCAAATTTGATTATTTTTATGATATTGCTATATAAATACTTCTGCTGTTTCTGTTCATTTCAAGCTACATCAATTCATACAAGTCTTCTCAGGTTTTTCTGAAACTATTTCCTTCATCATTTTTTTGAATACAACCATATTCCAATGCTTTCGTGTATCATAATTTGTTCAGTCATTCTCCAGTTGATGGGCATCTGTTCAGCCACTACAAAAAGAGCTCCTATAAACATTTCGTACATCTTTTTCCTCTTTCTTTGATGTCTTTGGGGCATAAACCCAGTAGCAATATCTCTGGATCAAAGAATGTGCACAATTTAATAGCTTTTGTGCCATAGTTTCAACTTGCTTTCCAAAATGGCTGGACCAGTTCACAGCTCCACCAATATTTCATTAGCGTGCCTATCTTCTGATATCTCCTCCAGCATTTGTCATTTTCCTTTACTGTCATCTTAGCCAAGCTGTTGCGTGTGGGGTGGTATTTCAGTTATTTTCATTTTCATTTTCCTAATTACTAGTGACTTAGAGGTTTTTTTTAACATGGCTGTTAATAACTTTGATTTCTTCCTCTGAAAATTGCCTATCCCTATCTTTTGACCATTTGTCAATTGAGGAATTTCTTCTATTCTTTTGAATTTGACTCAGTTTCCTATATATTTTAGAAAAGAGACCTTTAGCAGAAAAGGTTAGTGCAAAGATTTTTTCTGCAGTTTCCTGCTTTTCTTCTAATTTTAGCTGCATTTGGTTTTTTTTTAATTTTTTTAATTTTATGTAATCAAAATTATCCATTTTATCTCCTGTGAACCTCTGACTCCCTTGTTTGTTTATAAACTCTTCCCCCATCCATATATCTGACACAATTTCCTCCATGCTCCAATAATTTGTTTATGATGTCACCCTTTATGTCTAAATCACATACCTATTTTGAGCTGATCCTGGAATATGGTATGAGATGCTGATCCATGCCCATTTTTTGCCAGATTACTTTCAAATTTTCCCAAAAGTTTTTGTGAAATACTGCCCCAAAAGCTGGGATCCCTGGGTTTATCAAACATTCAGTTACTATGCTCCTTCAATCCTGTAAATACTTAATCTCTCCTATTGATCAAACTCTCTTTTACTCAGTACCAAATTGTTTTGACAATTTTTTTCAACAATCCAGCTAGCAGTTGCTGTGAGGGAGTGTAAAATCAGCAACAACCAGCTCACAGAATGCTGCAAGCCCAGGTTCTTTTGATCTGCTTTACTAAGGAAAGCAACATTAAGGGGTTGACAATCTCACTTTAATCCAGCATACAAATACCATTCACTTAGTTCAGGGGGAAAAGCCAGCACCCTGAACTTTGGAACAAATACAAACAAATTACAAACATCGACAGACAAACCAAATACAATTCATAGTTACCAACATCTAAATTCAGCCCAGGGGGCTCATGACAAGGGCTGGCCCAGAGTCACTTGAGCCACCATGGCTGTGGGTAAGAGCTCCAGAAAAAGAGAAAGCCAACCCCTGGTTTTATACCTTTTTCAGGGTCAAGAGTGAGTCACACATGCAACTCACCCATGTGACCTAAAATCATCACAAAGATGTGACTTAAACCCACGTGGTCTAAAAGACTCTGATATCACAAACATGTCACTCAAACCCATGTAAACTAGGCTTTCCCTTGAGTCAAGGAGGTCATCCAGGACTCCTCATTTAATCAAGGAAATAAAGGCCAAACTCTTCAAGGGCACTTGGTTGAACTAAGTGCTAAGAACCCATTTTGATTGCCAATACACAATTACAGTTTTGTGGTATAGTTTGAGATCTCATATCGCCACGTCTCCTTACTGCCCTTTTTTCATCTATTCCTTTGATATTCTTGACCTTTTTGTTCCTCTAGATTAATTTTGTTAGTATTGTTTCAGGTGTATAAAGTAATTCTTTGATAATTTCATTGGTATGAAACTGAATAAGTAAATTGATTGATGTAGTACTGCCATTTTTATTCCATTGGCTTCGCCTACCCATGAGCCTACATGGAAAAGTGTTTCGTAATTGTGTTCATATAGGTGCTACTATTATCCCCATTTTACAGTGGAGGAATCTGAAGCAGAAGTACAATGACTTATCCAGGACCACACAGCTAATAAATGACTAAGGTCAGACTGGATTTCAGGTCTTCTGGACTCCAAGAACAGTGCTCTGTCCACTGCACCACCTCAACTACCAAGCTTTCTCTAGCCTGACTTCTAAGCCTAAAATCCCAGTACCTTTTGGAGTCTCTTACCTCACACAGCTGATTCCTATTAAGATTAAGTATTGAGACCCCTAGGTTTGACCTCTATCCTCCAGCTGGGCTAATCTCTTCATTCCAAGATGCACCCCAACCCCAGTTCATGCTCATGCACAGTCCACCTGGAATGTCCTCTCACACTTTCATCCCAAGACTAGAGCTTCCCAGACAGGCTTCTTTTCTTGGTGTCCAAGTATTTTTGAAGAGATGGCCTCTGGCAGAGGCTCAGAACAGAGGCAGAATAATTCCTCCACTCCCTCACCCCTCTCCAAGGAACGCTCCATGACTCCTAGCCATGTCCTCCCATGCTACGGCTATTGCTGACAAAGAGCACACACCTCATGACCCACTGTCTTTATTTTGACTCAATCTGGTGCTCAAGCAGGGGGTCTCCAGGTTCTGTCTTGGCAGCCCCCCAATCTGTGCCAGACCAGAAACATCAGTGTCCCCAGGGTGAGGAGCACTAGTCCAGAGAGGCCTATTTGAATGAAGTAGTTTGGTGGAATCCTGGGGGGTGAATTCTAGAGGGACAGATAGGACTCTTCAAATCATTGAGTACTGGAGAAACTAGGAGGCTGGCTATATGAATCTTTAGAGGATATAGGTGGCTGGGAGAAGGAGAGGGTACATTTCTGGTTCTGTTTCAATCTTAGAGAGAATCGAATACGAGGATGTTTTTTAAATATTCAGAGCTAGAAAGAGTGCCAGGTTCCCAAAACACTTGTGGGCTAGGATAGCTGGCTATAGGAGAGATAGGGAAGGAAATGAAGGGCTAGAGGCTAAGATGCCTAAATACCAAAGGAGGTCGAAGGCCAGGGGATGGGGTGCTAGGTACCCTGAGAAGTCTATGGAACAGCAAACATGGTTTCATGAGGGGTTAAGAGGGATACCATTCCAGTTCCTGGGGCCCCTTACCTGACCAGCTGATGAGCAAAGGGTCACTTTTCTGACACAGGAGCTATGGAGCAGAAGTGATATGATAGCAGCACCTGGAAGTGCCAGGCTGAGGGGCCCTGAAGGGGAAAGTCAGCCCAGGGCTGGGTAGAGCTGAGGGACTAAAAGGGGCCTTTGGGAAGCTCCCAGGTTAAAGAACAAAACTCCCTCCCAGCTGGCCATCATAGTGCAGGCTTACATTGGTGCCTGTTACCATGACAGGACTTGGCATTGCCTGTAGCCAGGGCTTAGGCAAGACTGCTGGAGAAGGAAAGCAGGGCTGGGTCCTCCTCCACCCCTGCCCCTTTGTCCCTCAATCCCAAATTGTTTGATTCTTTTCTTCCTCAATATCTTTATGTCCCAATGTGGGGTGATAGAAAAAGCCTGACTTAGGAATGAAAAGACTGAGCCTCCAGTCCCAGCCCTGATCCTGACCTGCGGGGTGACCTCAGACAAATGACTTTCCCTCCCTTGGAACATAAGTTCTTCATCTGTAAAACAAGTGGCTTAGCCTAGATCTCTGTAGCCCCTTCCAACTGGAACATCTGGGACTCGATCATTCTGTGTATGTCTCTGCCTTGGTCTCTGACTCCTTGATTGTCTTCCTGTTTCTCGAGCCTCAATTTACACATTAAGAGATGACAGAGTTGGGTTCCATTTCTAAGGGTCCTTCCAGCTCTGAAGTTCTGACATTTTTAAGTAGTAACAGGAGCCACTGTGAATGTGAAATCCCCTCTTTCCCATAAAAGCCCCTTGTGGAAAACTGCAACCATTGCTGGCCTGCCCTACCACGGTCTCCACAGGTCTCTTCCGTATCCTAAAGATCACCTTTCCTGGAGCTTGGTTTCCAATACTATCCCCACTTGGGTCAACCCCTTTGGGACATAGCTCAGCTTGTCCATGTCCATACTCATGTCCGTGTGGAACTAAAATCCAGGCTTCTTGATCCTGAGGGAAGTCAGAGCTCCTCCCTCCATCTCTCCTACATATGACCCCTCCCCTAAATGAACACTTTCCTCTACATGTGGTCTGAGCAAGGCAGAGACTCAGTTTGCTTCGTGATTAAATAGAACATGGTACAGCTCTGTACTCTTACTAGGTCCCTGAATCTCTGCTCTGGGACTGTCCTCAGGCATAAAGTCCTTCCTGGGAGGGAATTAACCCTTGCTATGATTGAAGTCACCCCACCATACCTAGGGGAGGGGTGGCTGTCAATAAGCTAAGTCCTTTCCAGGTACCCAAGTGATGTCTAGGGAGAGGCCCCTGGGCAGCCAGAGACTTCAAACAACTTTTCCATGAGTTCCAGTGCTGAGAATAGCAGGTAAAACAATAGCAATCTATTTGATGCCAAGCTTTATTGGCAAATGGGGGAGAGGGATAACAAGGCAAGGGGAAGAGGCCCCCATTTCTAACTCAGATGTACACAATGACATGGAGGATAAGTCACATAGGAGCAGCACTGCACCAGGGAGCACAGAGACCTGGGCTCATTCTGCAGGAAGGGGGAGCTCCAGGGGGAAGGTGTGTTCCTGCTGGGAGGGGGGTGCTCCAGGGGGAAGGTATGTTCCTTGGGGAGGGGGGTGCTCCAGGGGGAAGGTATGTTCCTTGGGGAGGGGTGCTCCAGGGAGAAAGTGTGTTCCTGCTGAGGGGGGAGTGCTCCAGGGGGAAGGTGTGTTCCTTCTGAGGGGGGAGTGAGTGCTCCAGGGCAAAGGTGTGTTCCTTCTGGGGGGAGCTCCAGAGGGAAGGTGTGTTCCTGCTGGAGGGGAGGGGGTGCTCCAAATGCTCCTCTGAGAGTGCGATTCTTATACAGATAATTCTTGCTTTACATAAAATCAAATTATACAAATTGGACTTTTAGAATTCTGAAATTCACCTTCCATAAAACCACATCTGTTACCTGCATTGTACAGTACTGAGCACTTTCTCTCTGTACTTCTTCCCTAGGCTTGGCTCAGTGCTTCATACCCTCCCACCCCCAACAAAAACAACACCCCCCCCCAAAAAAAAGACTTTTAAAACCCTCCAAGTGAAAGCAGAAGAATTGCAGAGAGACCAGGTCTGCTGCTGATGCCTGCTCTGGACTGTGGGCTTCGCTTGATTCCTCAGGTGCAGAGAGAGGAGACCTTTGTCCCACTCTAGCACATCTATCCATTCACTCCAGGGTCCACATGTCTGTCTCCAGCCCTGCGTGTTTCTCCTCCTGCTCTTACTTCTCCATCTCAGCCTCCATGTGTAAACCATGTTCAGACCCCTTCCCTCCAAGGATGGGCAGGTCCCCTTCCTAACACCCTTCCTCCCTCACCTAAGCAGTGTTAGGCAGAGATCTGCAGAACAGGGTCCACTTTTGCTTAAATAAATGCAGAAGGGTCTGTACAGTGGTCTGATTTGGGGTGCTTCCCCTGCTGGTTAATTAGCATATCAACGATCAGAGCAAAATATTATTTGGAGGGTTTGTCATCAGAGAGAAAAACAAGCTGGTGGCAGACAAAATATTCTTTGGAGCAATGGGGCACACAGCTGTACTAACCTTCAAAAATATTATTGTCCATGACATTATTTTCCATGAGTATGAGTATGTTCTACAAGTTTACAGCCGCCCTTTAGGAGAGACCATCATGATGGCCACAAGACCAGTAGGTCTAATCTTATAACAATAGTTTTCAGGGATAGATTCTATAAGCTCCAGCCTCCCTTAAGAAGAGACTACCATGGGGGAGTCTCAAGCCTGCCAAGCTCAATGTTACAACAATCTCCTTTCCCATTCCCCTGCTTCACCTGTCACCCACTCCTCCAGGGAGTCACTAAGAAGAGACCACCATGGGGGTCTCAAGCCTGCCAAGCTCAATGTTACAACAATCTCCTTTCCCATTCCCCTGCTTCACCTGTCACCCACTCCTCCAGGGAGTCACTAAGAGGCATGGGTCTGGTAGCAGCAGCTACCAGCTAGCAGCAGCATCTCATGCCTCCATGAGCAGAGGTCAGTCACCTTTTCAAAGAAGAACTTAGCTCCCACCTCTGAGCATTCCTGGATTTCCCACTTTGTACGAGAAGAATCTGGTGCCTGGAACTAAAGCTCAGCACCCCAAAGTTGTGATCCCACCTGGATCCTATATAGTCTCTGGCCTAGCACCGAGGGTATATTTGGAGTAAGAGATCTCCCCTAGGAAAGAAAAGAATTTGGAGGAATGCCATCAGTGATCCTCAGTCCCCTAGGCCTCAGGGAGCCTGAGTTTGGAGTGAGAGGACCTCTTTGTACCTCAGTTTCCCCATCTGTAAAGTGGGTCAGTTGAAATCAATGATCTCTTTGTCCCCTCCTCATAGGTAGGAACTTGAAGTGAGGAGGGAAAGGAATAGGGAAAATTTCCCGTGGGGTAAGGGTAAGAAATGGAGAATGGAATCCAAGGACAGGCTGAATACCTGGTTCCTAGATGGTATCAGAGACTGAAAAGATCCAAGGGAGAGTCAGGGACAGAGGAGGAAGAGGGATGGGGTGAATACAGTTACTCATCAGGGGATGTGCCCCTATATTCTACAGTGAGCATAAAAGGTCACCTCCCAGTCTTCAGCCCTTGGCCCCCCATCAAACCAGGCAGCTGGCACTTGGTTGGCACCCCCTGAATGACCTACATGTCTTCCTTGCAATCTGAGGCTCTCTTATGGATCTGGGCATCTGGCCCCCTACCTCTATTGCCCCAGAGACCCAGATGTCCATCCTCCCAACTGTCTAATTAGGAGCCAGCTCTCCTGGCCCCTGCTTCCTTCACTCCTTGGGAACTAGACTAGAGGAAACCACAGAGGACTAGAGAGGCAGTAAGAATGAAGAGGATGTCTAGATGGACTCATATAGGCTCCATAGTAGGAGAGGGGACAAGACCAGGGCCATGGTTGGTGAATGGAAATAGTTGGACAGACTCGAAGAATAGTAGGCAGGGAGAGGCCCCTTGATGACCCCTCCCTTCCTGTCCCCTAAGAAATGAGCCATTGGAAGAGTATAGCCTGGCCTGGCCCAGGTTTCCTATGGGTCAGGTTCCTGGGAGCTTAGAGATCATCCCACTATACTCCTTCATTTTTCAAAGAAAGAACCTCAGCCCCAGAGAAGGAGAGAAGCTTGCTCAAGGCTATACAGAGATGCAGAGGTCAGAAGGAGAAGAATCACAAGATGTCAGAGTCAGAAGGGATAACAGTGGCCATTTAGTCTGGTCCAGACCTGAAAAGGCAGCTGGCAGCTCAGTGGATCGCACACCGGGCCTGAAGTTAGGAAGTTGTTGTTGTTCAGTCCTGTCCCACTCTTCCTGGCCCTATCTGGGGTTTTCTTGGCAAAGATTTGCCCTTTCCTTCTTCAGCTCATTTCACAGATGAGGAAACTGAGGAAAACAGGGTTAAATGATTTACCAGGTTTAGTGTCTGAGGCCAGATTTGAACTCATGAAGAGGAGTCTTCCTGACTCCACGTCAGGGGCTCTATACACTGCACCACCTAGCTGAGTTTAGGGTCCTTCAAATTAAATTGAATGTTTATACTTACCTGCTGATATACTTTGCTCTACTCTGGAAACTCCCTACTGCCTACCTGTAGCCAATCAGGTCAATGTTCTTATGCCCTTCTCTGAACTCCATGCAGTGTAACCTCACGAAGAGTTGAGGAGGGAGCCACATCTTTTTCCAGCCTTCTCCTTTGCCAAACAAGCTAATAAAGTGCTTTCTAAAACTACTTCAGGTTTGGGGGGTTGTTCTGAACTAATAACATTCACACACATGCACACACACAACACACATATACATACACAAACACACATTACCACAACCACCAAAAGGATGGTCCCTTCAAGGCCCCAAAGTCCCAGGCTTTGTGTGACTTCCCCCCACAGAGCAGCTCCCAGATCTCGGGGATCTCCTCCATAGGGTGGGGCTGGGGGATGTCAAGGTCAGTTACAGGGCATCTCCATATGAAAAGTAGTGATGAGGGGCAGGAGGAGCATCAGGGTCATGGTGCTGAGAAAAGCAGGACCTTGGAACATGTAGGTAGCACACCAAGGTTGGCAAAGAGTTTTTACCAATATTGGCTCCTTTATCTCCATGCAAACCTGGGAGGGAAGTGTCATTATTATCCCCATTTTAAAGCTGAAGAAATTGAGGCTAAAAAAGATGACTTGCCCTGGATCAAGCAGCCAGTAAGTTCCCAAGGCAGGATTCAAACACAGGCCCTTCTTGACTCCAAGCCCAGCACTCTGGGCACTGTCTGATGCTTCTGGTACAGTGGCATGTGCTCATTATATTTCAGGATTATCTCCAATAAGAAGGTCACAGTGCTAAGAAGTCGTGGTGCCCTCAAAGACAACACAGACACACCTGAAACACACCTGATTGGCTGTGAAAATTGGCCACATCCCACCATCCCTGTGGTGTTCTTGGCCCACCAGCCAGTACTGGCCTCTCCCTGAAAGTCTCAACAGGGATGTGAAGGAGGTCAATGGAGCTAGGATTAAAACCAAGAATCACCTGCCCAGCAAAACTGAGTATCATGCTCCAAGGCAAAATATGGATTTTCAATAAAATAGAGGACTTTCAAACTTTCTCAATGAAAAGACCAGAGCTGAATAGAAAATTTGACTTTCAAATACAAGAATCAAGAGAAGCATGAAAAGGTAAACAAGAAAGAGAAATCATAAGGGACTTACTGTGTTGGCAACCAAAAATGGGCTCCTTAGCACTTAGTCAACAAGTGGCCTTGACTAGTTTGGCTTTTTCCCCTGAACTGAATGCTGTTTGTATGTTGGACTGGAGTAAGCTTGTCGGCCCCTTCACCTTGCTTCCCTTGCTTAAGCTGATGGAAAGAACCTGTGCTTTCCCGGTCAACCCCTTCACCTTGCTTAAGCAGATTGAAAGAACCTGTGCTTTCCCCGGCGTACCTTACACCCCCGCAGAAGCTGGATGGTTAAAAGCAGCTCCCGTTGGAGCCAGAGGCTACAGCTACAGCCGCAGCCGCAGCCGCAGCCACAGCCGAAGCAGGAGCTGCCAGTAGCAGAGCTGGCCTACGGGAGGAAGCTGAACAAAGACTTCAGGCCAGTGGGTAATCTTTTTACCATAGAGGGGGAAGCATGATTTTGCTTTACGCAATCATGCTTCTCTGTAGCCTCCTGGTTACTCTTTCAAGGCGTACTTATTGGGCCTGGAAACTTTTCATTAATATGTCAAAATGGGGATGCTGGTTCATGGGTTGGTTACTGTGGAGCCTAAATATATGTTTTGATTCTTCTGCCTTCTACTTTGAGAGTTTCTTATATCCGGCGGTTCCGAACCTTTCAGACATGTTTATGATCCTCTTTGAGATTATAAACTCTGCCCTCCTAATACACTTACTAAAGTGGAACTGTTTTGCTTACATTCCTACATGGAAAAATGATGTGTATGATTCATGAGACCTCAGTATTGGGGTAGCTGAAGGGAATATACATATATACATACATACATACATATATAATATATACATATACATATATATGTATGTATAGACAGAGGGCACAGGGTGAGTTGAAAATGAAGGGATGATGTCTTAAAAAATAAAATAAAATTAAGGGATAAAAGGAATATATTGAGAGAGGGAGAAAGGGAGAGATAGAATGGAGTAAATTATCTCACATAAAAGTGGCAAGAAAAAGCAGTTCATTGGAAGGGAAGAGGGGTCAAGTGAGGGGGAGTGAGTGAATCTTGCTCTCATCGGATTTGACTTGAGGAGGGAATAACATACACACTCAATTGGGTATCTTACCCCACATGAAAGCAGGGGGAAGGGGATAAGAAAGGGGAGATGATAGAAGGAAAGGCAGATAGGGGGAAGAAGTAATCAAAAGCAGACACTTTTGAAAAGGGACAGGGCCAAGGGAGAAAATTGAATAAAGGGGGACAGGATAGGATGGAGGGAAATACAGTCTTTCACAACATGACTATTTATGGGAGTGTTTTGCATGATGATACATGTGTGGCCTTTGTTGAATTGCTTGCCTTCTTAGGGAGAGTGGGTGGGGAGGGAAGAGGGGAGAGAATTTGGAACTCAAAGTTTTAAAAGCAGATGCTCAAAAAGAAGTTGTTTTTTGCATGCACCTGGAAACAAGATATATAGGCAATGGGGCATAGAAATCTATCTTGCCCTACAAGAAAGTAAGGGGAAAAGGGATGGGGGGAGGGGAAGTGGGGTTACAGAAAGGAGGGCTGACTGGGGAATGGGGCAATCAGAATATATGCGATCTTGAAGTGAGGGGAGGGTAGAAATGGGGAGAAAATTTGTAACCCAAAATCTTGTGGAAATCAATGCTGAAAACTAAAAAATATTAAATAATAAAGTATGGAATTCAAAAAGAAAAAAAAGTTGTTACCATTGATCCTAGTGACAATAAAAAAAGATGAAGGAAATTAACTTCAAAAAAAAAACAAAAAAAGGTTTGCAAATCCCTTTACATATGTATTTTATTGATTAGCCAGTAACTAAACATTTATTAAGTGCCTACTACATGCCAGGCACTGGGGACATAAAGATCAATATGACCGTCCCTGCCCTCAAGAAACTCCTGACATATAGAAACAACATATAAAAAGAAGCTCAAAGTATGTGAAGGAGGGTAGTCAGTGAGGGGTCATGATGAAACTGAGACGGGAAATTATCTGAAGAGTTGCAAGTGTCAGAGCTGATTTCATCTTGCTGAATGGTGAGTTTCTAGGGGTTATGAAATCAAGAAAGTTAGCAGGGTAGGAAATGATGAGCTCAATTCCCCGAGTGTCCTCACTAAATGCTGGATGATCAGGGAGGATCATAATAGAGATCACTTGATCTCTACTTCCTAAGGCAGCCCATCCCACTTTTGGACAGCTCTTACTGTTAAGAAGTTTTTCCTGACTTAAAAAGCATCTCTCTCTATCATGAACTTTTCTTCTTAGTTCAGTCTGTGGTCAAGCAAAACAAGTCTAACTCACGCAAATAAAGTCAGATCTAAATAAATGGAAAAATATCAGTTGCTCATGGTTAGGCCGAGCTAATATAATAAAAATGACAATTTTACCTAAATTAATCTATCTATTCAGTGCCATACCAATTGAACTACCAAAAAATTATTTTACTGAGCTGGACAAAATAATAACAAAATTCATCTGGAAAAGAAAGAGGTCTAGAATATCTAGGGTACTAATGAAAAGAAAAGCTAGAGAAGGTGGCCTAGCCATACCAGATATGATGACCAGCAGTCATCAAAACTACCTGGTACTGGCTAAGAAACAGAGGTGTGGATCAGTGGAATAGGATAGGAATACAAGATGGAGAAGTCAACAACTATAGCAATCTACTCTCTGATAAACCCAAAGAGGCCAGCTTCTGGGCTAATAATTCACTATTTCACAAAAACTGTTGGGAAAATTGGAAAATGGTAGGGCAGAAACTGGGCATAGACCAGTATCTTACACCATATACCAAAATAAAGTCAAAATGCATTCATGATTTAGGAGTAAAGGCTGATACTATAAGTAATTTGGGAGAGCAAGGAATAGTTTACTTATCAGATTTATGGAAAAGAAAAGAATTCATGACCCAACAAGAGATAGAGAGCATTACAAAATGCAAAATGGATAATTTTGATTATGTTAAATTGAAATGTTTTTGTTCAAAAAAAGCCAATGAAACAAAAATTAGGAGGGAAGCAGAAAATTGGGAGAAAATCTTTACAACTAGTATCTCTGATAAAGGTCTCATTTCTAAAACATACAGGGAACTGAGCCAAATATATAGGAATACAAGCCATTCCCCAATTGAGAAATGGTCAAAGGATATGAACAGGCAGTTTTCAGAGGAAGAAATTAAAGATATCTATAAGCATATGAAAAAATGCTCTAAATCACTACTGATTAGAGAAATGCAAATCAAAACAACTCTTAGATACCACATCTCTCCTGTCAGATTGGCTAAAATAACAAATCAGGAGAATGATAAATGCTGGAAAGGATGTGGGGAAATTGGAACATTGTTGCATTGCTGGTGGAGTTGTGAGCTGATCCAGCCATTTTGGAGAGTAATTTGGAACTATGCCCAAAGGGCCATAGGAATGTTCATACCCTTTGACCCAGCAATACCACTTCTAGGGTTGTATCCCAAAGAAATCACACAAGCGGGAAAGGGACCCATATGTACAAAAATATTTATAGCAGCTCTCTTTGTGGTAGCCAAGAATTGGAAATCAAAGGGATGCCCATCAATTGGGGAATGGCTGAACAAGCTGTGGTATATGAAGGTAATGGAATACTATTGTGCCATAAGAAATCGGGATGATACGGACTTCATAACAACCTGGAAAAACCTACACAACATAATGCTGAGTGAGCGGAGCAGAGCCAGGAAAACATTGTACACAACCACAGATATATGGATTCTGTGAGGACTAACCCTGACAGACTTCGCTCCTCTCAGCAACACAAGGTACAAGGACAACTCCAAAGGACTCACGATGGAGAATGCTATCTACATCCAGAGAAAGAACTATGAAGTTTGAATGCAGATTGAGGCACACTTCATGCTTGCCTTTTTTTCTTCTCTTTTGTTTTTGTTTTTGGGTTTGTTTGGTTTTTTTTGGTTCTGTTTCTTCTTTCTCATGATTCATTCCATTGGTCATAATTCTTCTCCACAACTTGACTAGTGTATAAATTAATTCAATGCGAAGTTAAACGTGGTAGTTATATGAGATTCCATGCCATCTTGGGGAGGGAGGGGGGAGGGAAGGGAGAAAATCTGGAACTCAAAATTATGTAGAACCATGTGTTGTAAACTAAAAATAAAAATTAAAAAAAACCCAGAAGTAAACAATAAAAAAAAACAAGTCTAGCTCTTCCATCTGACACCCCTTTGGATACTTGAAAACAACCATCAGGTCTCCCCCAGACAAGAGATCCCAGAATCCTTTAACTAACTTTCTCATGGCATAATCTGAAGGCATGTGTTCACCTCTATCTGGATGCTCTCCAGCTTATCACTGTTCTTTCAAAAAATGTGGTACTCAGAACTTAACATCAGCTGCCACCATGCACTGGTGACTTGAGATCATAGATCATTTGTCTTGAGTTTCAACTGTTTAATAAAGTTTGTTTATTAAAAGCTAAGTTTATAAATACTATATAAAGTTTATGTTGTATATAATACATTAATATATAAAATACATGTTACATATAAAAATTATATAAAGTTTATTGAAACTAAAATGGTTATTTTATTGATAGATTTTGCATAAATATAATCAGTGAAGATAAAATAAGAGTAAAATGAGTATAGGAAAAGTGTATCAAATATCGCTAGTGAAAATATGATGCAATTGATTAGAAAAGAAAATCAACTTTTGTTATCTTGAGAAAAAAAAGGATTTTTTTTTCTTTTTGCCGAGGTGGTGGGGGGCAACGTTGGAAATGGAGCTCCCTTAGAAGGAAAAGAAGCATTCCTTATCCTGGGTTGCCACACCTCTGATTCACTTTTCTAAATCACGACAATCACCAATGATCAGGCAAAATCTGGGAGGGACTTGCGTTGGCCTTGGGGGAGAGGAAGGGGAGGCCATATAGGAAAGGCCACAATCTGGAGGTTTAGTTGAAGCTGGAGTCGGGGCAGGGGAGATAGCAAGCTGCGGAACTGGAGATCTCCCAAATGGGGCGAGGGGACCTCAATCCTCTACCTACCCCCCACCCCTGGTACAGATGCACAATCCAATATCTAGTGAAGAAATGCCAGTCCCTCTACTCTCCCCCCAGCTCCGTTTCTCTTCTCCCCCTCCCCTCCACCGACTCCACAAATTAAAGATGGGATGCCTCAGCCTTGTGGATAGGGAGGTAGCCACCTGCATGATCAGAGAGCTCCCTCTGCTACCTCCGGCTCTTCTCAATGCCATACTACCTAGGCTAGCTCTCAGAATACGGAGGGAGTGACAACAGTTTCCACAAGAGCATTGCCTTTGGGTTAGTTGGTTGTATTACCAGGCAGGTCACCAGGCATTGGCCCCTCCGAGAAATGGGCATATTTGGGTGGATGATTTCAGGAAAGCCAGTGAATTAAGAGACAAAAAATCAGTCAAGGGACTAGTAGAGAAAGGGACTGGAGGAAGACCAGTAGAGCCCCGCCCCCTATGGCCCCTCCAGAGAAAGATCTCATGGGGGCTAAATGCAGATGGAAACACAGTAATTTAAAACAAACAAAAAACTCTTTTTTCCCCACCCCACCCCCAAATGAGACTGTTATACCCTGCCCCCCTCAGTTTCTCCATCTTGCCCCAGCTCACCCCACTGTTTTTACTCCCATCTCCACGGACCCCACTGTTTGTACTCCCATCTCCACAGAAATAATCCTGCCTCAGCTTGTTGCACTGTTTGTGTTCCCATCTCCACAGAAATCAAATTATGTTCTTTCCCTTTAAGTACCCTGTCTCTACCCCTGCTGGGGCTGTTGGATTTGAGTCTTTACTCTGAACAGTCTCACACTTGAATAAATCCACATCCAAATTTATATCCGGGGTCTCACTCATTTTTTCAGCACATTTCTGGAGGCCCCAGCGAGATTTGGGGGTGGCCTGTGGCACCCCCCGAGACCTGGGCCAGGTAGGGTCTCGTCCTCAGGTAGTGGGTGTCTCCTCCTCCCGACCTTAAGGGGAACTGGCCTCTGAGATGTTAATAATTGGCTTTTAGGCCAGACGTCCCAGAGCCCCAAAGCTCAAGAGGGAGGAGAACTAACCCACCCCCTGATGCCGATCTGCCCTCTATTCAGACTTTTGTGGATCCAGACCTCTAGGGAAACCGGTCTCGATGTTCCAGAGCCCCAGGAGGTAAGTTAGGTTTCTGGTTTCTGGTTTCTGTTGGGAATTCCCTTCTGGTTCTGGTGGAGATTCGGGGCCGGACGAAGCTTAAGTGGTCAGTAAGGGTGGGGGGGGGGGCGGAGAAGACAGACCTAATTACTCTGACAGACCCTCCCCTCTGAAAAAACACCAATCTCCCAGGCATGCACTAAGACATTAGGCCTCTGCCCATTTCTGGTTTCTGGTATCTGTCCCGAGGAGTGTCTCTGTTTTGTGTTTGTGTGTTTTTGTCTGTTTGTGCCTGTGCGTGTGCGTGTGTGCGCGTGTGTGTGTGTGTGTGTGTGTGTGTCTGTGTGTCTGTGTGTCTGTGTGTCTGTCTGTCTGTGAATGAGTGAGAGTAGCCTGTTAGCCGCTGCAGCAGCAGGCAGTAAACTCCCCCTTGCCCCTCTCTATCACACTGGCATTCCTGAGGAGGGAGCAGAGCAGGCTATGTGTCCATAGTCTGGTTAAAATTTACCATCGTTAGGAGAAATACTCACAAGTTAAAGTCAAGTTGTGGGGGGAGATTGATTTATGTTGAAGATGGGAGAAAACAGGGTATGTGAGAAAAGAAAGCCTGAGAAGTGTTAAGACCGAGTTCTCATGGCTCTGGCATAACTTCCGCTCAAAAAGGCAGAGTTATCTGAGCAGGAGGAAGACTTAAAGGTAACCGAGTTCTCAGGGCTCAGGAGGAAGACTTAAAGGTACATGGGAAAAGTTCCTTTGAACTTCTCTGCACTAAAAAAGTTTCAGGATAAGGAAGGGTTAACTGTTCCCTAAGATCAAAAGGGAAACAGCTACAGAAGTATTTTAACCCTTTTTCTGCCTACATAAAGGAGAAAAAGTTTTTGTGTAATGGGACCCAACCAGAAAAAGAATTGAACTAAATGTGAAAAGTGAAGATGTAACATTCCTAATTTAATGCTTAAGATAAATTAGAGTTCATTTTACTGCTTGTCACTAAAGTTTATGGGAAAAGGAAAGGAGAGACTGTGATAAAAGTGGAAGATTAGTAAATTAAAATCTTGAGCAAGCAGCTTAGGGTAAAAGGCTTGATAGCCTGAGTTAAAAACCCAATAGATGAAGTTATAGAGACATGGAAGGGATTATGCCCACCCACCCTTTTTGGACTAGATCTGTGAGTAGGTTCTATTAAATTTAACATGAATATTGGTTCAGTATGTCACTTTAAACTAACCTGGTTATAACAGGTGATTCCAAATTGTAATAGTATTCTTAATTGTAAAAGAATTTAGTATATTGATTGGCAAAAAAAAACAAACGTTCAAGTTAAATAGAATTGCTTCATATGTGAATTTTCTAAGATGTGAAGTTTATGTCAATGGTGATAAGATGAAGGTGAAAATACATCCAGCCAGATTGGAAATCAATTATTATGATTTTAAAGGTTTAAATACACGACATCTCTTTATGGTATTGTTGTATTTCTAAAATTAAGTTCATATTACTTGGTAACAACTGTTAAGTTCATCTGTGTTGTTAGAGAAACAATTTCTCTAAGTGTTGTTAGATTGACAATTGTACTGTTAAAATAATGAAGGGATTAGAAAACTGTCAAGTTATTTTATATGACCATGTCTTTTAAAGAAGTTTAATTTCAGAAGTTATAAACTTCCAGGTTTTGTAGCAGAAGTACTGGGATCCCTATTTGTACAATAAGTTGGGAAAAGCCTGGAAGTGGAATTTTTACTGAAAGGAAGAGAACAGTGGAGTCAGAAACTAGCCGACCTCTGAACCTGGCTTTTAAAATAAGTAGGACTAATTTTTAATAATTGGCTTTTAGGATATTCTTTTAAAAATTAAAATTTGATTCTGAGCTCCTGGTAAAAGTTTTAAAAAGAAAAGGTATTTGTCAGAAAATGCTATTATTGTCAAGTTGTGATACCCGAAGACCATGGTGAGTCAGCCTCCCAGGACCTAGCCCCGACATCCCCTCCTGATGCCCTCCCCTCCCCACCTGCCCTTCTTGTGCTGAATTCCTCCTTCATGAGCCAACCGAGTCAGCTTCTGCCAGCCCCCACCTGGACCACTTTTTTCCCTGGTCCCTGGGGTTTGGGCCGAATCTAACCCTCCGGGCTTCTAGCCACAGCCTCTCCGGTTTCTAATCGTCAGTATCCCATGTCTTCTGAAGCCCACAAGGGCATAGCTCTCCACTTTTCTCTCCTCCAGTGACCCTCGCCCAGAACCCGAAACTGCTTTTCTAGCCTCCAGACAGATTCGTTCTCTTTCCTCAGTAGCTCTCCATATTTCCCGCCTCAAGGAAGCTGGCATCCTTGTCCCGTGCCAGTCCCCCTGGAACACCCCTCTGTTTCCTGCTAAAAAGCCTGGCACTTCTGACTTTCGGCCAGTGCAAGACTTCGGGAGGTCAATAAGCCATCCTTACACCCTCCTCAGCCTCTTGCCACCCACCCACACTGTGTGCACTGTCTTGGACCTTAAGGACGCTTTCTTCTCCATTCCTTTGGCTCCTGCAAGTTAGCCCCTTTCGCTTTTACCTGGGTCGACCCTTCTTCAAGCTTCTCCGGCCAGCCGACCTGGACAAGGTTGCCTCAGGGTTTCAAAAATTCCCCCACCCTCTTTGATGAAGCCCTCCACCGGAATCTCTTGTCTTTCCTGGAATCTAACCCTTCTTGCTCCCTCATTCAGTATGTTAATGATCTCTTCTTAGCTACATACACTTAGGACGGTTCCTTTCAAGCTACTCACTCTGCTTCCTGACTCCAACGATTTTTCTACCTATTTACAAAGAACGGGGCCTCCTCTGACGATTTTTCTTCCGGTAAGACAATCAGAAACAAAGGGGAGATCCTCACCCTCCTAGACTCTATTTGGCTCCCCTCTCAAGTTTCTCTTATCCACTGCCTGGGCCATCAGCCCAGCAACTCCCCTGAAACAATTGGCAACCGTGCAGCTGATGCCACTGCCGGGGCAGCATCCCTCTAGGAAGCCGCTGCTCTTCTTCTTGTTTCAGACCCCCTCCCCTCTGCCACCCCTCCTCCTGCCTATTCACCCTCGGATGATTCCTTCGCGGCAAAAGAAAAAAGTGGTGGGTTTTGGGAGATGGCCAAACTTTTGTTCCTGAGGTCTTGGGGAGGGATTGGGTGGGAAGACTCCATCAGATCACACCCCTGGAGGGGAGCTACTCAGGGACATCCTTACCAGCGCAGTCACCAGATGCAGTCCTGCCCCCAAGTGAACGAAAAACAGGCAGAGACAGCTCCACTGGGGGTAAGGCTGCGGGGAGCACAACCAGGGGAACATTGGGAAGTAGATTTTACTGAAGTCAAACCACCAGCAGCAGGTTTCAAATGTCTCTTGGTCTTTGCTGAAGAAAGAGACAGCCCCAGTGGTTGTAAAGAAACTCTTGAATGAATTGATCCCCGTTTCCCCTTAGCATTGGCTCAGATAATGGTGCTAGCTTTGTTGTCAAAATTTCTCAGGGTGAGGCCAGAGCTTTAGGGGAGGAAAGGAAATTGTATTGTGCCCACGGCTCCAGAGCTCCGGTTAGGTTGAACGAGCAAACTGCACCCTTAAAGAGTTTCAGGAGAACTGGGTCACTCTGCTCCCTCTGGCCCTGCTCCGCAGCTGATGCACCCCTAATAAACTAGGTTTGACCCCTTTCAAATTCTTTTTGGGCGGCCCCCTCCTATTAACGCTTTCCTCATTAAGTTCCTACAGGGTCTACAACATACCCAGTCTCAGCTTCATAAATCTGTCCGGGAAGTCCTGCCTACTCCAACTTCTGACCACCTCCACCGCTTCCAGCCTGGGGACTCTATCATAGTCCAAAAACATACAGCCTCTGGTCTCGAGCCTAAGTGGAAGGGCCCTTACACTGTCATCCTGACCACCCCATCTGCAATCAAGGTTAACTCAATTCCTGTCTGACTCCACCACAGCCACGTGAAAGCAGCTACATCCACACAATGGAAGGCAGAGCCCCTCGACGACCCTCAAAGGCTAAGATTGTTCTGACCCCCTTCTTGATCCTCCTATTATCCCCTTATGCCAAGCTCTACTTGGGCAATCACTACAGGGAACAAATAGTCCTGGACTTTCCAAAATCCTGAAGTCATACATCTCCCCCTCCCCCTTTCTCCCCAGCCGTGCTCGTTTGAGGGCCCACCAGTAGGCGCAGGCTACCTGCTCTGCTCTACTTCAGGATGCCCAACCACATGCACCTGCCCTTGTGTCACAGCCTACAACCTCCCCCCAACTGACCCTAGTGACTCCCTGTGTGTCCCAGTGGGCAGCATTGGGGGCTCAGACCCGTTACTCCATATCCGTACAATCAGGTCAACCCCGGGCACCCCAAACTCAATCTTATTGTCCTAAACCCTTTCGACCCTGCCTGGAGAGGTCAGGTCTCTTGGGTCCTGGATCTCATCATTATCCCTTGGGATCACATAGGGTTTCCAGGAGAAACGGTGACCCTGACTGTGACCAAGAAGCCTTTACCAGGTCCCCATCCCATTGGCCCAATAGGGAACCTAGCCATCCCTGCCCCAACACCTATTACTCAGGAACCCCATACCTATCAGGTTTCCCTACTTGTCCTTTTATTGGCTGTTCATAAGACACTTAACAGTTCTAACCACATACTGGGCAAGAATTTTGGGATCTGTGTTAAGCCCCAGCCTCCTTACTATGTATGTAGTGGTAGCACTAAAGGCCTCCGTCACCCCTACCTCCAACGTGGAGAACTCAAGTGGAACTAACCACAGCTCACCCTTGGGGATGTGCAGGGAACAGGCCTTTGCCTTACATCATCTAACACCACTTTATCCAGTTCTCAGTATGGCTCCATTTGCAAACAAACTCAGGAGATTCAGGCCTCCAGCTCAGACTACTTCCTGGCCTCTCCAGGAGCCTGGTGGGCATGCCACAATGGCCTTACCCAGTGTGTCTCTGCTACTGTGTTCCTCAGACACCAACAACACCCGGAGGGCCCCCTGTGCATCTTGGTGGCCATAATTCCCCGGGTTTCCCTCCTCCCGGGTGAGGAAGGCTGGTGCTATTTTTCCCCCCAAGGGCAACTGAGTTACCATCAAAGGCGAGCAATACTACTCCTCATCCCCATCTTAGTGGGCCTGGGGCTTGTGGGCTCCGCTGCCACTGGAACAGCAGCCCTAGTCAAAGGGGATCTCAACTATAAGGCCTTAAGTGCACAGGTAAACACTGACCTCTCCCACATAGAGCAGTCCATCTCAGTCCTAGAAAAATAAGTGGACTCGTTGACGGAGGTGGCCCTCCAGAACTGCAGAGGCCTTGACCCTCTTTTTCTCAAGCAGTGTGGCCTATGTGTGGCCCTGGGAGAGGCTTGTTGTTTCTATGCTAACAACCCTGGGCTGGTGCAGGAAAGCCTGAGGTTGGTACACCAAAATAATGCCAATAGACAAAGGGAGCTGGAAAACTCTGAGAATCGGTATCAGTCCCTGTTCTGTACATCTCTTTGGCTCACTACCCTGGTGTTGACCCTGGCTGCACCACCCCCCCTCCTCATTATAGCTCTGGTTGTGGGCCCCTGCCTCATTAATTGTTTTCTGCAATTTGTCAAGTTCCACACAAACTCTGTTTAACTCCTATTGATTGGGAATCTCCATTACCAATTTGCAAATCCCTGTCCCCCTGATTCTTGTAACAAATCCCCTGAAAATGTATCAAGGAATTGAAACACTTTGAAAAAAAGGTGGGGAATGTTATGCCCTGCCCCCCCCTCAGTTTCTCCATCTTGCCCCAGCTCACCCCATTGTTTTTACTCCCATCTCCAGGGACCCCACTGTTTGTGTTCCCATCTCCACGGAAATCAAATTGTGTTCTTTCCCTTTAAGTACCCTGTCTCTACCCCTACTGGGGCTGTTCGATTTGAGTCTTTACTCTGAACAGTCCCAGGCTTGAATAAATCCACATGCAAATTTATATCCGGTCTCGTTAGCTTTTTTTCGGCACAACAAGACCAGGGAGTTCGGGGTGGGAGGAGAGGAGAGGAGAGAAGCCCCTCAAAGTTCTGGGCTGGGGCGATCCACGGGAAGCCACCGCTTTGTGGCCAGAGTCGCAGCCGCCTCCAGGTTCCAGGCGCACTCCGGGTGGACCACCCTGCTGGACTTGGAACCCCCTGGTGACAGCCTCCCCCTGCCCGCTCCCGCTGCTGTTTGGCCGGTGGCCGGGGTCGCGAGTGGGAAGGCCACGGGTGCCGCGGTGAAGAGCCCGAGCTGGGATACCACAGGGAGGCGAGGCGGGAACCGAGACGGGAGCGAGGCCGCCTTGTCTAGCTATGCCTCTCTCCTAGGGTGGGGAAAGCCCGGCGATGGTCATCTTCCTCGACACCTGTGGGGCGACAGCTACTGCCGGGGACTACATCGAATTTATTTCATTCAGGGGGATTGGGCCGGGAAGGTGTAGAGGATGACAAAGAATCCTTTTGCCATAGATACGTGACGCCCACCGGGCCTGAGCCCCGGACCCGACCGCATCGAGGGACGACCTCAGGACTTGAGAAGCACTGGCACGATTCCCCCTCACCTGCCGCGGGTTATGGGGCGGTGAGGGAGGGGAAAGGCCAGCAGAGTTGCGGGTAAGAGCCCAGGCGGCGAGCACACTGGCGGAGGGGGACTATGGGGAGGGGTGTGGGGACAGAGCCTTGTCCAGCCGCGGGTCATCTTCCTGATACCCAGGATGACGCGACGAGAGCTACTGCAGGGGATGCGAGGGGCGCTATATGCGACACTGGGGGCTACAGCAGGGGAAGACCCACGAGGGGCAAGCGCCCAGCGAAGACAAGGTCAGACAAGGGGGAAGAGCCAGGGAGAGGACGCCAGCACCCCTCCCGCCGCCCCCCGCACGGCGATCAGAGCTCCCTCTGGCCCCCGCCATCCCCGAGCCACCTTCCCCGGGTAAAGCCCAGCCGTCCCCGACAGAGATGGTCGCGGCACACAGCCTCGGTGGAATCAAAATGATCCATATGACTTCGCTTAACGCCCTCTCTTCTTTGTTCACGAATTCTTCTGCCGTAGACCTGACAACTATACTTTTTCATGATCCCCTAATTTATATTACGCTTTATATCTAAATCAGGGACCCATTTTGATCTTATTTCGGTATAAGGTATGAGCTATTGGCCTATACCTAGGTTTGTCAAAATTGTTTTCCAGTATTCCCAGCAATTTTGGTCATATAGGGGAAGGAAGGAAGGAAGGAAGGAAGGGAGGGAGGGAGGGTGGGTGGGTCCCTTGGATGAGATAAAATGGTCATGTGGGAGTGGGCACCTTTTGTTCGGCCCTTAGGCACTGCAGAGGTTGGCCCTTCCTCCCCTTGACCTTGTTAAGGGGTCCAGGCCATCATTTCACCACTTTCTGGGAGCTAAACCTTAGGAGGTAGAGGACAGGTGCTAGGAGGATGTGAAGGTGTGGGGAGAAGGGGTGTGGAATGCCCTTGTGAAGATTCCTGTCAACTAATGTGAAACGCCATTCATTCTTTCCTACCCTCCAGAGCAGCCAGAGAGGCATGAAGGGTCATATCATAAGCCAATGAAAGGAATTTTTAAAAATGTACCTGTCAGACCTATGAATAAGTGAAAAGTTGAATGACCAAACGAGAAAGAGGGGCTCATGGGAAGTAAAACAGATCATGTTAATTCTATGAAATTTAAGAGTTTTTGCACTTGGCACATGCAATATAACCAAAATGAGAAGAGATCTTTTTTTTGTTCTGGTTCCCCCCCCAACACACACACACACACATCCTCTCCCTCTATCTCTTATAACAAGGATAAAGTGTAAATACATTTAGCACAACTTCTTATGTAAAATGGAGTATCATTTTTTTTTTCTTGCCTTCTCAATAGGTGTGAGGAGGGCAGTCAGAGCATTAGAGTTATTGGAATTTAAACATACGTTTTACTGAGGGATGTAGCACCTTACTGTAGTTTCTCTTTACTATGGATTCTCTAACAAAATTTAAGACTTTTCTCACCAAAATCCTTCCTAATATCATTATATTTCTGAGATTTCTCTCCAGCACTGTGACAAGAAACAAGGGACAGCCTGTAGTTGAGTACCTTCCTGTATTCATTTTAATCATATTCTCCAATATGAATTATCTGTTGTTTAGTTCTAGGCTAGAGCAAAATAACTTCTCACAACTACATTTCTATCCATCATGAAAGATTAACAGCTTGGATTCTCTGAGGGGCTCTATACATTGATTATATTAATAATTCCAATATGAATTTTCTAATACTGTATAAAATTACTTTCTTATGCATTTTTCTGGTGTTGCCAGAAGGTCTGGTCTCTACCAAAGGACTGCTCACATTCAGTACATTAATAAGGTTTACCTCCACTGTGAATCCTCTGATGTTGAGTAAACTGGGAGCTCAGGCGAAAAGATTTCCCACATTCATTACATTTATGAGGCTTTTTTCCAGTATGAATCATCTGGTGTCGAGTGAGTCCGGCCCTCAGACGGAAAGCCTTTCCACATTCACTGCATTCATAAGGTTTCTCTCCAGTGTGAACTGTCTGGTGTCTGGTAACTTCTGCCCTTAGGCGGAAGGCCTTCCCACATTCATTACACTCATAAGGTTTCTCACCTGTATGGATCATCTGGTGTCCAGCAAGGTGTACACTCTGGCGAAAGGCCTTCCCACATTCATCACACTTATATGGTTTTTCTCCAGTATGAATCCTCTGATGTAGAGTAAGCTCTGTACTATGGTAAAAGGCCTTCCCACAGTCTTTACATTCATAAGGCTTCTCTCCAGTATGAATTGTCTGATGGCGAATAAGATGTGCACTGAGGCGGAAGACCTTTCCACATTCATAACATTCATAAGGTTTCTCTCCTGTATGAATTCTCTGATGTTGGGTAAGCTTTCCACTCACATGGAAGGCCTTCCCGCACTCATTACATTTATAAGGTTTTTCTCCTGTATGAATTCTCTGATGCCGGGCAAGCTGGGCGCTCAGACGGAAGGCCTTTCCACAATCATTACATTCATAAGGTTTCTCACCAGTATGAATCCTCTGATGCTGAGTAAACTGGGAACTCAGAAGGAAGGCTTTTCCACATTCGTTACATTCATAAGGTTTTTCTCCAGTATGAACTGTCTGATGTCGAGTAAGTTCTGCCCTCAGACGGAAGGCCTTCCCACATTCATTACATTCATAAGGCTTCTCTCCAGTGTGAACTGTCTGATGTCGAGTGACTTCTGCCCTCAGACGGAAGGCCTTCCCACATTCGTTACATTCATAAGGTTTCTCTCCAGTATGAATCATCTGATGTCCAATAAGGTGCACACTCTGGCGAAAAGCCTTCCCACAAACATTACATTCATAAGGTTTCTCTCCAGTGTGAATCATCTGATGTCCAATAAGGTGTACGCTCAGGCGGAACCCCTTCCCACATTCACGACATTCATAAGGTTTCTCCCCAGTATGGATCATCTGATGGCCAATCAGGTGCACACTCTGGCGAAAGGCCTTCCCACATACATTGCATTCATAAGGTTTCTCACCAGTATGAATCATCTGATGCCCAATAAGGTGCACACTCTGGCGAAAGGCCTTCCCACATACATTACATTCATAAGGTTTCTCGCCAGTATGAATAGTCTGATGACGAGTGACTTCAGCCCTCAGGCGGAAAGCCTTCCCACATTCATTACATTTAAAAGGTTTCTCTCCAGTATGAATTTTCTGATGCCGGGTAAGCTTCCCAAGTACAAGAAAGGTCTTCCCACATATGTTACATTCATAAGGTTTCTCTCCAGAATGCATTCTCTGAGGTTGTGAAAACTGTGAACTCAGGTGGATGGCCTTCTCAAATTCATTACACTCATAAGGTTTCCCTCCAGTACAAAATCTCTGGTGGTAATTTAGTCCTGTGATCTGGCAGAAGATCTTTCCACAGTCATGGCATTTATAAGGTTTCTCTCTAGGATGAACTGTCTGGTGGCAAATAAGATGTGCATTCTGATAGAAGATCTTTCCACATTCATTACATTCGTAAGTTTTCTCCTCACTATGAATCTGTTCTTTGGGTGTAACAGCTGGATTGTCCTTAGGCTTTCCACATTCACTGTGTTCATGAAATCTCTCTTCACTGTGAGTTCCTTTATATTCAATAAGTTGTGGAATCTGGGAAGAAGCATTCTCATGCTCATTGCATTTATAGGGTTTCTTTCCAGTATCTATTATTTGATGGGAATTAATAGATGAGCTGGGTTTGTAGATGAAGTCTTTCCTGCTTTCTTTGTATTCACATAAATTCTCTCTAGGGCATAGTCTCTTGTATTTGATGTATTCTAATTTGGAGCTCAAAGATTTCTCACTTTCATTGCACTTTGGAAACATTTTCTCTGAACAGATTCTGTTACATTTATTTACGTCTGGACATAGAATAAAGTTCTTTTTCTGGGCATCATATGCACAAAGATTCTCTCCCACAGACACTTTCTGTTGTGAAAAAAAGACTGGCCCCATATGGAGATTTCTTCCATACTTACTACATTCAAGGCCTCTCAATTTATTCTGAGTCTTTCTTTTGGTAATTCTGACATTATCAGAATGTACCTCTTTATTATTCTTCTGCATCTCTAACCTAGCCTCACATTCCCAGACTTTTCTCAAGCAGGAGACACAGAAATCATTCCTTACTGATCTTTTATGGTATAATGTTTCCATAGAAATTCCCTGATTTGGAGTTGGCACCTCAACTTCAGGCCTAGCCTCCCAATCTGGAAGAAATAAAAAATGTAAGTATCCCCTGTATCCATCTGCTATTTACTTAGGCCTGTCTTTTGTCTGCACCAAAAAGAAATATTGTCAAATATTAAAGGGCAAAACAAATAATGATTATGGTTGCACAGTCATTTCTAGTTCTTGCGATGTGGGGAAGTTAATAAATTTTCTAAATGGCAAAAGAAGTGGCTAGATGGCCACCTGGATAGAGGTCTCAAGAAGGAGTGAAGAAAACTCTTGGCTTAGGTGCTTACTAGCAGTGTGACCCTGAAAAATTCATTTAACTTCTTCATGTCCCAGTTCTCTCATTTACAAAAGGAGGAAGTTGATTCTAGAAAGCAATTTTAAACTGTACAAATAAAGTGGCTAAAATACCTATATCCTTTGACTCAGGGATTCATTTGTTAAGCTTGTGCTGAAAGGAGAAGAGGGGACAGAAGAAGAGAAAGAGAGGAATGAAGAGGAGGAGGAGGAAACTCTAGATAATAAATGTAATGGAAAATTACCATGCTGTGAGAAATGACAGACATGATGAATGCAGAGAAGCATGGAAACACACACTTGAGCTGATACAGAGTAAAGTGAATCAAACCAATAAAATACACACAAATTTAGGGTTAGAGTTGGAGGCAATGACTGAACCAACAGAAATGAAAAGAACAACCATCACAAAACAATAAAAAATTAAAAATGAGAGTTACCTAACGAATGTTGCCAAATTTAAAAGAAACTTGTATCCAAATATATACATATATATGTATATGAGAAGACAAACTTTCCCCCACTCCGCTCACTTTAGTATTCAATCTATCTTCATCTATTCATCCAGTGGTCCCTACCCTCCTGTCTATTAACATGGCTAGATCATTGCTATCTTTAAAAAAAAAATTATAACTCTCTCTTTTCATCAGGATCCTATCCTACACATCTCCTCTTTTCTCAAAAAAATTCCTAGAAAAAGACATCTACATTAATTGCCTGCACTTTCACATCTCTTACTCCTCTCCAAACTTTGCAATCTGGATTCCAATCCCACTCAACAAAACCTCTTATCCCACGGCAACCAACAAATTCTACTGATATCATTGCCTCTGAAACATCTGAGACTTCTGACCACCCCATGGGTTTTCTTTTCTTTTCCTTCCTTTATTAAAAGAGGGTTTTATTGAGATCATAGTCCCATCAAACACAGGAACAAACCCTTCTTAGGACAGACTACTCAAAGGTACCTCAGTCAAGGGAACCAGACCAAAACTCAATTCAAAAACTGCCTCTTTATTTGGTCAGCTTCTTGGGATGCAGATTGATGGAATAACCATAGTTCACCAAGCAAGTGCTCAGTGCAGGTATTACAGAGACAAAAAACCAAGTTCTTGACCTCAAGGTGGGGTGGAGGGAGAAGGGGGAGAATGATATGTATGGACATAAGTAAATAACAAATATGAGTAGTTAATACATCATTTCCAAATGTAGCCACGAGAAACTCAGAACATCAAGAAAGGCTCTGTTTAAAGTGTCACCTGAGCTGAGACTTGAAAAGAGGCAGAGGGGGCAGAAGGGAGGAAGGATGGGGCCCAGCTGGTATAAAAACACGGCATATCTTTCCTTTCTCCTACTACACAAAGGGCCCAGGGCACTGAGCTTTACCTGCCGGTCCTTCCCTTTTTACTGCCACCTTTCCTACAATAGGGACGAGCATATCCTCTCTATTTCCTGCAGCAACTGGTACTTCTAAAAGTGATGCACTATAGAAAATGAGAGCTGGGGATAGGATCTATTAGACAACATAAACTGTTTAGAAGAGGGAACTCAAAATAGGTATGTTAGAAACTTTAATTTCATGGGGAATCCAGTGACAAAAGAAGGAATAATTAAGTATGAGGAACATGAATCAAAGAAGAGAAGTCCAGAATAAACAAAAAGGGAAGAGAACAAGAGAATCCTTTTTTAGAAAAAGATGGAGGAAATGAAAGTTTTAAAACTAACCAAAAAAAGTTGGAAAAGGGCAGAGGAAGAGGTATTATACTAGACTCCTTAACTCAGAGATAAAAACGAAAAAAGGGAAGAATTAGGTAATTAGATAAAAGGAACAAAGAAAAAGGAAGAAAGAAGAAAAACTAAGAAAAGGGGTAACAAATGGGGAGAAGTAACAGTATAGGAAAGAAGAAAATGAATTGCCTGAATAGACATTAAAGAAAACTACTAAACCAACAAATAAATAACACTCAAAATAAACACAAAAGAGGAGATGATAATAATTAGAGGAGAAAAAGACAAACTGGAAACCCCTTCTCCACTCCCCCACAAAAAACTATAAAAATTATAAAGCTAAAAGATGGCTCTTTGAAAATATAAAATTGATAAACCTTTAGATGATCTGATTAGAAAGAGAGTATAGAAAATTAAATCAAGCAAATAGCAAATGAAGGTAAAAATCACAACAAAACAAGAATAAAAAGAATAATTCAAACTCACTATGTATATGCTAACAAAATTGAGAGAAAAAAAGAAATGAATACCCTCAAAAATATAAAATACTCAAGCTATAAGACCAAATAGATCTTTTAAATAATGCATTCTCAGGAAATAGAACTAGATGTAAAGGAAATACCAAAGGAAAAAAACTTCTGATCTTGAAGGATTTTCAGGAGAATTCTATCAAACTTTTAAAGAACAATTAATACCAATACATATTATTCTCAAAAACTAAGAAAGAAAGCACCCTACTGGGTTCTTTTTGTGAGATAAAATATATACTATGTAATATACACATAAAATTAAACTAAGGAAGAATAGTGAACAGAACTAAAAACCATAATTATTAATATCAATCCAACAACTTTAAATAAAATCCCGTCAGACCACAGTAATTCATCCAAGAAACCATCCATTATGACCAATTTGAATACATAACAAGACTACAAGGATGGTTCAACATTAGGAAAACAATCAACATAATCATATTAGAAATAAAAAACATGTAAAACCACATGATGATTTCAGATGTGGGAAAAGTCTTTGACAAAGTGTAATATTTATGAAAAACATAGGCAGTGAGTGACCATAAAGAGTATTATGATAAAATAAAAAAGTCACATAAAGTATCTAAAACCAAAAGCAAGCACCATATACAATGGGGATACACTAGAAGTGGCTGTTGTTCAGTCGTGTCAAACTCGTTGTGACCCCATCTGGGTCTTCTGTATCTGGATACTGGAGTGGTTCGCCATTTCCTTCTCCAGCTCCTTTTACAAATGAGGAAACTGAGACAAACAGGATGAAGTGACTTGCCCAGGGTCACACAGCCAGTGAGTGTCTGTGGCCACATTTGAACTCAGGAAGAGCAATCTTCCTGACACCAGGCTACGCACCTTATTCACTGCATCACCTAAATGCCCCATACACTAGAAATTTTCCCAATATATGAGTAAAGCAAGGATGGCCCACTCTCTCAACTATTATTTTATATAGTTCTAGAAATGTCTCAATAGCATAACTTAAAGGTGCAAAGACAGACAAAGAGGAGACAAAACTATTTGCTGATGGTTTGCATAGAAAATCCTAGGAAACTGGTAAAGATGCTGAGATACTTAATGGTTTCAGCAGCTTTCCAGGCTAGAAACTAAGCCCATAAAAATCAAAAGCATTTCTATATAATAACAAAATCCATGAGGCCATAAAAGAAAGAGAAATTCCACTGCAAATAATTACCAAATGCATAAAACATTTGGAAATCGATATATCAAAGCACCCAAAATATTTGCATATATTCCATTACAAAGTGATCGTTAAAGAAATAAAGGACAACTTAAATAGCTGAAGGAATATTCAGTGCACATGGCTGGACCATGTCAATAAAATAAAAATGACAATACGACCAAAGTTCCTCTACAGTTTAAATGTTAGACCAATCAAATTATCAAAGGTATATTTTATAATATTCAATAAAATAATAATAAAATTCAATGGAAAAAAGTAAAAGAACTAAAATATAAAGAGAAATAATGAAAAGAGGTAGATATAAAGGAAAAGGAGCACTCAGTAATCAGAACTAGCTGGTATTGGTTTAAAAATAGAGAAGCAGATTAATGGAACACAGTAGACAATAGAGACAACGGAAGCCAACAAACCAGTTTTTGTTAAACCTGAAAACATTAACTTAGAAAAGAACTTACTTGATAAGAACTGCTGGGAAAATTGAAAATCAGTTAGGCTTAGACTTGCGCAATTTTCCATAATATACTTTAAATGTGTATCTTAAGATTAAATATCATATTATTTAAAAATTTAGAAGAGATTATACAATTTTCATGTATCTTTCAAAGCTATAAATAGGAGATCTACTCTTAACCAAACAAGGGATAGAGACAACTGAGTGAGTGAGTGAGTGAATGAATGAATAAATTATTTATTAAGTGCTTACAACGTACAAAGCCCCATGATAAGCACTGGAGATACAAACAGAAAAGCAAGACTGTGTCTGATCTCAAAGACCTCACATTCTAATGGGGGAGACAATCCATATGGAAAGTTTCAGCCACAAGTAGGATGGATATTATGACTTTGATTACATCAAACGAAAATCTGCACAAACATAATTAATGCACTTATGATAAGGGAAATGTTCTACTGGAAAAAACAACTTTGTAACAAAATTGCTGATAAACCTAAAAGATATATAAACAATTAGTGGGGAAATACTTTTATTCATATGTATGTATGTATAAATATATATACACACAATTATTCATATATGTGTGTATATATATATATATATGTTGCTACATCTATATATCTACATATATAGAACTAAAAGCTATTCCCCACTAGATAAGTGGTCAAAGGATATAAAGAAGCAGTTCCACAAGGAAGAATTGCAAGCTATTAACAACCACATGAACAAATGTTCCAAATCGCCAATTTTTAAAAAATGCAAATTAAAACAACCCTGAGGTCTCACCTGACACCCCACAAACTGGCAAAAATGGGAATTACTCATGTGGTGGGTTTGTGGGAAGATAGATGCATGCATTGCTGGTGGAGCTGTGAAATGGTACAACCATTTTGGAAAGCAATTTGGAATTATGCAAATGAAGTGAGTAAAGTGTCCATGCCCTTGGACCCAGAGATTTCACTACTAAGATTATGCTCCGAGGAAGACATTGATAAGAATAAAATCCCCATATACAACAAAATATTTACAGTAGTACTTTTTGCAATAGCAATGAATTAGAAAAACTGTGGTCCGTGAATATATTGCAATATTACTATACTGTAAGAAATGATCAATGAGATGAATAGAGAAGCATGGAAAGGTTGATATGAACTGATATAAGCAGAGCCAAGAAAAGAACAGACACAACAACCACAACAATATAAAGAACCACCATGAAAAAAAGATTTAGACAACATCTTGCAATTATAAAGAACAAGCCCAACTTCAAGGAAGAGATGGGAGAAGTCCTGACCCTCTATCCCTATGCAGCAGTTGGAGGTCTACAAGTACTTTACACTGAATATATTTTTGAGACATTTCCAATGTGTTGATTAGTTTGTCTGATATTTCCCCTTTCTTTGCTTTATTTTTGGCTTTAAAAAAATACTATTTGTTACATGAGATGGCTCTTTTGGAGGGGAAGGGAAGCTGGAAAGAATTAGTGGAGATAAAAATAAAAGACATCCATAATTTTTTTTTAAATTTGAATGAATGTTTTAAAATTACAAAGAAAAAGCATAGCTCCAAAACATGTCCACCCACAGGGGTGAGAGTCCTTTGAGTGTCACACGTTACAAATATTTATAGACTCTGCTGATGAATCAGCCAGTTATGTCGGTTTTTTCCTTTTTATTATTTGTATACAAGGTGGCTCTCCAAGAGGGGGAGGGATAATGGGGAAAGTATGATGATAAAACAATAAAATTAATAATAAATAATAAAAAATTAATAAAACCTTGTTAAGGAGGAGAAAAAAGTAAGAGGCTATCACAGTTTAATGACCAAAGCTTGTGCTGAAAGAGAACAGATGAGAATCTCAGCAGAGGTGGCACTGCACAGAATGGTGGCCTTTGTGGATGTGTGGGTTAGCTTTTCTGAGCTCTTTCTTCCTCTCAAAAAAAAATTCTCTATTATCAGTTTTTCCAGCCCATCTTGTCTTCACTCTGACAACACTGAGAAGTGTGTCCCAGAGGCAGATATCCAAGACACGTCCAAAACACAACTAATTCCCTTTCCCACCCCCCCACCCCCGACCCTCCCTTCCTGTCCCCAGCACTGCCGCTGCTCTCAGCTCAGTAACCTGGGCACTGTCCTCCACTCCTTCCTCTCCCTTTCTCCACATCTGGCTGTCATTTTTACCTCTGCATCTCCTTCATCTGACTCCTTCTCAACCCTGACAAATACAACCTTCGTTCAAGTCCTCATTGCCTCTCACTGGATTACTCCAGCAGCAGTCTCAGGGGTCTCCCTGCTTTGAGGTTCCCACCACAACAATCCCTTCACCTTGCCTTAAGTTCAGATCTGCCCATCTCACTCTAAATCCCAAGGATTCCTTATCATCTCTAGACTCAATTATAAACTCCTCTGTTTGGCTTATAATGCCTTTCAAGGTAGACTGGATATCACTTCTCTTTCTGGCCATTTTTCTGCTTCCACACAACACTCAGTCTCACATTACAAGAATTTGGAATTGATTCTTATTTCAAAATATGACATGAACAAAAATATTTTGAAGAGAAAAAAATTCTCATCAGAATGAGAGCTAGAAGTGATACAGAATAAAGATGGCAGAAATAGACTCTGCATAAGCCCCACAACTAAAGAGGAAGACAAGGTGGCACATCACTAAACCCTGAGAGAACCAAGAGCTTGGAGAGTGATACACAAAGATGTAAGTTTATTCTAATTTTGTTTGAGTGAGGAAATGATGAAGAGAGGTGAAGCAGAGGATGAGCAGTAATAACTTGCAGGGGAGAAAGAGAGAAACAGAAATAGAGAGAGACAGAGGGCACAGATAGGATGAGAAAGGGGACAGAGGGCCAGATTTAAATCCTGGCTCTGCCATTTACTGTTCACCAGTAAAACCTTGGCTAAGTCATTACATTCTATTGGTTTCAGTTTTCCTCATCTGTAGAATGTGGACATCAGACTAGATGATCTAAATTAGGCCTGCACAACCTGTGGCCTGTGGGCCGCTGACAGCCTTCAGGTCACTTGCAACATGCCAAAGGATTTCCTCTACTTACACAGGATGTTTTCCTCTACATTTTTCGCTGGCAACCTGAAATCCTTTGGCATGCGGTGCATAGGCTGCAGGTTGTGCAGGCCTGATCTAAATCTATGACCCTGTGCTCTGTTCCCTACTGTGGGTCCCATTTTTTCTGAGGCTGAAGGGACAAGTAAGTCAAGAGTTGAGGAACCAAATTTGTCCTGGGAAAAGACCAGGCTCCCCAAAGGAGCTCATCCTACACTGCCTTAGCTCTTCTCCACAGGCCAGGGACCTTAGAGGATGGCTCCCTGTCTAATACTTTAAGAGTTTCTTTTGCACTAAGTGGTACAGTGGGTAGAAAGCACTGGACCTGGGAGTCAGGAAGACCCAAATTCAAATCCAGCATCAGACATTTACTAACCATCAGATACTTCTCTAATCCTAGGCAAGTGACTTAACCTCCATCAGTATGTGGATATAACTGCATCTCCCAGGATTGTGAAGATGAGAATGAGATTAACACCGGTAAAGTGCTTTAAAAGCCTTAAAACACTATACAAACGCTATCATTATGATCATTAAGGACCCAAAGAACTGTTTTTTTTGCAATGACTAATCTGCCCGGAGGTCACTCACTCACCTGTACAGTGGCCTCCTGGGACTTCTCTCTGAGACGTCCAAGGTGCTTCCCCTCGCTCCAACTGATGGATCACATCTGGCTTGGAAATGGCAAGTCCTGCTCATTGGAAATGGAAAAGTGCTGGGGACAGAGAGCCCCCTCTGAAAAAAGTGAGATCCATCCCAGCCCCTCTGAGAAAAGGTGGGCCTGCTTGGAAGGTCCAGATCACTACCAAGGCCCACTGAAGGGGGCTCTGTACTACATCCCTAGGAATCATGGGAAATTTGCCTCATGCCCTCTAAGCGGCAGGATTCTTCTCTTGTTTCATGTTCATCTTCACATTGGGACTCTAGGGGACAATCTTGGACCTGAGGAAATAAGAGACTGGGGGAACCAGAGCCTCAGGTCTAACATTATCAAGCTCCCAGTTTCCCTCCTATAGAATGTCAGCTCCTTGAGGGCAGCCCCTATGTCTTTCTCTCTTTGTATCCCCAGTGCCTCGCACAGAGGAGGTGTGCCTTTCCCCTGGGGCATGGAGGTGGAGGGTTGGGGGGGACCGGTGGCACAAGGCACACCAGATAGTAACAGCTCAAGAACCTCACCCAGGCAGACCAGGTTCCTGTAGTTCTCCAGCATTACCTCCCTGTAGAGCTCCTTCTGGGAAGGGTCCAGCTGCCCCCATTCCTCCCAGGTGAAGTCAACAGCCACGTCCCTAAATGTCACTGATTCCTGAAACACCAAATGCATATCCACTTACCCAGAGATCATTCCTCCAACGGAGCTCAGGAAGGAACAGAGCTGGCAGAAACTAGAGAGGGTTCTCCTTGTGGTGCTGAGCCTTCAGTGTGCGCCAAGTTGGTAACAAGCCAAGTAAAAACACAGTTAGCTGAAGCTACCCAGTGTGCCAGAAAGAGCGCACAGCCCAGCCCGCCTCTGCCCCAGGCCAGTCAGATGAGGGAGTCAGACCCTCTGAGAAGCTTTGGTTTGTGGTCCTGGGCACAACAAGGTGGGCAGGAAGGACAAGTCTTCCTTTTTCCTGGAAGCTGCAAGAGCCCCTTTGCCTTGGAGCCTGTTTTCTTCAGGAGCTGCTGAATTTCACAGGAGCACACCCTGCCTCTCTGTGTCTCCTGCTGACTTGTCCCTGAGGCTCCTGGGTAGCATTCCCAATCTATCAGTGGGGCCCCTTTCTGTCTTTTCTTCTTGTTGTCTGTTGATTCCTTGCATTTCTTCTTTTGAGACCTGCCTGCTCCTATGTGCTGGGGAAGGAGCCAGTTACAGGTGAGAAAGGCTGAGTGCCACACTCCCAAGCACAAGACTGTGCATCTCAGAGCTGAGATTGAATCCTGTCTTCTGATTTCCGGGCCCAGCTTCCTCTGTTCTACCAACCTCCCTCTTGCTCTAGAGGTTAAGTACACAAGTGAGCATTATTTGCCTTTGAGTTCTTCAGTTTGCACCTTGTCTTTAACTTTTCATCTTAGAAAGCTGGGAGTATAGGAGGGGGTGGTAAAAAGTGCTCAGCATCCCTTAGCCAGGGTCAAAGGGGAGACGAAGAGGCCAATTATCTGAGCTTCTATCCATTATGCTGCACGAGAATCATCCAATCATAGGTCCCTCAGTCCAACTTCCTAGCTTTACAGATCAGGGTCAGAGACCAGCAACTCACTGGAGGTCACAGGAGAACCACCTGATCTGAGACACAGCCTAGATGCAGCCTGACCCTAATCAGATAGGGGTCCCCCAGGTAAGTGTTCACAGAGCCCCCAATGAGGGGGACCCCATTCACCTCATTCTAGGGTCTCCTTCAAAGACATGGAGATGGTTCCTCATAAAGAACACATTCAAGGTTTTTCTGGACTTCCACATGTCTGTTCCAGGAAATCAGCTTGCTTCAAGCCTAGGAGATGACATCATATACCCCTCCTATCCAGGGTTAGTTCCAGACTTTATTTTAGATGCAGCTATCATTTCGCTAAGCCCCTGGGCGGGAAAAGTCCTAACATACAGACAGGACCTTCTTTCTCCAGGTCAGTTCTGGACCCCACTTGCGATCCGACAGCAGCATCTGATCCAGATGCACAGACAGATGCTTTAACTCAATGCTGGCTTTTTTCATGACCTAGGTGAGCCAAGTACCTCAGAGGCATCACAGAGGGGGCTGCATGTTAGGGGCCCTGATACAAACAGGACAATGCCTGGGCAAACACAACATCTGGAAGACCCCAGAGAGGATTCTGGGAAGACGGCATAGGTTAGAAAACTTGCCACTCTCCAAATCTCCTCCACAGAAAAAGAGAGAATGTTGCCTCAGAAGGGATGTAGAGCAGCAGAAATAAACAAAGGTCAGGGAAAAGCAGTTGTTCTCCCAAGATAACTGAAGAAGGCTCCAGAAAAGACCCGACCTCTAGGGGCAGAGGCTCAGCAAATTCTGCAGAATCAACAACAAGCCTTGGAGGCCTCAGGGGTTGGGAGGCAGCCTCAGCCTTAGATGCTTTCATCTCATGAGTAGAAGACTGAAGGATCTTCCACTGTTGAGGGATGACCTGGGCCAGCTTCAGCTGCAGAGGCCAAGGTGTTAGCACACACCTGGTGAGTGCAGGAGCAGAGAGGCGAGGACCTTGCAGGCTGTGCCATTTGGGGGACCTCAGGGAGTTAAGATCATTGCAGGACACTGTGACTGGGGGCTCTGCCCTGGCCCCCCCCCCACCGTGGCTTAGGAGTGGAAAGGAGAACCCAAGGTTGGGCCCCAAGACAGACCTCAGGAAATAACAGTAAGAAGGGCCTGAGGCTTGGGACACTATTCCCCATACCTCGGAACTGGAGTTTGAGCACACTAATAACTGCTAAAAATAAAACAGAAAAAAAATGATTAAGCAAAGAAGAAAGAACTCAACTGTAGATAACCATTATGGGGATAGAGAAGATCTGGGTTCACATTCAGAGGAAGATAACGAAGCTAAAAAAAAGCCACTCCTTTTTCTATGAGAAACGTCAAATGATCTCAAGCACAAAAAAAGTTCTTAGAAGAACTTAAAAAGTACTTTAAAAATCAAGAGACATTGAGGAAAAAGAATAAGAACAATCCAAGAAAATCAAGAAAAAAACATGAAAAGAAAGTCAACCAATTTAAAATAAAGAACAAAAAACCTAAGGAAGAAAATAATTCCTTGAACAAAGGACAAACAACAACAGAACTGGGGAAAGGGAAGGTAATGATGTTCTAAGACACAAAGAAATAATAAAACAAAAATCAAAAGAATGAAAAAAGAGAATTTGAAACATCTCATCAGAAAAACGACTCATCTGGAGAAGAGACTGAGGAGAAATAGTATTAAGAATAGTCAGACTGCCTGAAAATTATGATTAAAAAAAGAATACTGATACACTATTACAAGAAATTATCAAGGAAAAATGCCCTGAAGTTCTACAACAAGAAGGCAAAGCAGAAATAGAAAAAATCCTCCGATCACCACCTGAAAGAGATCTCAGGAGGAAAACCTACAGGAATATCATAGCCAAGTTTCAAAGCCTCCAGGTTAAAGAGAAAATATTGGAAGTAACAGGAAAAAAACAATTTAAATTTCATGAATCTACAATGAAGGATTACACAAGACCAAGCAGCTACTATACTGAAGGACCATAGATCTTAGAATACTATATTTCATAGAGCAAAAGAGCTGGAGTTACAAGCAAGGGTAACTTACCCAGCAAAGTTAAGTATAACCCTGAATGAAAAAAAAATGGACATTTAACAAACTGAAACACTTTCAGGTAATTGTGACAAAAACAGCAGAACTTAAGGGAAAATTTGACATACAACACACAGGAGAAATATAAAATAAACATTAAGGACCAATTATAAGGGACACAATACTTCTTATATACAAAAATATTGTCAGTTGTTTTAGGATTGTCATTTTTATTTGGGCAGTTTGAAAGAAAGGTTTGGGCTGAGCTGAGTATGATGGGGGGGTTAAAAAAAATAAAACTAAGGAGAGATAAAAAGGAGCAATAATCTATTACAAATGAGGCAAAAAAGGAAAAAGTGATACAAAAGAAGCTAGTGGGGAGGAGGGTGTGTAGTGCTGGAACCTTACTCTCATCGGGAATGGGTTAAAGAGGGAACAACATAATATCTAGAAGGGTACAAAAGTCTTCTAAACTCAGAAAGAATTAAGAGAGCAAGGAGATAGGGTGGGGAGACAGGATTCTTGGAGGGGTGGGTAGGTTAAAGAAAAGGAGGGCAAGGTAATGGGTAGAAATAAAACAGTGGAGTGAGGAGGGTTAGGAATGAGGGATGGGGTGAGGAGGATAGTGAGGAAAAATAGGATGGAGGAAAATATTCAACGAATAATTATAGCTTGAAATGCGAATGGGATGAATTTACCCATAAGATGGAAACTGACAGCAGATTGAAAGTTTGAATTTAACAATATGTTGCTTTCAGGAAATGCTATAAAAATGAAAGATAAACATAAAATAAAGGGCAGGAGTAGAATTTATTGTGTTACAAAAGCAGGGTTAGTGATTACGATTTCAGACAAAGTTAAATCTAAAATAGATTTAATCAAAAGAGAAAAACAGGGAAACTATGCATCAGCCATATTATTCAATACAGTACTTAAAATACCTAGACAGTATAAAAAACCTGAGAGTGTGCTTGCCAAAACAGACACAGGAACCATACGAATATAAACATAAGATACTTTTTATACAAATAAAGTTAGATCTAAATAACTGAAATAATAGTTATTGTTCATGGGTAGGTAAAGCCAATACTTAAAAAATAACAATTTTACCTAACTAATCTATTTATGTAACGCCATCCCCATTAAATTACTAAAAAATTATCTGAGTTAGGAAAAAAAATAACAAAGTTCATTGGAAGAACAAAAAGTCAGGAACTTCAAAGAAACGGGCGGTGGGAGGGGTGGGGAAGGTATAAAGGAAGCAGATTCCATAGTATCAGATGTTAAACTATGTTGTAAGAGCATTGTTGAGGTGTAAAATAGATAATTCTGATTAAGTTAAAATATTCTTGTAAAAATAAAACCTATGCAGCCAAGAACAGAAGGAATGCAGAAAGTTGGGGAAAAGAGACGATCTCTCCAACAGAATGTGACTGGGTTAGAATATTGTGGTGGCATAGGAAATGACATGCTGGCTGATTTAGAAAAACATGGAAAGATCTGAACTTACGAAAGACGATAATATCTACCTTCAGAGAAACAAATGACAAGTGGAAATAGGCACAGTACGGTCTCACATATATGTGAATGAGTGTGTACATGTAGGTTTATCTACATACATATGTGTGTGTATGTATCTGTACTTCATTGTGGGGGAGGTGTTGGTAATTAAGTAAGAAGTGCACAACAGAGAACAAAAGAAAACCTACAAGGAAGCAAAGAAAAGCTGTACGGCTTTGAAAACAGTGTATAGTATTTATGATAAACGTTTTCTTGAAATGCAAATTTGTTGCTTTATATTGGATGCTCTATTAGGTTCTGCTGTGTACATGGCAATGTTTCTTACTTCTTTTATTATTTTGTACTTAAATTTAAAATAAATTTTAAAACTCCAAAAAAAATTTTAAAAATTAATAAAAAATAAAATAAAATGATCCCATAGAATCCTTGTCCATTTAGACCTTCCCAAAAGGGGCCAGCACTTCTAGCGGGCACACACCACCCTGTTTTATGCCTCACTTGACCCTGACAGTCATGTATTCGAGGGACAAACCTCACCTACTCTGTCTCTCTCTGTAGGTCTATCAAGAAACTTGGCATCATCTTAACCTGTGTCTGAAAGAACCATTGGGAAGTTCCCTAAATACTGACTTTCCATCTTCCAAGTCATTTCCTTTTTTTCTGGGGAGAAGAAACAGCTGCTTTTACAAGAAAATGTCAATGGTAAAAGGTGGCACGTCTCTGGATGTGAGCTGACCCCACAACTAAGCTATCGATTCCTCCCTCACGCCTGGGCCTAAGGCAGCAGAGGCTTTGAGTTTCTGGTCAGGTCACAATCAGCCTGTCTTTGAGCTAAATGTGTAAGGCAGTTGATGTGTCTTAAACCTTGGTGTTCTGGCCCTGCCAAGTCAGACTCATCTACATGTCTACTCTCAAAGGCTTCCAATACCTCCTGTTGGTGTCTCAGCAGCTCAGCGTTTTCATCAGCAGAAACAGGGGCAGCGTTCCTTATAAGGCTTACTAGGTTTTCCGAGGAAAGTGTGTTGTAGACTAAAAAGCTTTCTTTCTGTGGCTTCCTTTGGCATTTCTAGTAGCACAATTAGCACCCAGAAGAGGCCCAGACCTCTTGGTAAATGAAGGGGTGAATGTTGGGTGGAGAAGGGAGGTGCATTCCTATGAAGTCTCTCGAATACAGAGGCAGGGAAGGGAGTCTGAGCACAAAAAGAAGCTACCTTTGGAGTCCACAGACCTGGATCCAAAACTCAGCTCAGCTCTTCTCTAGCTGAGTGCCTTCTGGCAAGGAGCACTTGGCCCAGTGCCTGGCACCAAGTAAGAACTTGATGAATTGTCCATCAAGTGGATGATTGTCTGACAGGTCCAGTTCCTTCTGCTACAGGATATGTGATAGATGTGTAAGTGCATTGTGGACAGAGATGCCCTTCCAGGAAACATAGATTTCCCACTCACCTGGGGGGTCCTGGCTGTCAGGAGCACAGGGGCCATTTCTGCCTCTGGAGGAGAGGCAGAGTGCTCCAAGGCAGATCTGCGGAGGAAAGGGGAGCCGTCAGAAAGGAAAGAACAGCCTGCTCTGCAGGTGCCTGGAATACTTATCATCCAGAGTCGCCAGCCCCACCACCCACTGCCCCTGCCCACTCATTCACTGCCTGCTGCGGGCGGGGGAGAGACAACCTAGGACAAAGCGACAGCTTCAGAGCCACGGAGACCAAGGGTCAAGCCTGACATTTGGCACATGCTGGCTTTGTGACCCTGGGCAAGTCCTTGAACACCTCCTGGGGATGATAAGATTGATTCCTCTGTCCTGACTCAGGGGAAGGTGAAATCCTCAACACTGGGGCCCAAAGAGGAAAAGGAAATAGTCCCTGGCCCAGAGGAGCTCAGAATGGGGGGGGGGGGGATGGAGCAGGAGGGAGAGGGGGGCACAAAGAAAAAGCAGGAAGAGAATGAAGAGAAAGGATGGGAGCAGGAGAGGGGGGAAAGGGGATAAAAATTATAGATAGGAAGGAGGAAGAGGGGAGAGGAGGAGGCTGAAGAGGAGGAAGGAGGAAGAGGAGAAAGAAGAGGAAGAGTGATGAAGAGGAGGATGGGGAGGAGGAAGAGGGCAGAAAAACAAGGAAGAAGAGGAGAGGAAGAGAAGAAAGGACCGGAGAGGAAGAAGGGGGAGGGGTGAAGATTATGGGGAGGTAAAGAGGAGGAAGAAGAGGATGAGGAGGGCAGCTCTGGGGGGCGGGGAGGGGCTCGGGGCGTCAGTTCTCGGGCCCCGCCCCCACCCTCTGGGGCCACCTCTGGGAGTAGGCGAAGGGGCGCGTCGGACGCCGTGGGGGGGGCGGTTCCCTGTGACCGTTAGGGACCAGCTCCCGAAGGCTGACCCCACGCTGACCCCGCGCTGACCTCCGCACAGACCTAGGCCTCCGGGAGAGCGCCCGCCCCCGGGGCCGAAGCCGATGACGTCAGAGTACCCTGCCGAGGTCTCGTGAGCCAAGCCGGCGGGGACTCGTCCGTCGTCTGCAGGCTCTGGAGGAAGCGGAAATGCCCCCCCACCCCAGGAGCGCGGGACCTCGGAGGCGCGCGCTGGAGCCCCCTGCTGGTGGAGGCCGGAGGCGACCTCCACAGTGCTTCTGGGCGAACCGCAGCGGGGGCGACCCAAAGACGCCTCTGACACAGCCTAGGGGCCCCTGGCAGATGGAGCAGGGGGGGGCCTGACGGTCCCCAAGGGGAAGAGCGCACCCTGCCAGCCCCTCGGATGGACAACGTCGAGGCCGCCACGGAGAATTAGAGCTGGAGGCCCTGCGAGGCTGAGGCCGTGCAGAGGCTCCTGGGGCTGTCAGTGGGCCGCACCCTGTGAGGAGTCACGTGGCCAGAAGAACAGCCGGACTTTGGCTGAAAAGAGGCTCACTGGATGGAAAGGTGTGGGCATAGTGAGGTCCTTCGTAAGGACCAGGAACCGGAGCGCCTTGGGAGTGAAGATCATGGCTTCCAGCCCAGGACCATTCACCTGAGACCCACCTGCCCAGCAGCTGCTACTGAAGACTGGGGAAGGCTCTTGTCGTCAAAGCCCATGGACCTGCCAGCTGATCAATGTCAGAGACTGGCACCCTTGTATAGATGAGATGGAAGACGCATCTGGGCCCTAAGCACCATGGGACCTTTCCATTTGACTCACGGCTGGAACTTCCCATTTATGTTGTTTCCTCTGTTAGAATGGGAGAGCCCTTCAAGTGTGGACTTCTGTATTGGCAATCAAAATGGGCTCTTAGCACTCAGTTCAACCAAGTGCCCTTGAAGAATTTGGCCTTGGTTTCCTTGATTAGATTGGGAGACCTTGATGACCTCCTTGCCTCAGGGGAGGGCCTAGTTTACATGGGTTTGAGTGGCATGTTTGGGATATCAGAGGCTTTTAGACCACTGTGGGTTTAAGTCGCCTCTTTGTGACATGTGTGACTCACCCTTGACCCTGAAAAAGATATAAAACCCAGGGGTTGGCTTTCTCTTTTTAGGGGCTCTTACCCACAGTCTTGGTGGCATGCGTGATTTTGGGCCAGCCCTTGCTATGAGCTCCCGGGCTGAACCTAGATGTTGGTAACTATGAATTGTATTTGGTCTGTCTGTTGATGTTTGTAATTTGTATTTGCTCTGAAGTCCAGGATGCTGGCTTTTTTTCCCCTGAACTAAGTGAATGGTATTTGTATGCTGAATTAAAATAAGCTTGTTAACCCCTTAACGTTGCTTTCCTTAGTAAAGCAGATCAAAAAAATCTGGGCTTTGGCAGTATTCTTGTTGTTGGGCTTGTGTTGGTCTTTCACCCCCACAACATCTACTAGCCAGATTGTTGAAACAACTGCCTTTTCTTTTTGTATCCCCATCACCTATCATGTTGTTGTTCAGCCATTTCAGCAGGGGGCCTACTCTTCCTGCCTCATTTGGGTTTTCTTGGCAAAGACAGAGGACTGGTTTGCCCTTTCCTTCTCCAGCTTATTTTACAGATGAGGAAACTGAGGCAAACAAGGTGAAATGACTTACCCAGGGTCACACATCTGGTCAGAGGCCAGATTTGAACCCAGGAACATGAGTCTTCACTCCAGGCCCAGTGCTCTGTGCACTATGGGGCCATCTAGCTGCTCTCTTCTCATATAGTAAGTGCCTAATAACATTTCATTAATGCAAGTGTGAAGGGAATTATGATTTTCATGTTAATCAATAAGATATGTGTAATGCATATACTAATAATTTAGATTTCTCAAAGCTGCTTCTTCTGGCTTGGGAGTCAGAAACTCAGGATGTAGCTCGAAATGATCCATCAAACCCTTGACAACACTCTCACAATCACTGAGTTCTTGCGCTGTATTGTACCTGTATTCGACAAGTGAAGCAGAACCTATTCCTGTCACAGAACTCTGGTTCTGGGGGGTGGGGAGTCCCCTAACCCTAACTGCACTGGACCCTCAAGATTTGAAACAATCCACCTAAGAATTGTTGTATTGTCCTCCACTGGTGGGCTTGCGAGCCCTAGGGATGACTGTATTGTAACCCACCTTCCCCACTCGTGATTTATGTATATAACCTGTGCCTATCGGGCATTCCTCACTCTGAGAGTAATGAATTAAATGGACACTTGTTTCCTGGCCCTCCTGTCTCTGGCCTGGGTTTAAAATTCTGTTAACTGAAGCAAATACTGCTATGTCAATTTCAAATCAAATCCTACAATAACATAGAGCCTTTTTGATGAGGTCCACAACCCCAAAAGACAGAAGCTTATTACAACAAGAAGAAAAGAAGATGGGGAGGGCTGTCATCCAGATTCTACTAAGCGGTTGGATTGATGGTCCAACAGTACCTCTGTCTTGAACGGACACTGCAAATACACAAAGATCTAGGCCCAAAACTGATGTAGAAAAAGGAAGGCATTTAGATAATTCTGGGTGATTTCGATCATCCCAAGCTATTCCATGATCCAAAAGTCTTTTTGTAACATCAGTACTCTTTGATGGATAAAATACAGCTCTGGAATATAAAACACAAAAATCGCTGAAAAATCAAAATTGAGAGTAACCCAAAGGTCAAAAGGAAGGGCATGTGATGGCCTTCGAAACATTGCAGAATATTCTCAGTAGTGGACTGACTTGCAAGAAGCAAGGGGAAAGATATTGACCAGGAAACTACCATTAGAAAAGGAGGCAGGTGCCTGTGATAACAGGCCAAGTGTCCCACTAATATCCACAGAATGTTAATAAATATCAGGAAAGGCTTCCAACACGTTAGGCAAGTGCCCTAGAAGAGGTTGAAGTTCAGCAGGGTGCCAAGGACCTTTCCAGGAGGTCAGCTGATGCTTCATACTCAGAGCCAGGGTGCACCTAAGCTTCAGGTGGGTCAGAGGACGTCCCAGGGCAGGACTCCTTCAGGATCCCAGAAGCCCAGCTTGGAAGGCAACGCCCTCCCCACCCCTAGGTCAGGAGTCCTGGAAAGGTGGGGGTGATCAGCAGGGGCCAGGTGTCAATATGCAGAGCTAAGGCACACCTGGGTACCTAGAGCATCTCTGCAGCTGGAAGGCAGAGGGCATCCACAGGCTGTGGGAAGCGGGGAGGGGGTGATCTCTGGAGCCCAGCACGCGCGAACAAGCAGCCCCTGATTCTAGACTACGATTCCCAGCAGGCCTTGCACTCCAGGGCAGCGGTTTCCTTTCGTTACTGGCTGGTTGTCATGGAAACAGTAGCACGCACCTCCCGAGAGAGAGGGAAAGAAGTGCGCTATTATGTAACGTCCGCTTCCGCCTCCTCAGACTCGTGGGCTGTGGTCCTACACCTGCGTTTTGCGTTTGCTCCTGCCACTAGTGGCTCCCGGGGCCGAGCCCTGCGGAGGGGTCGGTTGGACCCCTCCCACTTTCTCCCTTGGCCCCCCTCCCCCACCTGACCTCCCACCTCGTGCCCCGAGTCCCGAGGCTCGCCCGCTTGCTCCTCCCCTGCCCCCACCCCGGGCTCTGCCCGGCATCGCGCCCCTCCCCCTTCCACGACCCTCCTCGTTTGACCTTTTCCTTCCCCCACCTTTGACCCCCATTTGGTTCGTCTCTTTCCCTTATTTTCCTCTTGTCTCCTGCCCTTTGCACCCCCGCCTCCCCCCTTCCCTCTTCCATCTCCCCTTCCTCGCTTCTCTTCCCTCCCCCAGCATCTCCTCACCTCTCTTGCCGCCTCCTGTGCCCATTCTCCGCGTGTCCCTTCCCCTGTTTGGCGGCTCGCTCTCGCCTAGCTCCATGGACCTCCCTTCCTTTCCCTCTCTTCTTTCCTCCCCGTTCAGAGGTTGTGTAGCCACCACCTGGACCGATGGAGTTACCAAGTCCTAGCTAGTTGGCCGAGATCGCCAGGTCAGGAGTCAGGAAGACCAAGTTCAGATGTGGCCTCGCCCCTCTTTGCCCGAGTGTCCTCCTCTGTAAAATGGGATAATAGCAGCGCCTACCTCCTGTGTCTGCTGTGAGGAGCAAACGAGGTAATGACCATAAAGCCCTTAGCCCCGTGCAGGCACACAGTAAGCGCCGTGTGGATGTTAGCTATTGTTAAGTCCCCTTCGTTTTCTCTCCCCAGTATTCTTCGTCCATCTCTTCTATCTCCACTCCCAATAGGATCACCCTGGCTTGGGTCCTAATTCGATACCTGCATAAAATACGGATTTCCTAGCTTGTGTTAAATGACCTCCACAGTCCACCCGTTGCCTAACCCTTCCAGCCCTGTTGGATGCTCTTCCCTGTCGGGCAGTTCACATTCCACCCACACTGCAGTACCAGCTGTTTGTTCCCATCTACGTACCGCCTCCTTGCATCTTCCCAGGCCACTTCTGGTGCTTGAAATGGGTTTTCTTCAGATCTGCCTTTTGGAGCCTTTCTGACCTTCACACCTCAATCTCAGCAAAAGCTGTATCTGAGGACCCTTCCTTGTCTTCCCTGTGTATTAGTGGTTTTTCCTTTCTCAGTGATTTTGTCTTGCTGTATTTGTACGTAGTAATAACAGCTGGTTTTAGGCACCAACGCCTTCATTTCCTGGCTCACAGTAATCCTGGGTGCCAGAGGCCCTGGGGGAGGTTAAGTGACCGCAAGGGACATAGATCCATTTTGCTGAGGGACCGCAGGTCAGGGGTCTTTAGGCTACACAGTGCTGATGTTCCCTCAGTGTGTTTCTTAGCAGACCTAGGCTTCTCGAGGGCAGGGACTTTGTGCCTCGGCATCTAGTCTAGGGCTTGTCCCTATTGGGTGCTAAATAAGTGGGGAAGAGGCTTGGGGGGCAAGGGACTTAGTGTCCCAGACCAGGTGTCAGGGAGCTGCAAGATAGGCCCAGCCCTGCTCATGGTCTGTTTTTCCTCCCCAGCTCTGCCTGACACTCTGCCCTTCCCTGAGAAGTACATTCTGGAAGTAGGAATGGCCCCCATGCTCCTGACAGCCAGGACCCCCCAGGTGAGTGGGAAGTCCCATCTCCTGCAATCGGTATCGCAACTTTGTAATATCTCCTCATCATCACCACCACCCCCACCACCACACACAGACATACGCACGGGGCCATCAGAGAACTTAGGGCTGGAAAAACCTGAGAATTCAGATCACCCATTTTATACCCCAGGAAACTTGAGTCCCTGACCACACTGGTAAGAAGGAGCAGAGCCAGGATTTGGATCCCCAGGAGCACTTTGCTCACAACCACTTGGAGTCTGGACCATTCTGCAGCAAGGGGGAAGGGCATTCCCCTACCAGTCCTACCAGTGACAAGTATAGGAGCCAGAATATCAGGAGGGCTTTAAATGAGGTCTCAGTAACCTAGAGAATGGCACCAAGTCTTATTGGATGAGAGGTATCAGGTAAAGTCTCACTCTTGGGTTCAGAAAGTCCACTTCCTGATGCAGGGTGTACTAAAAGCACGCTGCCAGAGCTGACTGCCACCCTAAGACTTTTGGGACACCCTGTCTGAAAAAGACCCAGGAGTTTCTGTGACCCACCAGCTCCTGGGACTCAGATCATGAGGCAGGCCCAAAGCTGGTGGGCTCTGGGGCTCTGGACTTGGGTCAGTCACATTGGGAATATTGGCCAGCAGGTGTTGGTCCTCTGGTAGATGGAAGTATACGTGGCCTCATGTGTTCCCCTTCAACAAGGAGTATGTTGTGTACAGGGTCCAGCCACATGGACTTCTTGATCCAGGCAGAGAAAAGAGAACTTTTTAAGAAGGGAAGCTGGGCCCTGGCCACTCTGGAGAAGAAACACTTCCCCAAGGGATTCTCTGGGACTGCTCACACCAGGCCCTTCCATGAGATCCAGGATGATGCAAGCTTGGCCTGAGTCCTTGGATTATAGCAGTCAGATGGGTCTGTGGTCCCAGCGGTGAGTGTTTCTCCTGGGCCACAGGGGTTCGTCCCTCAAGCTGTGGAGGACATGGGCATCCATCACATCTCCTGGTCTCCTGGCATGTGGTCAGCTCACTTTCTATTTCTAACATACGTTGTTAAGTGGAGCCAGCTTCCCCATATAAATCCACACTTGTATTGGACTGCTCACACCCATCACACACCTTCAACTCCCTTGGGGAGACTTGCTGTTCACAGTCCCCAGAAGAACATCCCCATTGGAAAGATGAGCCTGCGTGTAATTTTAAGAAAAGTTCGGGGCCAGTGAAACACATGTTCTGTTCCCCTTCCATTCAGTCTTGGGCCAAACTAATGGTCCTTTTGCATTGATGATCCAAAACAAATACACGTGGAGGAGATCCCCAGGTAGCTGCCCACCCTCATGCATTATTTCACGTCTGGAGCATAAGTGCTCTGCATTGCCTTGGGCTGAAGTCTGGAGGGTGGTCGTGGGTCTAAGAGGCTCTGCCGTGGTCTGGAGTGTGACACTGTCAGCGCCCCTCCGCCCCCCTTCCACCATGAGTCCTCTTTGGATTGTGAAAGTTAAAGTTAATGTTGTATATCTAAAGATGAGATATAATCTGATGAAAGCTAAGGTACAACCTGGGCATGTCAGAGTCCCATTGCAACTTGGTGGAGCTCCTAGGGAGAGAAGGTGTAGACTGGCAGCATTGAGCTTTGCAGTGAGAAGAAGCATGAAGCCAAGGGAAGAGGATCTAATGGTGTGACCGCAAGCTTGCCGACTAGCCTTTGCTAAACTCAGTTTTCCCCTTTGTACAATGGGGATACCACATCCTGACAGTAACTGTCTTACAGCATCGGTAGGAGAGAAGCTTTTCCCAGAGCAGGTATGGGTCATAGGACCTTTACAACAGCTCTGGAGAGGCCTTAGAAACCACGGTGTCTGACACCTCATGCTGCAGATGAGAAGGTAAGGGACTTGCCCAAGGTCACGGCAATAAATAGCAGATAGGCAGGATTTGAACCCAGATCTTCTGGCTTCAGATCAAGCCCTGTTTCTGTGACATGCTGATTCCCTGACAATAACTGCTGTTTGATGACATGATTCAGTGTCCTAAGATTCTGGTACATATTTCTCTGCATCACAGTGAAGCCAGAATACTGAGAACTACTCCCTCACCCTTCCTCTCCCCCTCTACCACTAGGGCCATTGGAGGGCTGGTCCCTGGCTCATCACAAATAAATTCATTTGGCATTTTAGGGGCCAGTGACCTTCCAGGATGTGGCAGTGGTCTTCACGCGAGAGGAGTGGCATTACCTGGACCTTTCTCAGAAGGAGCTGTACCGAGATGTGATGCTGGAGAACTATAGAAACCTTCTTTACCTGGGTGAGGACGGCCCCACGGGCTTCAGGCCCGGCATCCTGACCCCCCTCCTTCGAGTGTTTCCTCTTCTGGCCAGGGGATTCAGTCGGTCAGTCAGCAAACATTGATCAGGCAGGTGACGCGGAGGCTAAGCCTTACAGGAACCTCCAGATTCTGCCAGGGACATGTGAGGAGAGAGAGCAAGCCAAGCAAAGGCATGGAGGTGGGAAGAGCAGCCTTTAAAGCCTGCGAGTGACGGCACTGTGCTCAAAGATCTCTGGAAGCAGTGCGAAGGACATAGGTTCTGCTCTTTTAGCCCCTTTAGATGTATTTTCAGCCTTCTTTTGCCCAGTTTAGAAAAGATTAAGGCTCATGACAAGCCTGATTTTCCCCCAGCACCATCTCACTGTTTGATTACTCTTTTCTGGCCTGCCTCAGTTATGAGAAAGAGTCGATTCCTTCCTCTTCCCTGTTTCTCATCCTTTGAGCAGGACTTGTCGTTTCCAAGCCAGATGTGATTTGCCAGTTTGAACAAGGAGAAGCTCTCTGGAGGCCAGACAGGAGAGTCCCAGGAAGCTTCTGCCCAGGTGAGTGAGTGACCACCAGGCAGATGAGTCCTTGAGAACAGTCTCTCTACTGGTCAGTAAGGGAAGGCTCCTTTACAGTGTTGGAGCTTCCCAGGGTGCCAGGTGCCATCTCCCTGCCCAGAGGCGCCTCTGGTCTCAGAGGAGAAGAAGCTACTCTCACCCTCTTTGAGAGCTGGAAGAAAAGCTAGGGAGAGAAGGAGGGAGAGCATTCCAGGCATGGGGGACAGCCGGAGGAAATGCCCAGAGGCAAGAGCTGGAGGGTCTTGTTCGTGGAACAGCCAGGAGGCCCAGGTCTTTGGGTCAAAGGTATGAGAAGACTGGAAAGGGCTTAGGGGGTGAGGATACAAAAGACTTGAAAGGCCAAACAGAGCGTTTTGGTTTTGCTTCTGGAGGCCATAGGGAGCCACTGAAGTTTACTGAGTGGGGGTGACATGGTCAGACTTGTGCTTTAGGAAAATCCCATCGGTGGCTGAATGGATGATGAACTGGATTAGGGAGAGACTGGAGGCAGGCTGACCCCCCAGCAGCTACTGCAACAGTCCAAGTGTGAGGTAATGAGGAGAGAAGGTGGAATCAACAGGCCTTGGCACCATATTGAATGGGGTGGGGGAGGAGAGACAGAGAGGAGTGAGGGAAGACTCCTAGGTGGGGAGCCTGAGGGTCTGGGAGGAGGGCATTGCCTCCACAATAATAGGGAAAGCAGGAGTAGGGGAAGGGTTGGGGGAAAGACAATGACATGTTGAGTTCAAGATGTCTGAAAGACAATTGGAAATCAAAGATTGGAGGTCAGTAGAGATAATGGGACAGGAAACATAGATTTGAAAATTGTCGGCATGGTAATTAAAACCATGGGAGCTGAGGAGATCATCTGGGGAAGTGGTATAGAAAGAGTAGAGGAGGGGGCCCAGGACAGAGCCCTGCGGGACACCTGTGGTCTGGAGGAAGATCTGGCACAGGCTCCTGAGAATGGATGGTCAGAGAGGTCAGAGGAGAACCAGGAGAAAATAGTGTCGAAAATGTAGAGGGAAGAGAGTAGGAAGAAGAAAAGTGATCAGCAGTATCAGAGGAGAGGCTGAGGAGAATGAGGAGTGAGTCATTGGCTTTGGACACTAAGAAATCATTGGTAACTTTGAAGAGGACAGTTATGGTGGAATAATGAGGTCAGAAGCCAAGAGTGTAAGGGGTTAAGAAGAGAGTCAGAGGAGAGGAAATGGGGGCATTCCTTGTCAGCAGCCTTTGGAGGAGTTCAGAGATAGAAGAGAGATGTAGGATGAGAGTGGGGATGGATCACATGAAAGTTCTTTGAGGATGGAGGAGACAAGGGCATGTTTACAGACAGAAGGGAAGGAGGCAGAGGACAGGGAAAGGTGGAAAACGAGAGTGGGGATGGCAGAGGCAGTTGTCTGGAAGAGATGGGATAGAATGGGATCACTTGTGGAAGGCGAGGAGTTGACCTTGGTCGGGAGTGAGGCTGCCTTAGCATGTGAGACAGGAGAGAAGGGCAGAAGGCACCTGAGGAAGAGAAAAGGGGGAGCTTATGGCAAATGACTTCAGAATTTTCTGTAAAATCTGAGGCAGGGTTCACAGCTGAGAGGGTGGGGGAGGGAAAGCCCTGAAAGGTTGGAGGAGTCTGTGGAGAATGGGACAGGGAGTTGATAAGGAAGGTATAGTAGGATTGCCTGGCATCAGAGAGGGTCCAGGTGAGGTTGTATTCTGTAGGGGACCAAATCAGAATGGTTGAGAGATTTTCTCCAGCAGGTATATGAGAGCAAAGGTGGAGGATGTGGATGGGATCCAAGGCTGAGGTTTGGCAGAGTATAATCAATGAGATGATCAGAGGACAGTATAGAGTTGGATTGTTTCACCAAGGGGTCAAGATGGGGAACAGGGGAAAGAGAGGGCCTGGGAGAGAGTTGAGGGGTCAAGAGATTGGAAGTCACAGTGAGGATGAAGGAGTAGGGCTATGTAAGGGAGGGCCGAGGAAGAGGTGGGATGCCGGTAGATTGTGTTCAGATAAGGGGATTTTGGAATTCTTGAATGTAAAGGTAGTACATCTGTGGTTAATGGCGCAATCCATCTTTGACTACCTTTCTGTGAGGTTGAGGTAGGGTGGAAGAGTAGGTTATGGGAAGTGAGTAGGGTGAGAAACTGAGTGGTGGTTAGGGTTTCTGGGAGAGGATCAGTAAAGTACCGTGGTAGGAAGAAAGAAACATGGCAAGCCATGTACCATGTAGTTTCCTCATTGAGGAAGGAAAGGAAGTGACTTGGGGATCTGATGACAATAGGCACCTGGATTTTGATTGAGTGCCAGAACCTCAAAGGAAGAGAGGTTGCTGAGTGAGGAAAAGAGGGGTAAGTGGAGGTGGCAGTGGGCAGCCAGGGGATTCCAGCTCCCCTGCCTTGACCTTTGGACTGAGGAAAGTGAGTGAAGGTGCAGCCAGTACTGGAGGGGGTGGTCAGAGAAGCTGGGTCATCAGGGAAGGAGCCATTTCAGTGAGAGCTTGGAGATGGAAGGAGTGGGAGAAAAAGAGGTTTAGGATGAAGGGACATTTATTGCTATGGAAAAGGCATTCCGGAAGGCACAGTGACAGTGGCAGGTGATGTTTGGGTGGAACTTTGGCATGGGAGAGTTGAGGGGGTTGGGAATAAGGAATTGGGTGGTGGGGACTGGGGAGGAGGGTTTGATTGATGATCCCCAGGGGTTCAGAATTTCTAGGATGTGGAAAGTATGGCCTGATATAAGAGTAGAAGGCAACCCTCTTCTCAGAGGATAGTGGAGATCGGGCTGTAGACAAGTGCAGTGTGAGATGGAAGGCATGATGAGAAGTCAGATGGGAAGCCCCCTTTAGCTACAATTTGTTCCTTCTGAAGCTTAAGGAGGAAACAGTAGTGGAAGCAAATCTCCCCCCCCCCCCCCGCCCCCGCCCCAACTCTTTTCTTCCTTTTCTTCAAGAGACAGACACAGCAGAAGAGGGAGGGTAAGCAGGAAGGTTACTTCTCTTTACACCAAAGGTTCTCCACATTGAGGTTAGGAGATCAGAAGGTGGACGTTGCCCTGTGTTGGCACAGGTGGAGGTCACTCTGCCAGCCCCTACCTCCTTCCTTCAGAGGACATGGCAGCAGGAAGTGGAAGGCAGAAGAGGGTCTCACTATTCTCCCCTTGGCCTGAGGGGAGTGGTCTCCCAGCACATAGGGAAGGTGCTTTGGGACATGTAGAGGTCCCTCAGTCTAACCCCTACATGCTATGCCATACTATAATAAAGCTTTATCTTTTCAATAGAACTAAACTACACTTTCATCCATGTCTCTTAAAATAGCCTGTTGTTAGGGTGTGGTGCCTCCCTTAGTTAATTCCCTTTTTCCTGTACATAATATATGTGGAAAAGAACTAGTGTTAATCAACTCCTTGTTCCTCTTTTTCTGTTCTAAGCATAAAAAAGATTTAGAATCAGAATCTTATCTATGATGAATTGCAGAGCAACCCAGTCAGGTTAATTCAGGAGGTTCTCCCTAACTGACAGTTTCCAGCTCCTAATTAAATTTTTTCAGATACCATAAGCTGTCCCTGTCAAAGCAGAGCACAGTGTGGCAAGAAGACCTTGAGGATGGAAGGGAGCAGCCTCACGTTCTGGTTGTGTGCTACGAAAGTCATTCAATTGTTCGGAGTCTCAGTGTTCTCTTGTAAAATGTAATGACTATCCTGTCTCCCTCACAATGTGGTCGTGAATCTCACTATGAAAGTTGTTTTTCTTTTATTAACTAAAAGACTGAAAACAAGATTTTATCATTCTGTTGTTTAAGGTTTGACGGTACTTATTTCTGGAAGATATACAAAAACAATACTAATTGTTTAGCAGGTGAGTAAAGGGTCTGCTTCTGTTTTATTTCTTTCAGATGGGGACACTGGGCCTGAATGCAAGGAGTCAGTTCCAAAGCAGAACATTTCTGTGGAGCCTTCATCCCCAAACAGACTCACAAGCTCTGGTCTTTGTGTCGTCAACCTGAAAGAACCCTGGGCATTTGATGTCAGGCTAGGGGAACAGAAGAACATTGAAGAGAAAAATTCCCAGGAAGAAAAGAAAACTTTCAAACAAATGATAATCAGCGAATGTAATAAATATAGCCAAAGCTTCAATCTAGAACCAAAACTTTTTCCACAAGAAGTATCTATAGAAAAGAATCTTTACAGATGTAATGTTCACAGAAAGAGCTTCATTCTGTCTTCAGACTCAAGGAAATATAATAGAATTTGCCCAAAGGAGACATTTTCTCAGTATGATGAATGTGGGAAATACTTTGACTCTAAATTAGATTTTATTGAATATCATAGACTGTATCCTGGAGAGAAACCTAATGATTATAATGAACATGGAAAAGCCATCAATCTCAGTACATTTACTCATTCCTATCAGTCAATTGATGTTGGAGAGAAAATCCCTAAATGCAGTAAGTTTGAAGAGGCTTCCCCCCAAACTATAAAACTTATTGAACAGAGAATTCACACTGAAGAAAAACCTTATGAATGTAATGACTGTGGGAAGGCCTTCCGCCTGAAGGAGTCCCTTCTTCAACATCAGAGAATTCATACTGGAGAGAAACCTCACAAGTGTAATGACTGTGGGAAGGCCTTCAGCCAAAGAGGACATCTTACTCTACATCAGAGAATTCATACTGGAGAAAAACCTTATAAATGTAAAGACTGTGGAAAGGCCTTCCGACTGAGAGATCCACTTATTCAGCATCAGCGAATTCATACTGGAGAGAAGCCTCATAAATGTAATGAATGTGGAAAGGCTTTCTCTGTGAAGACAGATCTTACCAGACATCAGAGAATTCATACTGGAGAAAAGCCTTATGAGTGTAATGAATGTGGAAAGGCATTCCGTGTGAGGGCAGAGCTTACTCGACATCAGAGAGTTCACACTGGAGAAAAACCTTATGAATGTAATCAATGTGGGAAGGCCTTTCGCCTGAGCAAAGACCGTACCCGCCATCAGAGAATTCATACTGGAGAGAAACCTTATGAATGTAATGATTGTGGGAAGGCCTTCTGCCGGAGAGAACCTCTCATACAACATCAGAGAATTCATACTGGAGAGAAACCTCATAAATGTAGTGAATGTGGGAAGGCCTTTGGCCTCAGAAGACAGCTTATGGAACATCAGAGAATTCATAGTGGAGAAAAGCCTCATAAATGTAATGAATGTGGGAAGGCTTTCTTTGTGAGGACAGATCTTACCAGACATCAGAGAATCCATACTGGGGAAAAACCTTATGAATGTAATGAATGTCAAAAAGCCTTCCATGTGAAAACAGAGCTTACTAGACATCAGAGACTTCATACTGGAGAAAAACCATATGAATGTAATCATTGTGGGAAGACCTTCCGCCTGAGCAAAGAATGTAGCCGACATCAGAGAATTCATACTGGTGACAAACCTTACAAGTGTAATCAGTGTGGGAAGGCCTTCTGTGTGAAGACAGAGCTTACACTCCATCAGAGAATTCATACTGGAGAGAAACCTTATAAATGTAGTCAATGTGGGAAGGCCTTCCGCCTAAGCACACAGCTTACTCAACATCAGAGAATTCATACTGGAGAGAAACCTTATAAATGTAATCAGTGTGGGAAGACATTTCGCCTGAGTACACAGCTTACCCAGCATCAGAGAATTCACATTGGAAAGGAGCTTTATGAATAACTAATTGGAAATACTAATGATATGAAAAGCAAACATTTTACCTAACAATTATATTCATGCCTGATAGGAATATCATCTTTAATGAGTGTGAGAAGGCCTGCCTGGATGTATATATGGCCTAATATAAGCTCATAGTTTTAAAGGTCATCAAATCTAATCTCTTCATTTTGTAATTAAAGAAACTGGGCCCTAGGGAGATAAGTGACTTGGGGGGAATATGAACTCAGGCCTCATGACACACTTCTACTGAATCATGCTGTCTCATCCTAAACATAATGGAGAGAAACCATTTCAGTAGCATGAATGTGAAAAGACTTTCTTCCAAAGTATAGAACTTTCTTACACCAGAGAAGGCTTCTACATTAAATGATTTGGTAAGACCTTCTGCCTCATGTATCTGATCCAGAATCAGAGAATTTATCCTGAAGAGAAATTTTATTAATGTAATTAATATGGGAAGGTCTACCTGAGAGAACAGTTTACTCAGCCCTGGAGAATTTATGAGAGAGAAAACTTAGGAATAAATGAGTGTGGGACAGTGTTCCCTATGAATGCAGAGCTTACTTGACATCACAGAATTCATACTAGAGAAATTTTATTCTAAAGAACATAGGACTCTTAATGCAGTAGAGAGTTTTATCAGAGCATAAGACTGCATGTGGGAAGGTTTTGTCCATGCAAGCTTATGCTGCATCAAAGAATCTGCTCTGGAGAAGAACCTTATGGATGAAATAAACCATAGGCCTTCTGCCAGGGTAAATAGTCTACTCAACCATTAGTTTATACTGGAGAAATAAATATGATAAACTTCAATCAAAAGGTACACCTTTATTCAAAAGATACAATTTGCTCTTAAAAAGGCTTTTTTGCAATCATTGGGTTCAGAATGACTTTTTTTCCTGCTCTATGAAATCATCCATGAGGGTTTTTCAAAACTCCTCCAGCTATATCACATCAGCTTAAACACTTATACAGTTCTAGGGTGTTTATGTAATTATTGAGGCTTTAAGGGGGAAAAAAACCATTGTCATTTCCCAATAAGTGGATGAATAAAAAACATTTATTAAATTCTTAATAGGTGGGTATCAATACAAAAAGCAATCAGGGTTAGAGTTAGAAGACTGACTTCAAACTGCTTACATTCTAAGAGGAGGAGACAATGCAGACAGAGGTGAGAGGGGTTTTGGTCTGGAGAGCGGAGCCATAGGGCCATTGATCACACATCTTTTTCTAAAAAGCAGTGTTGGTTTGATTGCCATGTACCTAGGCTTATCTGGGACAATGCTGCAAATACACAAATAGATAACTAAGTGGGGCCAGAATCAATGTAGCCTGTCATATGACCAATTATGAAATATACATAAAAGCAATTTTGTGGTACCCCTGAACTGTACACATGGTATATCATTGGTTGGACTAAGTAACGTGTTAATGTAATTGAATGTTTTTGTCCTGTTACGAATGTGAGAAATTTTGTGATTAGGGAAAGGGGTACGAAAGAATCACTGATAATGACCACTATGATGTAAAGGGAAACAGCCCTAAAAAGGTTCAGAATTCCTCCTGGTGGCTTCCAACATTAGTAAGGTAGTGGACTGTGGTTGCATTTTCAGATGTGGCCACTGTGTTAACTTTCACCGAACTGTACTTTGTTACAAAGGAAGCTCCCATTGGTGGAGGAAGGTAATTAACCATATTGACTCTCTATTAATGGACAGATTATAGGCTGTCTATATAACTCCAATTAATAATCTGGATAATAGTTACTGTGCATATGTGGGATTTTCCTATGTCGATGCCTGGGGTATACTCTTCTGAGAGATTATGGTTCTTGTCCAAGAGGTCCTGCAGGGACAGTTCTGGGCTTAATTTGAAAAGCACAGTGTCATTCACAAATGGAAGCAGCAGAGGACCTCCTCCTCAATGGGAAGTCCCTCTTCATCTTTTTGTGAAAAGTTGCTTCCATTTTTGCCTTTGCTGATAATAATAGAGGGTCATTGAACATATTATATAACAAGAAAGAAAAATCTAAAAGCCAATAAGGAAGAGAAACGGGGTCTATAGGGGTATCACACCTCCAGGAATGTCAGAAGCCAGATATAGGACAGACAAAAGGGATAGCTGAGCTCTCTGGGCCCTGTGGCTACCAACAACGACAAATACTGAATATTATTATTAGGGTAAGTTTTCAAAGCACTTTGCATAGAGTTTTCCTTTGAACCTCTTCCAAAAGTCTGGGAAGCAGATGACACTATTATTCCCATTTTACAGATAGGGAACTGGGGCAAACAGGTTAAGTGACTAAGTGTCTAAGGCCAGATTTAAATTCAGTCTCTGTCTCTAGGCTCAGCTCTCTAAACACTGTGCCACCTAACTGCCTGATTTGCCATAGTGCATGAACTTAAGTAGTTGCCTTGTGCAACTCTCCAGCTTCTCAATGACCTTCCTAAAACATGGTGACCAGAATTGAGCACCACACTTCAGATGAAATCTGATGAAATTGGGAATGCTCTAATGAGGTCAATACAGCCTGAGATCATTTGAACTTTCCTGGCTGCCATCTCATACTTATCATGGAGCTGAGATGCTTGTGGCCTTTGTAGTCCACCCAATGCCCCAGACCTTTGTCAGTCTAGCTATGCCTCTCCCATCTTGCACTTGGGAAGCAAGTTTCTTGTTCCTGTGTGTGTGTGTGTGCGCGCGCACGCGCGCGTGTGCACATGCGTTGAATGGAAGGATGAGATGTGACATTTCTCCTGATTGAACAGCATCTTATTGACATTTGTCCTGTGTCCAATCCTCTCAAGGTCTTTCTGAATCCTGACTCTGTCATTCAGTGTGTAAGCTATTTCTTCCCTAAAACCCTAACCTCAGTTTTGTGTCATCTGCAAAATTTGATAAAGATGCCTGTGAGGCACACTCCTCTGCTGTCTTCTTTGAACTTGACATTAACCAGTAAAACTGAGTGTTTAGGGTGACTAGGTGGTAAAGTGGATAGAGTGCCAGCCCTAGAATCAGGAGGACCTGAGTTCAAATGTGGCCTTAGTTACTAGCTGTGTGACCCTGGGCAAATCAATTAACCCTATCTGCCTCAGTTTTTTCATCTGTAAAAGGAGCTGGAGATGGAAATGGCAAACTACCCCAGTATCTTTGCCAAGAAAACCCCAAATGGGTTCCCAAAGAGTCTGGCACAACTAATTGACTAAACAACAAAAGATGAGTCTTTGGATCTAGTCATTCAGCCAGTTACCAATCTATCTTATTGTTGTATGGTCTAACAAACATTTTTTTTAATCTTAGGACTCCTTAAAATCAAATATTATTGAGTAGCCCTCCCCAAACACCATTTTGTTTATAATGGATATTTACTATAGTAGAAATTGAAACATCTTAGTACTTTTCTTATGAAAATGTTTTTGACATTGCAGACATTCTGAAAGAGGGTTAAATCAATCAATAAACATTAAGCACCTACTGTGTGTCAGGCCCTGTGCTAAGTACTGGGACAACAAAGAAAAGTAAAACAGTTCTTATCATTGAGGAGCTCACAATCTAATGGGGAGGGGGAAGAAAATTCAAATAGAGATTCCTAGCCCACGCTTCGAGAACCAATAATCTAGCCTGTATCTCTCTACTTTTTTCCATAATAGCATGAAAGACTATCAAAATTTGCTAAAACCTAGGCCAACATCTCTGCAGTCTGTCCAAGAAGATTGATCCAACATGCCCTGTTCTTGATGAAACCACATTTGCTATTTGACATCACTGATTCTGTTTCTAGGAATTCAGTAACCAATCTTTTAATTTTGACAGAAAACAACGTCAAGCTCAACAGACTATCAGTTGCAAATTCTGTTCTTTCCATTAAATTAGGACAAATTTCTTTCCTTAGCCTGAGATTCCTCTCCCATCCTCCAAGGTCATTTTTTCAAAGTCCCTTTCCCTCCCCCTGAATCAGTGGCCCATGCCCAGGGAAATTTGTCTCTGAATCAAGGATTTAGGATGAGGGAGGAAAAGGGTCTAAGACAGGCACGAGAGTTTCTTAGTGACCTAATGGGTATGTGTGGAGAGGGATATAAATATGAGTTGGACCTGGTGGGGTTTTGGTGTAAGAGGGTCTGGGAGCAGGCTTAGATTTATTTGACTTGAGTATAGCAACAATTTGGCTAGCAGCAGCTGTTGAGGTGTAAGACCTAACAAGACTAAGACCAAGAGCTGCCAGCACAGGTTCTTTGATCTGCTTTGGTAAGGAAAGCAATGTTAAGGGGTTAACAATCTTATTTTAATCCAACATACAAATATCATTCACTAAGTTCAGGAGGAAAAGGCCAGCAACCTGAACTCCAGAGCAAATACAAACAAATTACAAACACATGCAATATAAACAGATCAAATCACAAGTCATAGTTACCAAAAAGCATCAACATCTGGGTTCGCAAGCCAGGAGTCTCTTAGAGCAGCTGCCCACAGTCCCATGCCACTCTTCCAGTGGCTGAGAGTCCCAAGGGAGAACATCAACCTCTGGGTTTATATATCTTGTTCAGGGTCAAAGGTGAGTCACACATGCGACTCACTGTGACCTAAAAGCAGCACAAACATGCATCTAAACCCACATGATCTAGGCTTTCCCCTGAGGCAAGGAGGTCATCAAAGACTCCTGATTTAATTAAAGAAACAAAGGTCAGACTCATCAAAGGCACTTGATTAAATAAGTGCTAAAAGAGAAAACAGTAGAAAGATCCCACCTTAATTAATATTACAATGAGTCATACAGAATATGAGCCAACATTCTCTGCCTGCTTCCAATTGACCACTTAGGAGGTTGAAGGAGCCATTTCATGACCCTGATACAGAAAGAATGGGGCTTGTCTGGGGCTTTAGGTGAATGTGGGAGATCAGGAATGTGAGGAAAGGTTGTCCTGGGGTCAAAGAGGCTAGGACCCAGGACCTGAGTGTGTCCTTTCTTCCTAGCATCTCATTAGCTTCACTATGACATCTGTGACTTCATTTTGGCATATAAGAATGTCTTCATGCTCTCGATCCAGTCCTTGGCGGCTGGCTGATTCACTGAATCTTTGTGAGATACTCCAGCAGAGGTCCTAGATTGGTACCCCAGGAAACCTGGAGTAAGACAGAGAATGGGACACAGGATTCTGATGTTGTTACAGTAATTAAGGTGGGACTTTTTTTACTGTTTTCTCTTTTGGAGCCTTGAAGAGTCTGGCCTTTGTTTCTTTAATTAAATCAGGAGTCTTTGATGACCTCCTTGCCTCAAGGGAAAGCCTAGTTTATATGGGTTTGAGTCACATGTTTGTGGCACTTTTAGGTCACAGTCGCATGTTGTGACGCCCTTTGACCCTGAACAGGGTATATAAACCCAAAGGTTGGCATTTTTTCCTTTGGGGCTCTCACTCACTGGAAGAGTGGCATGTGACTCTGGGCAAGCCATTGTAACTGCCCCCCCACCCCATCCCGGCTTTGCTAACCCAGACCCCTTGGTTCTTTGGTAACTATGAATTGTGATTTGGTCAGTTTATTTTGTCTCTGTAATTCGTTTGTATTTGCTCTGAAGTTCAGGGTGCTGGCTTTTCCTCCTGAACTAAGTGAATAATATTTGTATGTTGTATTAAAGTGAGATTGTTAACCCCTTAAAGTTACTTTTCTTAGTAAAGCAGATCAAAGAACCTGTGCTGGCAGCTCTTGTTGGGTCTTATGCCCCTACAATAGCTGCTGCTAGCCGAATTGTTGCTACAGAGGTCCGGGAGAAGGAGCCTTAGTCCTTAGGAAACAAGGAGCAAGAATTCAGGGGAGACCCTTCAGAAGATAGTGAGCCAGCCCAGTATAATGTTAATGGGGGTGGGGGTGGGGGTGTAAGATCTTTCCTGCCCGTTAATAGGCCTCACGTGAAGCCCATTAAGGGAAGCTTGCTTGCCTGTAGGAAGGCTTGCACACCTTTTTAAAATAAGCTAATTAGGCTTTGAGTCTATTAGCTGAAAGAGTATATATTGTGAGAGGTGAGCTTTTGCTTTGGGGGCTCATTTATGAGGAAGATGTTGTGATTCCTTGGTCAAGACTCTGAGGGGCCATATGTTCAGAACACCCCAATTGCTCAGAGGTAAAGGCTCTCTCGATTCAATAGATGTAAAGCTTTGATTCAGGCAGTAGAGCCCTATGTGTTGGTCTTTATTTCTCTTCTCTAGTTCCTGTGTTTGCATTTTATGTGATTAAAAAAGATCATTGACCCCATTTTAAGTTGCTTTCCTTAGTAAAGCAGATCAAAGAACCTGCACTAGCAGCCATGCTGGGTATGCCAGTGTGATTGCCATTACACCCAGCCAGAGCCAGGGTAAGTGTGGGCTGGGAAAATATCGCTAAGCAGAGCCTGGGGCCCTAGGTGTGAAGGACAGAGCACTGACCTTAAAGGGTTTGAGGCTCAGGGTCTCACCTCCTCCAGGTCAGGCTGGGCTGGGAACTCCAAGAGGATAGCAGCCCCAAGGGCTTCTGGTGCTATGATGACAATGGATAGGACTTCCTTACCTTCCACCCTGAGACCCTGAGCCTGACAGTAGCTCATCCAGAAGCCCAGAGATTGAGAGAGGCAGGGAAAGGAACAGGATGGAAATGAAGCCAATGCAGAACTGCTGCTCGTTTCCAAAGGCTCCTAGAAACCTGGATGGGGATGATCAAATGACCGGCCTTGCCCAGCTCCCCGGGATGTCCAACACTGCACCTCCCTGTCACTCTCTCTTGCCTGTGAATCACAGTGGAAGAGGAGTCTAGCTCCTCATGGTGCTGTCCATGGTCCAGGGTTCCTTTAGGGACCAACATTTGCCCTTCCCCTCTGGGGGACTGGACTCTTGGTAATGGTGGGTTATTTGAATTTGGGTGTAGATTTTGGGAGACATCAGGAAGCCGAGGCGAGAGGCTTGTCCAGGGCCAGCTCTGAGAAAGTCCATTCTGGGATAAGATACAGGCCAGAGGCCTGTTCTTGCCCTTGGGCTGCTAACTCAACACATGGGCTCTCCGCCCCTCGCACCACCGTGCCCCCCCCCCCCGCCCCCACCCCCACCCCCCAGCATACACATGCTGCTCAGAATGAAGGCTCTGCAAGCCTCCTTGGTACACACGTGCTCTCTCAAAAACTCCCACAGCACACACTGCTAAATACCACCTGTGGGCTATTAACACAATATTGTTTACGGCAAAAGGGGAACAAAAGCAGGAGGAAGTCATGCAAAGGGGAACTAAGCATGAGGAAGTCATGCGTTATGCAAATGCCTCACACATGGATTTGTTGATTCTGCTTGCCTAAAAGGTATATAAGCCCTGTCCCTCAGTTAAATAAACAGAGCTGTTCTTTACTCTTCTGCCTGGCTCGTGCTTTTGTTTTCATTCTCCATGCATTCGGCAGTCTCTGGCCATTTCAACGCCACAGCCACTGGTGGCAACTGGCACTGGAAAGAGGGACCCTGAGGCAAGGACACCCGAAGCAGACAAAACAAACAGACCCGAGGGGGACACTCGGAGCAAATACAGATGAACCTGGAGCAGAGAGGTTGGGAGGACAGAGACTCTGAAAGAGTTGAGTCTCCCGCCGTAGAGGTCCTAGAAGAAAAAAAAAAAAGGAGGGAGGTTCTGGTTGACATACACAGTCGATAAAGGTATAAGGGCAGTAATCTTTTCTCCAGTACTAAAAACTTTCACTTTCCTTTTCACTTTCCTTTTTTGTTTTTTCACCAGGCTTATACGAGGATTAAGGAGATGGGAGGGCCGATAATCTTTCCTCTCCTTTACTTTCACTTTCCTATTCTAAGGTAATCACCAGGCTTATACCAGATCGCAGAGATGGGGCAGACGTATTCAATGGATCTTAAAGAATGGAAGGAGGTAGGAAACCAAATGAGTGAATATTTCAGAGAAGTAGGACCTGCAGCCTTTCCAGTAATAGTTTTGTTTTTTTTTTTTAATTTGGAACATACTAAAAATTTGCCTACAAAAACCAGAAGTTGTACTTGTAACTACAAAAATGTTAAAGATAGATGTAGCCACAGGAACATCTGAGGAAGAGCAGTCAGTCGATATGTTAGAACATCACTGCAAAATCACAAAAACACTTGATTCACAGCAGAAACAAGTCATTCCATCTGCCCCCCTGCCCAAGTATAACTCAAGATCACAAATCGTGGGTATCCCGTGAACCTGAGGGAGTAGTAGAAAGAATATTTAGGATTGCTTGAGAAGGGGGAGAAGACTTGCCCATAGAAATGACACTCGCTTTACCAGTATCTGAAAGACCTAATCCTCAAAATGCTCAACAGGTCATTCGAGAGCATACAATGATAGATTTAAAAATACTTAAAGAACTGAAACAGGGGGCCTCCAGCTACGGAGCCAAGAGCCCCTATATGCAATCTATCATAGAAAACATAGCCAGACAAGCCATGTGCCCCCAAGACTGGTACACACTAGCAAAAACCACACTTGACGGAGGAGATTACTTAGTCTGGAAATCAGAATTTTTTGAAAAGTGCCTAGAGCAATCAAAAAGAAACCAACTAACAAATGTAAACATTTCGTTTGAACAACTTACGGGCACAGGGCAATTCATTGATCTGAGAGATTGGATCACATATGAATTACACGCCTATGAACAGATAATGAACTGTGCCAAGGCAGCTTGGCAGAGAATACCCAGCAAAACTGACCGGAACTTTTCATTTACTAAGATATTACGGGGGGCAACAGAAACATTCCCAGATTTTCTTAATAGACTCACACAAGCCATCCTAAGGAGTGTAGGGGGGATACTGAAGCTGCCAATATATTGTGACAAAAATTGGCAGTTGAAAATTGTAATGCAGATTGTAAGAGCCCTGTTAGATGGGGGAACCTCATATAACCTTCTCTGAGATGAGTCAAAGATGCCAAAAAGTGGGCACACTGGCATACCACGCTGAGGTAGTAGCCACTGCTTTTAATCAATAGCTGACAAAAACCACTTTAAAATGCCATAACTGTGGAAAGTTCGGACACGTGAAAAAGGAACGTAGAGTGCCACATAAAGGGATACATAAAAATTCTGCCTCCCGACCAACCACACAGTACCCTAGGTGTAGAAAAAGGGAACCACTGGGCATTCAGAATGCCATTTGAATTCGGGAAACCGCCCTTGGGCCAGCCCTGGCCCCAGCAAACAATAGGGGCTGCCCTTTCCCTAGTTCCCCCTCAGATGGTTAGAAATCAAAACTTTATTATATGCAACCTTGCCACATCCCATACATATAGGAAAGGGGGAGAGAATAGCACAATTGGTTTTCATAAAATATGAAACCACAGGGAATTATTTTCAGAAGGTTCAGGGCTCACAAGGATTTGGAAGCACAGGAAGAGAGGCTTTCTGGGTACAAGATATTACAGAAAAAAGACCAACTTTGAAAATAAAAAAATAGAAGGCATAGAATTTGAAGGATTGATACATACTGGAGCACACAAATCAATCACTGCAGACTGACTCTGGCCAAAAGCCTGGCTACTAGTAACAAGTGATATGTCACTGCAAGGAGTAGGGATGGTTACCATGCCAAAACAAAGTGCAGGATGATTAAGTTGGGAGGTAGAGAAACAGAGGAAAATTCAGACCGTATGTTTTATCACATCTACCTATAAATCTATGGGGGAGAGACCTCTTAGGTATATATGAAGGTCACTATACAATCTCACTCCCCCCCCCACCTCCCCAGATTTTTAGGAAGGGCCACTGTCATAAATTCTAAGAATAGGATGCCTAAGATAACCTGGAAGGATGGGCTCCCGGTATGGGTCAAACAATGGCTTTTAACATCAGAAAAACTACAGGCCCTTGTTAATGAACAGTTAAAGGCGGGGCACATTGAAAGCTCCAACGGTCCTTGGAATTCCCCTATTTTTGCTATAAGAAAGAAATCTGGAAAATGGAGAATGCTTACTGTAGCCAGAATGGCCTTTGTTTTCTTTGAATGACTCAGCTTACCTCATTGAGCCTCTGGACACTGTGGCTTGCTCTTCCGGGGCAGGAAGCCCAAAGAGCATTCCAGGAAGCAGACAACTTCCTGTGTGATGAGTCATGGGGCTGGCTGAGGGGAGGTGTTAACGGCTACGCTAGGGGGAGGGGCCAAGTCAAGAACCAATCGGCCCTGGTCGTTCAGGCAGTGCTTGATGATGTCAAAAAACTCTATAAGAGGGGAGAGGACAGCTTGAAGATCCTCTTTTCCTTTTCCGGTTGGAGCCAGCGACAGTTACAGCGACAGTTACAGCGACAGTTACAGCGACAGTTACAGTTGCAGTCACAGTTACAGCCACAGCCACAGCTGAAGCAGGAGCTGCCAGTAGCAGAGCTGACCTACGGGAGAAAGCTGAACAAAGACTTCAGGCCAGTGGGTAATCTTATTACCATAGAGGGGGAAACATGATTTTGCTTTACGCAATCATGCTTCTCTGTAGCCTCCTGGTTACTCTTTCAAGGCGTACTTATTGGGCCTGGAAGCTTTTGATCAATATATCAAAATGGGGTTGCTGGTTCATGGGTTGGTTACTGTGGAGCCTAAATAAATGTTTTGATTCTTCTGCCTTCTACTTTGAGAGTTTCTTATATCCGGCGGTTCCGAACGTTTCAGACATGTTTATGATCCTCTTTGAGATTATAAACTCTGCCCTCCTATTACATTTGGCGACCAGGATGGGATCGCTAGGTATAAGATCTCTATTTAGAAGCAGAACAATTCCAGAGGAAGAGATGAATATCCCAGGATGGGAGGATCCATTTTATTCCACCCTAGCAAAAGAATTGGCTAAAAAAGCTGGACCCTGTGAAAACTGGGAACCAAGGCTACGGAGAGGAGATCCTAGGGATTTGGAAAAGTGTTTACGAGAAGTTGGGATTCAGTCAGGGGCATCACTATCTAGGCAAAGCTGGATGGTGTTATCAGCCTATCGGCTAGTATACGAAAGATTGAGATTAAGTGAAAGACATGGGGGCACTCCTACCCCACAGGAAGAAGGGGAATCTCAGATAGCAGGAGACCAAACTGACTCAAATGAGAACTTTTCTATTAATGTGGCTAAGAGCAACAGGAGACCAAAAAAGCCCAGAGTGCATTTCAACCCAGCCCAGAAAGAGCCTGACTGCCTGCTTCGTCCTAGCCATGGTGGCAGAGGAAGTGAGTGGGGAGAGAATGAGACAATGTTAGGGGCTGAGGCACAAAACACTACTGGGGTTCAGGATGTGCCTCACACAGAGAATAGGAGATGGTTAAATGATCAGACAAGGGCTCGACCCATACAAAGGAGGAAGACAGAAACCCGAGGTGAAGATTCAGTTACAAGGGAAATTCAGGAAGATTTCTCACCGCAAGAGGTCACAGATATTTTGAGTAGATTCAGCCAAAGAATAGGAGAACCATTGATATCTTGGATGGTAAGACTCAGTGATCAAGGGGCCAGTGGAATATCAGTAGATAGGACAGACTGCATGAGATTCATAGGTATCAGCCATGATCCTCTAGTTCAACAAGCTTTTAGGGAACATCATCAGCAAGGAGATGGTGATAGCAGGACTACTCTGTTGGCATTAGCCGCTGTGGGATGCAATAAGAGATATGCTACTGATTCTATGTGGCCCACTGAGCACAGACCCTGGTATTCACTTAGAGATTGTATCATGAGACTAAAGGAGGAGGTAATGAAGACTGCCATTATGATAGGAACTGCAGACAAATATTACAATGATCCAATGGAACTGCCTCATAGGAATTTAATAATTAGGACAGCTCCCCCTGCTTATAAACAACTAATTTTGAATTTATTACTTGGAGAAGTAGGGAGCCGTCTTACAACAGTGATAAATAAGATTTTACAGTTACATGACTTAGGTGACTGGGGAAGGGATAGATCTCCTCGAGAGAGAAGGGTGAATAACCAGCAAACTTGGCGCCAAAGGAGAGTAACAAGGAAAGAAATGTTTACTGCTTTATTGAGAGCAGGGGTAGGTTTTGAAATGATAGATGGAATTCCAACCAATGAATTATACAGAATGTATAGAGGACTTGATAACACGAGAAATAGGGAAATAAGAACTGCTCCTGCAAGCCCACAAGCCACTCAGACTGAAGGTGACCTTGTGTGATTAACGGATGAAAACTTGTACATTTGGGGAAAGGCTGGGAGGACAATCTTAGTCTCTATCTAGGGTGGGATCCTCTTGGCTTCCTCATTATGTTCCTTTTGAAAAGAAACATTTCCCACCTGAGTTTGGCTCTGATGTTGGATCTTTGCATAACTGAAATCTCAACCAAACTTGAGATGATTTTATTTGAAGAATTATAGTCCATCCTTGTCTATTCTTTTTGTCCTTTGTTTTGGCTAACCTTGTTGCTAGTTTTGTTTCCTTCAGGCTTAAGCACCCTGCACTTTCCGGTGACTGCCTAAGCATGTAGCATTCTTGGAATTCCTGCCAGCTTGTTAAAGAAATGACTTCTGGAATGGGACTTTTTGGGGGCAGGGCCATCTCTACATCCAATTTCAGCATGAAGAAGCTATGGAAAATGAGACCTTCACCCCTCACCCCAAGATTTTGAGCCCCAATCGTTCAAGGGGGGTGGAAATGATGATAGTGTTCTGTTTACTTATTTTGTGTTATCCTTGCTGTGTTGTTTTATTGTTATGATATTATTGATCCTATGTAATGGATACAAGGATTTAGGGGTGGACATTTGAATTATTAATAATTATTTTGGGGATGATTGATTGAAGAGATTATCTTGCTGGGACCTAGGGGTGGATCACATTTGAATCGTAAACCAATATTTAGGAATGTCACCAAATGATATGTTTTGCTTTATAATGAATGATATGTTTTAGTTTCCTTTGTAATTGGATCACAATGTATGTTCTAGGATACATGGCTGATTAGATTATGTATCCTATAACAAGGGGTGGAGTGTAGCCAGAATGGCCTTTGTTTTCTTTGAATGACTCAGCTTACCTCATTGAGCCTCTGGACACTGTGGCTTGCTCTTCCGGGGCAGGAAGCCCAAAGAGCATTCCAGGAAGCAGACAACTTCCTGTGTGATGAGTCATGGGGCTGGCTGAGGGGAGGTGTTAACGGCTACGCTAGGGGGAGGGGCCAAGTCAAGAACCAATCGGCCCTGGTCGTTCAGGCAGTGCTTGATGATGTCAAAAAACTCTATAAGAGGGGAGAGGACAGCTTGAAGATCCTCTTTTCCTTTTCCGGTTGGAGCCAGCGACAGTTACAGCGACAGTTACAGCGACAGTTACAGCGACAGTTACAGTTGCAGTCACAGTTACAGCCACAGCCACAGCTGAAGCAGGAGCTGCCAGTAGCAGAGCTGACCTACGGGAGAAAGCTGAACAAAGACTTCAGGCCAGTGGGTAATCTTATTACCATAGAGGGGGAAACATGATTTTGCTTTACGCAATCATGCTTCTCTGTAGCCTCCTGGTTACTCTTTCAAGGCGTACTTATTGGGCCTGGAAGCTTTTGATCAATATATCAAAATGGGGTTGCTGGTTCATGGGTTGGTTACTGTGGAGCCTAAATAAATGTTTTGATGCTTCTGCCTTCTACTTTGAGAGTTTCTTATATCCGGCGGTTCCGAACGTTTCAGACATGTTTATGATCCTCTTTGAGATTATAAACTCTGCCCTCCTAATACACTTACCTATTTGAGAAAAATTAATGATATAATGGAAACTATGGGAAATCTTCAACCGGGACTCCCCACACCTAACATGATACCTAAAAAAAGATTATTTCTATATATTCTATTACATCCCACAGATTCTGTTAATCTCAAGGAACCTCACAAGGGATTCCAATGGAAAGTCCTGCCACAAGGGATGAAAAATATTCCCACCATGTGTCAACAATATGTTGCACAAGGTTTTTTAACCTGTGAGAGAAATATCCCAAAGCTTATCTCATTCATTATTGGATGACATACTGTGCTCATATCCACAGGCAGAGATTTTGAGCTTCATTTTACAGGAAACTGAGGCACAAGTTAAAAATTTCAGACTTGTCGTTGACCGAGACAAACTACAACTTGCTCATATTTAGGGCAGACACTGAGTCCCACATCAGTAACACCTACGAAAATCTCCATTTGTAGACAAAAGCTTAAGACATTCAATGATTTTCAAAAGCTGCTTGGAGATATTAATTGGGTTTGTCCTCACCTACAAATAAGTACCCAAAAGTTGGGAGAACTATTCAAGATCTTAAAGGGAGATCCACACCCCAGTTCTCCTTGACAATTGACCCCACAAGCCTCACAGCACCTGACAAAAGTTGAAGAGGCTCTCCAAAAGTGCCAAACATATAGGATTGATCCCAAGCACCTGCTAGAAGTTACTATCCTCCCTACACCAAAAATTCCTTTTGGGGCTTTACACCAACAAAATGATATCATAGAATGGATTTATTTGCCATTTCAAGCCTCAAGAAGCATTTCTCCTTACCCTCAAATGGTTGCTCAACTCCTTCAGAAAAGCATAAGTAAGAGTCACATTGTTGACAGGGAATAGACCACATGCTGTTCATCATCCATATACTAAAGAACAGGTTGAAATTCTGCTAGCTAATGACCTTGACTGGCAAGTTTTCCTAGTGATGTGTCAAGGTCCCATTGATTCAATAATTAAACACCCCATATTCCAATTCTTAACACCTTACCAGTGGATATTTCCCACAGTTGTTAAGTCCTACCCTGTATTCCATGCTAGGACAGTATTCACTGATGCAACTCAGCACCACCGAGCATGCTGTTTCTCCCCACCAAATGTAAAGCAAATAATTACTACACCATTTTCCTCTACACAGCAAAATGAGCTGTGTACTCTAATAGCTGCATTAAAGGACTTTTCTGAACCACTTAACATTATCTCTGATAGCAAATATGCTGTCTACATAATCCAATATATTGAGACTGCCCAAATAAAATTTGCTGCAGGCCATCGTAGCTTCGAAAAACAAAAGAAAGGGGGAGGTAGGCAGGAAAAAAAGGATAAGAAGAAGGTTGATTCTGCCCATTCAGAAGAGCCCTCCTGTATGGAGGGCAGCAGGCAAAGGGCACCAGTATTAACCCCTTCCTGGAATCCATGTTAATTGCCAAGGCCCCTGGAAACTATCTGCACGGGCAAGGTCATCAGCCCTGGGAAAAGAACTTGTTTGAGTTATGTAAATTCTAACAATGAACTTGGCTTACTGAGAAATTGCAGATTTATGTTCAAATAGATAGAAAAGATTCTAATGATTAGCTTTTATCACCAGGACAAGTTTAAATTTAGATGTTTAATTAAATATGTGAGTCCTGGTAAATCTTTATTGCTTATTGCATCTAAAAGCAATTGTACCTGGCTCTAAGCTGTGACTGGTTGTGTTGGCAATCAAAATGGGCTCTTAGCACTCAGTTCAACCAAGTGCCCTTGAAGAGTTTGGCCTTTGTTTCCTTGATTAGATTGGGAATCCTGGGTGACCTCCTTGTCTCAGGGGAAAGGCTAGTTTACATGGGTTTGAGTGGCATGCTTGGGACATCAGAAGCTTTTAGACCACGTGGGTTTAAGTCACCTCTTTGTGACTATTTCAGGTCACGTAGGTGAGTCACCTGTGTGACTCACCCTTGACCCTGAAAAAGATGTAAAACTAGGGGTTGGCTTTCTCTTTTTCGGAACTCTTACCCACAGCCGTGGTGGCTCGAGTGACGCTGGGCCAGCCCTTGTTATGAGCTCCCTGGCTGAACTTAGATGTTGGTAACTATGAATTGTATTTGGCCTGTCGATGTTTGTAATTTGTATTTGCTCTGAAGTTCAGGGTGCTGGCTTTTTCCCTTGAACTAAGTGAATGGTATTTGTATGGTGGATTAAAGTGAGATTGTCAACCCCTTAACATTGCTTTCCTTAGTAAAGCAGATCAACAAAATCTGGGCTTTGGCAGCATGCTTGTTGTTGGGCTTGTGTTTGTCTTTTACCCCCACAACAACTGCTAGCCAGATTGTTGAAACACTGGTGAATAGGGGCAGCTAGGTGGTGCAGTGAGTAAAGCACCGGCCCTGGAGTCAGGAGTACCTGAGTTCAAATCCGGGCTCAGACACTTGACACATTTACTAGCTGTGTGACCTTGGGCAAGTCATTTAACCCCAACTACCCTGCCTTCCCCCTGCAAAAAAAAAAAAAAGAAAAAAAGAAGAAACACTGGTGAAACTTGCTGTTTAGGGCAAAAGGCACTTGGGACCATAACTAATTTTGCTTTGAGTTTGAATTTGGGTCTACATTAAATCAGTATCTGAGAGAAATGCCACAAGCTACTCAGAGGGAATGTGATCCTGTACTGTTAACAGGTGCAGGTCTGATGAGCTCTTTTGGTTATCCTACTGGGCAATATCTAGAACTAGAACCTGTGCAAAAAATTATACAACCTGCTTAAAACTCACCTTAAGATGTCCTACTGTTACCAATGTGACATTCCATTACAACACCTTTTTGACTAGGAAACTTTGTGACATCTAGGAATTCTGCAGTAACTAGAAACTTTGTTATTACCAACTTAGCAAAACTTTATAAACAATGGTAGAAATGCATGTGAGCCACTTAGTGCTCACTTTGTAAATATTCCTTAAGCAATGTGAGAATGTTATGCATTGTGCTAAGATCACTTTTGTAGGAGAATGTACAGAAAGCTGGTTCCTACAGGAAGAGAAGAAGAGGATGCTGGGATGCAGTGCTGAAGATGGCTGGAGCAGATGCTAAGGACCAGAGGATTTCACTGACAATGTTCCTTGCCAGACAGCTGTGTAAGTGAATCTGAAAGAGACAATTGCTTTTTTACTTTCTGTATCTATATTCATAAAGGGGACTGCCCCCTTTGATTTGTCGATGTGTCGATCAATCCTTTTCATATTTACTTAAAAGGGGTATTACTATGTACAAACTTGTCTCTCATATCCCTATTTCTTTGTATCTACAAATTTATGGCATAATCATAATGTGACACAAGATATATGTGACTTAGAATTTATCACCCACAGCAAAGCCCCAGAAATTGATCCTGAGGGCATCACCAATGAGTTATTGCAGCTCCTAAAACAAGTCAACCCATTAAGCAACATTTGTTGCCACTTTCTTCCCTTGTTTGCTTTCCTAACACTATTGTGTCTCATAAGGCCCTGTCTTCTACAGGTCATTATTTGACTCATCATTAGCTTAAGCTCCATCTTAGTTAATAGGGGGGAGATGTAGAGGGCCAGCTCTGAGAAATTCCATTCTGGGATTAGAGGCCTATTCTTGCCCTTGGGATATTAACTCGGCACATGGGCTCTCCATCCCCACCCTCGGCATACACGTGCTTCTCAGGATGAAGGCTCTTCAAGCCTCTTTGGTACACACGTGCTCTCTCAAAAACTCCCACAGCACACGTGTGCTAAATACCACCTGTGGGCTATTGACATAATATTGTTTACGGCAAAAGGGGAACTAAGCATGAGGAAGTCAGGCATTATGCAAATGCCTCACACATGGATTTGTTGATTCTGCTTGCCTAAAAGGTATGTAAGCCCTGTCTCTCAGTTAAATAAACAGAGTTATTCTTTACTCTTCCACCTTGCCCATGTTTTTCTTTTCACTCTCCATGCATTCGACCATCTCTGGCCATTTCACCACCACAGCCACTGGCAGCAGAGGCTGTGGTTTCTTTTATGCTCTTGTGTCCCCTGGAATGGAGGGGATGGAAGGGGTGCTTATTCTCTCAGCCCTCTCCCCTTTCTCCCCATCACTGCAACCATGAATGTGACTTGGAGAAAGGGTCAAATTGGGGAGATGCTCAGCTTTTGGCTTCTCCTCCAAGAACATCAGACTGTTCTTGCTGCAGGAGAGTTGGGTCCCCCAGAATGGTGGGGAGGTGCTGCCTCAGGGAGATGGGTCATACCAGGCTTGGGTGGCTATAAGAATCCCTCTGGAATTTACTTTACAAACTATTACTTTGCTAAAATTATTCATTGTTTCAACTAACTTTTTAGTTGAGTCTTTGGTATTTTCCAAGTATATCATATTGCCTGCAATTACTTCATTCCCTATTCTAATTCTTTTTCTTCTTTTATTGCTACTGGTAATATTTCCCATACAATATTGAATAATATTGGTGACAGTGGACATCCTTGTTTCACTCCTGATCTTACTGGTAAAGCTTCTAGCTTATCCCCATCACAAATAATGCTTGCTGATGGTTTAGGTAAGTGCTTTTTATTAATTTAAGGACAAATCCACTTATACCTATACTTTCAAGTATTTTTTTAATAAAAATGACTGTTGTGCTTTCTCAAAAGCTTTTTCTGCATCTGTTCATATAATAATATGATTTAAAATTTTTTATTATTAATATAATCAATTATGTTAATAGTTTTCTTTATGTTAATCCATCCCTGCAATCCTGGTATAATCAACCAAAACTCCTCTATATTTGAGGGGTGGGTTTTTCTGGTGTCAGAGGTAGGATTTGACAGGAATGGAGTAGACCACTGACCTTATTCTGAAGATGAGGCTAGGTACCACCAGCAAGGACCCTTTGTGTCACATTCATCTCCAGGATATTTTTGGTTGATGAGTATTGTTTCCTTGCTCAAATACCCCTCTCTCTTTCTGGTCAAGTTTTTATTAAAAGGGGAACCTATAAAGTCCCATGGGCAGTGCAGAAGAAAAATCCCCATCTCTGAAAATTTATAAACCCTTCAGGCAGTGAGGAAGAAATTAATAAGCCCCGGGTGCGGTGAGGAAGAAAAATCCTCATCTCTGGAAATTTAGAGAGCTCTCAGGTGATCCAAGCCCTGTGCTTGAAGCAAGGACCAGTGCCTAGCTGGGCTTTTCAGCTTTCATTGACCTGGAGGTTACTTTTGTTTCCTTGGAATATCTTTGTCCCAGATAGCCTATCCCATATTTACAGAAGGAAATTTTTCTCAGGTTCCTTGGTTTCTCCCATGGGGACAGCTATAGACCACATGTCACTACAATTTGGTCCAGAAAATGTGCAGGTATTTAATTGGCAGAAATTAGCCAAAGACAACACTCATCACTGTTGGCCAACCTGGAGTAATCTTGATCAGGACAAAATTAATTACATTAAGTAAATAAATAAATTAAGAAACCATTTGATGAAGCTGGCAAGAAAATCAAATATCTTGAGTGAGATGCTTTTTATTAGTGGCTACTCAAAACCACCAAGCAAGAAGCTGAAAGTAATTTGGCCTCTGTTAAAGAAACATCAAACAAATTAAAACAGAAAGAGACAGAAGATCCAATTTGTGCATTCCAAAGCTATGTCCAAACTCTTTCCCTAGACAAGCAGAAGTGTATAACTCAGTTAAAATGGATCAGGAACTTGCATGTTTGACAGACCAAGCTACCTCTCCCAGAAAAGATTTATCCACTCCTCCATGGAAAAGATTCACCCCTTCACTCTGAGGATAAGGAAGGTAAAGAGCCTGGGGTCAACGCTTCAGCTTATTCTGATGGGGTGCTTGGGAGCTTGTGCTTGGACCCCAATTCCAAGATCACATTTCTCCCTGGCTTCAAAACACTATCCCTGATGGTTTTCTCCCCAGCCCAAAGACATTATGTCTATCAGTGGCTCATGAGTGGGCCCCAGTAAGAAAAACTAACTTTCCCCACAATTCCTCATAAGCAGATCCCCAGTAAAATAAACTAGCCCCCTCACAAGAACAAGCTGACCTCTGAAGAAATTCTCTTGCAAAAACAGGACTATCTTGTAAACACAGAATTATCGTGTATTGATTCCCAAACTTATCATATTCAATCCAGAGGTCAAGCCACAGTCATCAACTCTCGAAACTATCTTGCTACAGACAGACCAAAAGTACAGCCCTGAGAAACCGCTTCATCTGTTTCCAGTAGTGAATGAGGCCAGTGACCAAGGTTGAATGTTATCACCTAATTAGCATATCTGTCAGATAATCCACTACTCTTCCTATATAAGCTTTAGCATCATTCCTGTCAAGTTGAAAGTTCCTTAAGGAATGAAAGTTTCCTAAGGTGCTCTGCCCACTATGTTGGCAATACAATAAACTTTTGCCACCTTGGCCACCAAACAGTCACTTTGTTTGGAGTTTTCTTTTGTTCCTGATTTTTATTGTTTGCCTTGGGCTCTGTTGCCTATCTGTTTTGTGGACCCTTCCAATTCCATCATAGCTCCACCCCTCCTCACAATCCCCGCCACCCCTTTCTGCCTTCCTCAGTGCTAAAGAAGGGGAAGGAACTCAACACCCCTTCAGGAGTCCCCTTCTTGGATATATGCAAGGGGAAACCACACAGGGTAACAAAACTGTGTTTCAACAGATTATGCCGCCTTGGTCAGCAGTGGGCCCTGTGGCCACCCTGACCAAAATGGGGATGTGAAAATACTCTTGAGACTAACATGTCTGTTTTCCATGAGCTATCTTACTATACAGATGTAGTGGACCCAAAGTCAGCCTATTTGCCAAAAGGAGCCAATCTGCAGCGAGTCAAAAGTCTTGTTCACTTCCAGATGCCTTTGCTGGTGCTGAACCATGTACTTCAAATCAGCTTAAGCCAGCCCTGTGGTCAACTGTTGCTGCAAAACATCCTACTTCTATGACCCACCTGTTCCTGGGAAAGTCTGTCCATCCTCTACCCTAAACCCTCCTTAAATGTCACCTTTGTGGTTTTCAAGCACAAACAGCCCCTGCCTCTCCTGGGCTGTGCGATCCATCACCTAGCCCTGGGTGCATGTCTAATTTCTCTTTTTTAAATAAATAATTCTGTTCTGACTCCACCAGAACTCTTCTCTATTTGGGAGGTGTGTTTTTCCACAGTTTACAACAACTACCTCCATGATCTTCTAGGCCCTCAGACCTGGCCCTGTTTCCCCTGCATAGAAAGTTCCAGTGCCTTGCTAGGCCTTCTAAGCTGACTACAAAGTCTTCTTTTTGGCATTCACAGCCCCATTGTCACCAGGACACATACGGGCCATGATGCTCACTTGCCTGCCCTTTTTTTGTTTTCCTTTTAAAATTTATTTATTTTTAGTTTACAACATTCACTTCCAGAAGTTTTTGAGTTCCAAATTTTCTCTCCCTCCCTCTCCTCCCCCCTCCCCCCCAAGATGGCATGTAATCCAACATAGGTTCTACATATACCTTCACATTCAACTTATTTTCATTAGTCAAGTTGTAAAGAAGAATTATAACCAATGGAATGAACCATGAGAAAGAAGAAGAAGGAGAAGAGAGAGAGGGGGGGGGAGAGAGAGAGAGATAGCACAAATAAGTTTGCTTCCTTTCAGACTCTAATTCTTTCTCTGGATGTTGATAGTTTTTTTCATCATAAGTCTTTTGGAGTTGTCCTAGAGCTCTGCATTGCTGAGAAGTTAGTCATCACAGGCACAATGTATCTGTAATTGTGTACAATGTTCTCCTGGTTCTGCTCCCCTCACTCAGCATCAATCCACGTAAGTCTTTCCAGGTTATTATGAAGTCCTTCTGCTCCTCGTTTCCTATAGCACAATAGTATTCCATTGCATTCATATACCACAACTTGTTTAGTCATTCCCCAATTGATGGGCATCCCCTTGATTTCCAATTCTTTGCCGTTACAAAAAGAGCTGCTATAAATATTTTTGTACATACGGGTCCTTTTCCCACTTGTGTGATCTCTTTGGGATACAGCCCTAGAAGCAGTATTTGCCTACCCTTCTTAAAGTAAGAGGCAATGTACCCATGGCAACAGCATGATACCCTTAAACAGGGGGTCCCTACCTCTGATGCTTCTCAGTTGCCCAGGTAAGGACCAATGAGGAAGTCAGGGGAGGAAGCCCCATTCAGCCCATCCCTTTCTTTGGGTTCATTAAGCTTGACAGTGCCCGTTTGGATTGGGGTGGAGAGGGGGACAGGTGTGGGGGATAAGGCCTGAAGTAGAGAGCAGTCACAAGAGACAAGGTGCTGGGAGAGTCTGTGGTCCATGGGAGGAAGGGCCACAGATCAGGTCCTTTTTCTCTTCTTCAAAGTCCCCATTTCCCTCTCCCATTGTGCTTGCTACCCAGATCCTAGAAAGGAATAAAGATTAACTCAAGAAGGTTCTCTCCCTGAAGTACTGGTTACAAGGGCAAGTGTTCTCTCCAGGAGATGCTGGCTGCTTCTTCTCTGAGTCCTCTTGTGATGAGTGAAATCTGAAATAACTGAGGAAACAAAGGTTCAAGCTTCCAAGCATATCGCTGTATTAAGCAATGTGTGCCAACTACCTGACACATGGGAGCAGGCCTACTCAGCTTGGCACTGGACCCCAAATATGGGGGAGATCGATTTTTATACATTAAAAGAAAACAATTAACAGAATATTTACCAGAATACAAGATTAGATGATCTGATTTCTAACTGGAGGAAAAATGATGGATTTCCCAATTTGGCAGGGGGGAAGAGTGAGTTTTGGTCATGTTGGAAGGGGGCAACTGGGTTTTTTGAGTCTTTCTTTTCTCCTGGAATTGGGAGATCCTGATTAATTATATTCATCTATGAAACAATAGATGACTTCTATCATCTAATTTCCCATGAATAATTGGCAGAAAAACAATAGGACAGATTGGTAATACATGTGGCAGCACACGATAGAATCAGATGCCGTAGAATCTGATTGGTTCTCTTGATTCCACCCCAAACCAGCCTCACTTGATCTCAACAATTTCCCCACTTTGATTAATGTGGGAGTGGCCAGCCCACTTCCCCATGAATCACTTACCTGTAAGTGAAATCTATAAGGTTTTTTTATAATGATAATCAGAATTACATATCAAGAAAAGACCACTAGGAAGTATCCTCTCACATAGCTTGGTACAGCTAACAGAGAATCTAAAACCAATGATGATCATGTACAGACCTTGTTAAATAGACTCTAGAGGTAAACTAAGTCAGGCTACAGATCAGACTACTTGGAACGCTCACAATGGATTAATTTTGAGAGGGGAGATTTACATGTCACCAATATAACTGAAAAGGCCAAAGCTATACAATGATGATCATCAGTAGTAAATAACATGAAGTCTCTTTGTATCTTAGGAACCCACTCCTGGTGTCTATTTAATCAGCAAATTTGGAGTCCAGATGTCCCATGTATTCATCTGGTGCCCGGAAATATCTTCTCTTGGGCATTCTGGAATGGGCCTCATTCTTGGGGCATCTGCAAAAGGAGCTCTGCTTCTCTGGTTCCAAATCACTTGTAGAGATTCCTGGATAAACCTGCTAAAATCTTCCAGTAACAAGACTTAGTACAGTTTAATACAACCTACTACATTTGGTTTTCCAGTAAGTAGTTCATGTGGTAAAACCCAGCTCAAGCCTTATGGAGCTGATCGTATTAATAACAGAGCTAGAAGGACACCAAATTAGGAACCCAAAATTCTCTTTGAGACTTCAGAGAATTTCGGTTTTTATGTACCATTTGCTGTTTCTATCTTACCTAAACCTTGTACCTGATATAGGAATCCAAAAAATAAAAAATCATGAGGGTCTAACTTGTAAAATGAAGCCTTCTGTCTTTTAACATTAGCACCCAAATACTTTAAAATGGAAACATAGTTTCACTTTCTTTACAATTATCAATACAATGTTACATATTAAATCCTTAATGTAGTTGTGAGAACTTATTACTAAAACACAAGCAAAGCCCAAATTTTCATACCAAGTGCTTTAGGAAGTCAATCATATATGTATGCATACAGTGCTTATACAAAATAGTCTAATTCTGCTGGTTTCTCAAAATTTATTATTCCATTTAATTAGAAAACTTTCACATTCCATCTTTGTCTTATTAGTTTGTCTCAGATTCCCCCTTTAGGAGGATATCATCTATATATTATAATTGACCCACAAATACAGATTAAAATTGTAAGATTTTTCATACTTGCATCCTATTATAGAAATGTCATAGTATCAATCTATTAATTAATAGATTTAGTATTGTACTTACAAAACGTCTACTACTCACCTGTTCTGATTATAGAACTTTGCTATAAAAGGAAAAGGTTATGTTTTAGGTATGGTTATATAATGAAGTTTAAGAACCTAGACGGGCAAAAATAGGATCCTCTCCTCCACTCCTTGTCCAAAGTTTGCTATGAGAAAGAGTGAGTTTTCATTTGAAAATATTTGGTTCTCACTTATAAAAATTATAAAAACGTATAGGGTGGTTTAAAGATGTAACTTCTATATATTAATATGAGTCAACTCTCAGGTGTTTGCTGTATGTCTGAAACCCCAGAATATGGTTTATTTTCATTTATAAGTAAAGGATAAATGAAATGTAATTATTAGGGAAATATGAAGGAAATTAACAACATTCAAGCTCTAAGCTATGATTAATGAAAATTTTCTATTTGAGGTAAAAACTCTTGGGACTATGATTTAATACTGTTTTGAATTTTGATTACAGGGATGGTTTATCTGAATTGTAATGAAACCAATAATAGAAAAATGGCATGACAGCAGTCTGAGAACTGAAATAAATGGATGTCTGTCCCTGGGAAAAGCTGAAGGGACACCTTGTCATGACCTAAGGTAGGATCTTCTCTCAGTTTCTTCATTGTGCTATTTCCTTTCTAAATAGGAAATTTCCCCTCATTCATCCTGAGCCTGGCTTTTGATACTGTATGAATAATGTGGGATTTTGGGACAGAACTCCTGAGACTGTAAAATCCCTCCAGGAGCTCACTCTTGCTAAAACACTCTCCCAATGCTGATCACTTAGGTAAAGTTTACTTGAGTTAAAATCATTGAGATCTTTCACCATTGTCATGTCTCTGACCGAGCCAGAGCTGCAGTAAAAGTCAAAGCAGCTAAAACAAACTCCTTTCCTCCCAGATCAGATTAGGAGAAGATAATGCAGGAGAACCGTAGGGAAAACTTAAATCATCCTTCCCCACCTGGCAAAAAGGAAGAGAAGGACAGAAATTCACAGACTGACAGTATCATGACAGTCCTGTGCCCCATGGGTACCTTTGTGGCCCATCCTTTTGGGCAAAGTTTGGAATTGTCACACAGGTCCTATGCATTCTGCCCACTCTGTCCTCAGCAGCTGCAAACTGCCCTAGGCTCAGTAACTTCTGCAGTTGTGGGGGAAGGGTGAGGTAGATGGATTTGGACTTTCTGACTCCCAGAATTGTCACCACTGGGATACTAGCTTCTGCTCTAGGTAACTTCACACTTCTTTGTTCCAATTGCAAAACTGTATTTTAATCTCTGTTTGACCTGTTTCCTGATTTGTAAAGGGAAAGTAATAATGATGGTTGTTACGGGATCAAAATGATAATGATTATAAAATGCGTAACATAAAGTCTGGTATGTGATAGATACAACATTATTATTATTATCTCTCTCTGATTTAATGTAATTGTTAACTTTTGAAGTGGTTTTTAAAATACCAGAAGTAATAAGCTGAATAATTTCTATATGTGGTAATCTGGAAATGCAATAGATGTCATCTGAAAATTATTGTTTCTGTATTTCTAAACTTGCATTGTGTTCCCAAAATTCTCTTAGATTGTGGAATTTGAGAAGACCATTGTGTGGTAAGAAATGATATTATAGCAATTTTAATCTGATTTTGATATATGTGAATTGGGTTTCCAAAGGGATGTGATAAAATTTGGAACTGTTATATGTGGGTATAACAAGTAAATAATTAATAATACTAATCTTTAACCATAAGAACAGACTTTCTGTGTGAAAAAGTTTTCTATTATGAGAATATATGTGGTGATTTAAAGTTATAGTTTCAAATGATGAGATGAAAGATTCTCTGTGCATGGAGATTTAGAAATGTATTCACCTAAATTGATAAATGGGTTGTTTCAAGTTTTAAAATGCATAATTATGTTTAGGGCGCTGTTACATTTCTAAATTGTGTAATTTGACAAACAGATGTATCAGCAATATTGAAAAATGTGGTAATCTTTTACAATGCTAAGAGTATTGGGCCTTAGAAATTAAAATGTTACCACTAGTGATTAAAATAATTCCTCTTATAATCTGGATGTTGTTAGATTAAGAATTGTAGTTAATTAAGAAATTGAGGTTATTAACTGAAACAAGAACTTTTGAAACCATCTAGTCATGAATTCTTATCAATCTTGTGTGGTTTTCTGTGTAGAGGAATTCTTATGGAAAAAAGTTTTTAAAGTCCTGGTAAATGTTATTATGTGATAAAGCTAATTAATTGGGTATGTAATTTATAGAAACTAAGTGTCCTCCCGTTATAACACTTTTTGACTAAGGAACTTTGTAATATCTAGGAATTCTGGGCAATATTTGAGAATGAGGACATTTGGCACCAACTTAGTTAATGAATTCCAGCATTTAATGGTTAATTTGCTTTAAGGAAAAAGAAGGAGATGTCTATCATTTTAAAACCTTCTAAATAATTGTCTTCAGGAAAGTTTAGTGAGCATTCCTTTTAACATCAGGATAAAAACAAATTTAAATTGTTTTTTGAGAAAGGCAAATAATTCTAGAAATGTTTTGGAAAATGTGTTGTGATTTTAAGCAAAAGTTAGAACTTATCAATGTGTATAAGATTTGATTCCTGAAGTGTCCCTTTCCTCAACCTGTGAGGTTGGTCATTAACCTCTTTGCTTTGTTTAAGCTGGAATGGATTCCAGTACAGACAGTTATGTCAGTAAAAACCACTAATTTATGAGCTATTTTGTCTTATGGTTGAAATGTAAAGGGAGACTGAGTAATAGGTTTGAAAGATTTGGAAAGGTAAATAAAAGCTTGAGGGGATACGAAAGGCAGATAAGAAAGTTTGGGGACAAACGGGAGTTAGCTAAGCCTCCCCTGTCCTGGGAATGATAGTTTCAGATGGTTTTAGCAAGTTGAGAAAGAGTGTGAGAAAGTATTTAGAAGATGGAAAAGTTATGTAGCTTGATTTGATAATTACTAGCTCAATAAAATTTGGGCAGTCTTATCTGAAGGATATTTATTTGCTATTTAAGATTTTTTTGGGACTACAATTTAATATTGTCTTAAGCTCTGATTACAGGACTAGGTCACATGAAGCCAGTAATGGCATGGCAGGCATTACAAGCTGAGAATTTTTTAGGTGGGTCTGCCTGGGAGCAGTCGTGAAGATGACCTTGGACACAACCTAGGTAGGATCTTCCTGACTCTATTTCCTAATTCTGCTATTTCCTTTCTGAAAAGGAAAATCCCCACCTGGTTACTCCTAAGCCCTGCTTTCAGCACCTAGTGACTACATGATTGACTATCAGATATGACTCATGCCTGGATTCAGACAGAGCTAAGGAAGTTCTTTCCTTCTGTTAAGATATATGACATAGTCCCTCGTTTCTTTCATAGCAAATTTATATTATCAAGAAGTTCTGTAAGCACTATTCTAGATCTATTAGGTAATAGATGAATATTGGAATATCTCTGAGTTATTATAATAGGATACAGGAATGAATAGCTTACAATTTTAACCAATGTTCATGACCAAATAAAGATTAGAAGGATATAGAGATAACATCCTCCAAAAGGAGGAAATGATTAGACAAAGTAATAAGACAAAGATGTAATGTGATAAATGTCTAATTAAATAGGATAGCAAATTTTGAGAAAAAGCAATAGGATCAGATTGATTCCTCTAAGAATTATATACAGATGTGTATGACTGGCTCCAAAATTTATCAGTCATGGAAATTTAAGCTAATAAGTGTGTTTTGGTAATAAGATCTTAAATTTGGATTTTTGCACAAGAAAATTGTATAAGATAGTGGTACAAGTGAAATTGTATCTCCTTTATTAAAGTATCTGTCTGATGATTTTAAAAGGAAGATGAGTTCAATTTATGGTTGGACCTTCACACTTTCAAGGTCTCTTATACCAGGTACAAAATTTAGGTAAGTACAGAAACAGTAGATGATATATGAACTGAAATACTCTGAAGTTAAAAGAAGAGAGCCAAATTTAAGTGATTGTACTAAGTTATATTAAGTTAGAATTGTCTGAGAATTTCTAGATCTGAACCAGAGAAGCAGAACTCTCTTTTACTATCTAGGAACCAGATAACTACAATCAGGCATCTGAAACTTTATTGTAATTGTTTAAACTCAGCCCTGTGTGGCTGGGATACTGAACCATTTATTGTATTTGTTTGAACTTAGCCCTGCGTGGCTGGGACCTATGTTGTGCTGTTTTTCTCTCAATTATCAAATTATATGTGTTCTGGGAGCGCCTGTCAGATATGACTACTTCTACAGCGGCCAACTTGTGGATATGGACTCCTTGGTCCTTCTATCACATCTGATGATTGCCTGTGCTCCTGAGTGGATATCTGAGCCCATAGGACGCCTTGCCCTCCAGTTTCAAAGAGCCTGATGGGGACAGCATCAGACTCAGGCAACCTTCCCAAGAGCCCGGACCAGAACCTGAACGAAGAACTGCTCTTTCCCTTTCTGAGTCCGTTGCGTTCCCAAGACTGTTTACTTGTACCTTTGGTGTCTTTAGCTTATTTTACTTAAGTGCTCTAGTTTCCCCATTGTGCTCCCTACTGATCCCCCTTGCAACTTGCTCCCCTTGCTTGTTTACAAGTAGTTTACAATTACTGTCCATCTCTGGGGATGTCCAAACACAGAAAAAGAAAAAAAAAAACCTGAATCCACCTAGATAAGGATTTTTAGAACTTTTAAGGTAGAGGTTTTTCCATACCTTAATTGGTCTTCAGGTGAAGCTTTCAGCTTACCTTTGACCAAAAGGAGGAAATGTGAAAAATATTATACTATTTTATATCATTTTCTAATTTCAACCAGACCCAGAGCCTGAATTAATGAGTAACTGGATGAAGATCCAGGACCTGGGCTTCTTTGTCCTCTCTAAAAGTTTGCTCAGGAAATACCCTTACCTCTGTCAACAGGGCCAGATCATTCAGGACATTACCCTAACCCCAAGAGAGATTACCTTGCTTAATATTCTACAGGTATATACTATGTTATGGAATGTAATGAGACACAGAGATGCTGGGCTGTAGTTTCAACTGACTTTTGTCAACATCCTTTACAACTCTATTCCATTAAGGAAAATCCTCTTCTTGTATCATGGTTAAACATACATGAGGGTCATAAAAAATGAGGTAATACAGGCTTGCTAGCTCTGCTAAAATAACATATATAAGTTTTCTCATTGCTTTGTTCAGCCAGCCAGAGTTTATACTCTGACTCCTTGTACGTACAAGTAAGCTAGCTTCGCTATGCTTTAAGGGGAAAATAATAAACAACATGGATTTTTCTATCACCTAGCTCTGTTGTTTCCTTCAACCAAATTTTCAGGTTTAACAGTTATCAAATAGGACAGAGAAGGGGACGAGTTCCTGGAACTCCCCCAGCAGTTCTCCCTACAATCTTAAAATGATTCATCTCCAAACATCCAAAATCCAAGATGTTTTTTAGCAGTTAGCCTCTGAAAACCTAAAGTGGGGTTTCCTCCTGCTTATTGGGACAATGTTTAGCATCCGATTACAAGCTTCAATGATGGAAGTCATTCAGCTTCCCCAGCATGCTCAACTCTTGGACTGCATCTTTTCAATAGTCCTTCTGGCTGGCTGCATTTTCCCCTCAGAAATCTTTCAAGATAGAAGAATCTACAAACAATAATAAACCCTACACAAGACAAAGACTTTCCTACATTTTACAGACATAAAACACATACTTGTTAGCCTCCTCATCTCCTACTGAAAGTCTAATCTTAAAGCCTTTCATTTGCCACCAAATTTGGGGCCTATTTAGCATAATTTGAGAATTCTACCTTTTAGTCACCCCTGTATGGAAGTTCCAAGCCAATAAGAATTTTCTTGAGTGGGGGAGGGGTCAATTTAACAACAAGTTCTTTCCCTGGTTTCATTCAAAAAAGACTTTTTTTTCCCAAAGGGAATCCTTCTGTATTTTATTATTACCAGAGTCTATCCTTCCATTAAAGGAAGTATCTCTTAACTCAGAGTTCCCTTAAAGGGACTATCTTTTCCCCAGCAGGGTGGAGGTAAACCATCACCAGCAGTATAGGGTAAACTTTGCCTTAGCTCAGAAGAATCTGAAGTTGAGAGTGAGTTCCACCACCAGGGGGAGGCTTCCATTAAAAATTCTCATGGAGAGAGTGCTCCAGAGAGTTTTTCTGAAAGGTTGTCACCCCGGATCAGAGTCCTGACTCAGCCTAGCTTGGCTCACCAAAAACTGTGATGGGTGAAATCTGAAATAACTGAGGAAACAAAGGATCAAGCTTCCAAGCATATTGATTCATTAAGCAATGTGTGCCAACTGCCTGACACATGGGAGCAGGCCTCCTCAGCTTGGCACTGGACCCCAAATACAGGGGGAGATAAATTTTTATAAAAGAAAACAAATAACAGGATATCAACCAGAATACAAGATTAGGTCATCTGATTTCTAATTGAAGGAAAGATGGTGGATTTCCCAATTGGCAGGGGGGAAAAATGAGTTTTGGTCTTGTTGGAAGGGGGCAACTAGGTTTCAAGGTCTTTCTTTTCCCAGAGTTGCTGATTAATTCCATTTGTCTGCATTTATGAAACAGCAGATGATGTATACCATCTAGTTTCCCCTGAACAGTTTTAGAAAAAAAACAAGACAGAGGATAATACACGTGGCAGCTGTATGTGAGCAGGCCAGAGCAGAAATGTGACCTATGACTCCACAGGAAAATGTCAACTACCTGGAGTAAATGTAGACAGCAAAAGAAACTCCAACTAGCCCATGGGAAAGTTTGCACATGACCCTGGGACATCCCTGGCAATATCCCTTCTTTGTTGTGTTTCTATATCACGTCTGACGCGGCCTGGGGTTGGTGCAGGGATCCATAATGTTACTTTGTCTTGCTGCCATTCAGGACAACTAGCCTCTTATGAGTAAACTCCCTTGAGAAAACCAATCAACTCAATTAACCCTAATAGAATCTATTAATTTTCTTGGAGGCTATGCCACCTACAAAGGGCATAATTCGGGCAAAACAGAATAGTCTGCCCCTTACATTTGGCATAGTGGGAATGATAGTCTGCCTCCTTACACAGCACAACATGGGGTCAGTGTTCATGGGAAAGAATCTGAATGGTTCTCTTGATTTCCACCAAACCAACTCCACGTTGTAACTAGCCATCATTCTTTCTTGTCACGCTTGTATCAGTCAGTCTGTTAGCCAACAAGCATTTTTTAAACACCTGCTGTGTGTCAGGCACTGCTAAGCACTGAGAGAATGAAGAAAAGAAAACAAGGTCCCTGGATATGGGCTTAAGAGGGCCAGAGGATAACCATTCTGAGCTATCCAACAGACAGGTGGAGATGTGAGATCATCAGTGTTGATTGGATAATTGAAAACATGGAGTTCATGAGATCAGCAAGTGACATAGTATAGAGAGGAAAAAAAGGGGAGGGCCTGCAGGTCACCCATGGTCAGCAGGCATGACCCTGGTGAGGATTGGTGAAGAACACTAGACAGAGGTAGAGCAGTCAGGCAAGCGGGAGGAGACCCTGGAGAGAGCAGTGCCACAAAAACCCAGAGTGGAGAGAGTGGCAATGGGAAGGGGGTGATCAAGAGATGTCCAAAAGGGTGAGCTCTGAGAAAAGGCCAGAGTTTGGCAATGAGGAGATCATTGGTAACTTGGGAAAGAGCAATCTGGGTGGAAGGGGGAGGTTGGAAAAGTGACTGGGGAGAACAGTGAGAGGAGCGGAAGCAGAGGGTCATATTGTAGACAGTCTTCTCAAGGCGGTTAGCCAAAAAAGGGAGGAGAGATGTGACATCATGGCTAACAGGGATAGAGGAACCAAGGGAGGTTTTCTGAGGATGTTGGGATCCCATGAACTGTTTGAGGGTAGAAGGAAGCAGCCAGTAGGTGAGAGAGATTGTAGATAAGTGAAAGGGCGATCTACTGGAATGGGCTCACTTGTGAATGCAGAGGGGTTTGCCTTGACAAGGGGAAGGGTCACTCTTCATATGAAACAGGGGTGAAGGCAAAGACAGTGGCTAAAACCACGTAGGAGGCATAAGATGAGGAGGAGAGCATTAGAGGGAGCTCTCATGGGGAAGTTTCTCAGCTGAGAGGACCTCCTAGCTGTTCCTCTCTCTACCAATTCCAGGCATTTTCCTGGGCTGTTCCTCATGCCTCAGAATTAGGGTTAGGTTTCCAAGTTCCAGATAAAGTTCTGCCTTCTACAGGAAGCTTTTCCTGATCCATTCTCAATCCCAGCGTCTTCTCTCTGCTGATTATTTCTGATTTATCTTGTACATAATCTGTTTGTACACGGTGGTTTGCGTGTTGTCTCCCCCATCAGACTCTGAACTACTTGGAAGCAGGGACTGTCTTTTGTCTTCCTTTGCATCCCCAGCACTCAGCACAGTGCCTTGCATACAGTAGGCACATAATAAATGTTTATGACTAACAGATTGACTGAATGACTGTGGGAAGGGTGGCTATGGGGGAGGGGTCTGAGGGGGGAATGAAACTGTGTGGGACGAGTGAAGACCTCTCATAAAAGGGAACAAATTAAATAAATAGAAATAAGTAGGATAGTGAGTCCCATTTCTCTACTTAGATATTTTCCCCTCCACAAGCCTAGCTAGTGACCATAAGGCCCCCGAGGTTAAGAACAGGTCCTGTGTATTTACCTAATGGCGAGAGGCCTGAAAGAAAGAAGGGTTGAGGTGAATAAGTCAGCAACCATAAAATTCTCTGAGGATAAGGATAAGACACAGGATACTCACCCCCTGTACATTGACCCCAAGATAAGAGAACCTCTGTTTGGGGAAGAATGGATGGAAAGCCGAAAAGCCAGGTGCAATATAGATGTGCAGGATTAGGTAACTAACAACTAATTCCTGCTGTCACCGATAACCAAACTGTTTGTTTAATCATCATTGTCATTGTTATTAAGACAGATTTACTACCTTGAGATTGATAGTAGAATGAAACAAGGATGGTGGGAAGTTTATGACTGTCTCCTGCTTGTAAAAATAACCATACTGTTTGTTCCTTGCCATTGTCCCTGGGTAGATTTATCGCGTCTAGATTGTACCCTCAAAGCTTACGTCTGCAAGCTGAGAGGAAGGAGGTTGGGAGGGGGAATTGCGGTTAGGGACCTATATAAACACCCCAATTTTCTGTGTCCAGTGCGCTCTGACACTGAGAGGACCCCCAGTCCTTTCAATGTCCGGGTTGCCCTTTTCTGCAGGATCGTAATAAATTTTCCTTTCTACTTTCACCTTGAGATGCCTCTGTTGTTAATTTTTGGATTCGTAAAATCCATCCCACACAAAACGGTTTAGAAATGAGTGGGATAGCAAGCCTTGCTGCAGTGAGTGCCCAGAGTTTGAGGGAGTGTCACAATGTTTGTTAAAGTCCCCTAGAGTGAGGGCAGCAGCTGGGGAGGTGTGGACTCATTGAGAAGAGGAGAATGTTGTGGAGGTCTGTAGACTCCAGCTACAAGAATTTTGATTGGATGGTAAATATGGCTTGTGTAAACCTCTAAGGTGGAGAGGTTACTGAGTTATGGTGGTCGAAAAGAAGCCATTGACTTGGTAATGGGGAATAAGAAATATTACAACCTCTCTGCCGATGCTACAGTGGATAGAACCCTAAGCCTGCAGAGGAAGATCTGAGCTCATTTTAGGTCTCAGACACTTCCTAGCTGTGGGACCATAGACAAATCACTCGAGCACTGTCTGCCTCAGTTTACTCATCTGTAAAATGGGAATAATACTAGCACCTCCTTCTCAGGGTGGCTGTGAGGCTGAAGCAATACAATATTTGTGAAGCGCTTAGCCCAGTACCTGGCACATAGTAGGTGCTATGTACATGTTTACTCTCTTCCTCTTCCCTACCTTAACTCTAAGCCAAGGGAATGAGTGAAAGCTCAGCAGTTGCCTAAGGGCAGTCAGGGGAGCTGGGTCCTTAGGAGAGAGTCGAGGCTCAGAGAGAACCAGAAGATGGAAGGAGTGGGAAAGGAACAGATTTAAGGTGAGAACAAGTTTGTCAAGTTTGTTACCTGTGGAGCCACTGTGACCTTAGAGGGTGTTGGTGTGAGACATTGGGAGCGAGGGGGGGGGTTGGATCAAAAAGAATGGAAATGAGGCAGGGCGGGAGGAAGAACAGGGTTTGAATAATGACACAGCCCAGGGGTTCAGAATCACTGGGTTGAGGAAGATATAACCATGTGGGAATTTGTTAATCACTGATAAATTAGTTCATGTGGGTTATTAATAGCACTTAGGGATTCAGCTTTGAGGATGGAGTCTTCCCAGAGGGTTGGGCAGCTCAGGCAGGGGAGCAATGGGCCGGTGGGATGGGGACCTGATGGAATATTTCTCTGTTCTCCTGCAGTAAGGCCAGGTCAGGATTTAGGAAGAAGCAATGGTGTCTCTGTTGCCTGCAGGCAGGAAGAACAACCAGTATGCCTGGTGCTACTCGATCTCAGATCTCAAATATACAACAAAGCAAAACCATTTGGTATTGATTAAGAAATTGTGACGTTGATCAGTGAAACAGGTTAGGTACACAGTATACAAAAGGAAATGAGGATTTGATAAACCACACTCATCAAAATTAAATGCTGCTGGCTAATGTGGAGATATGTTTTGCATGACTTCACATATATAATCCATATCAAATCACTTGCCTTCTCAAGGAGCGGGAAGGACAGGAGGGAAAGAGAGAATTTGGAACTCAAAATTTAAAAACAAAGTTGCAATTTGTTTACAAGTTATTGGAAAATATTTAACTATATATACACATATATTTAAAAGAAAGAAATTCAACGTTTCAAAATTATGAAGAACAAGCATGTCTTGAAAGAAGACATAGGAAAGGAAGCCCCCAGCCCAGCCCTGTGGAAGTGGAAGGTCCACCAGCGTTACTACACATTGCACGAGATTCGGACTGCATCGTCTGGATGGCCTCCCCTCCCTCCCTTCTTAGCCTCCCTTTTTGGGTTATCACGGCTGAGAGGGTGGAAGCAGGTCTAGGGGCTCGAGGGTACCCCCATTTCCAAGATTCTAGGGTTCAGAGTCCTGGGCTGCCTCCAGCGGGGCCTGAAGGAAATTGGTGTACGAGGTGTGGGCCGGAGTCCGACCTGCCGGATCACATGATTTTTATCCTGACATCCCCTGCTCTCACAAGGAACGTTTAACTTCAAGACTTAAAATATCTGGCGCAATGAATACCACTCGACCTCTTGGTAATCGGAAAGCAAAAGGAGCCAGGATCGCTTTACAATGGCCGTCTTCCAAAGGGAGAGTTCCAGAGGTGGTAAGAAGTACAGGTGAACAGTGGGTGGGAAGGGAAAAGGAGCCACCTGGCAGGCCCCAGGAACACTTCTAAGAGGTGAAGCTCCTCCCCCACCCGCCCTTCCCACAGGCCCCGCCCCTCTCCCATGGCCTCGCCCCCAACCTGCCCCTCTCCCGACTCTCCCACACTCCTCCCTCCTTCTCTAGCCCCGCCTTTTCCCTGCGTCTAGTACGGTCAGCCTGTCCCCTTTCCTAGGGGTCCCTCCCTCCCGCCCCCTCTCCCTCTCTCAGCTGTCGCTCTTCTCTATCCCCGCCTCTTTTCGTATAGCTCCGCCCCTTGCTTCTCCCACGTTGCCTCCCCAGTAGTCTGTCTTCTGTCCCCGCCCCTTCTCCTCCCACTTTGCATTTTCCTGCTGTCGCTCTCCTCTATCCCCGCTCGCTCACATGTAGCCTGCCCTCTCTCTGCTCGCTCTGCTTCTCCCAGCTGTCGTTCTCTTCTATCCCCGCCTCTCGAGCGCTCGTCCCTCCCTCCCTTCTCCCCGTCCCCCCCTCGCCCCCGTGGGGCTGGGTCACGTGCTCCGGCGGCGGCGCCTGCGCAAAGCGCGCCCCGGCGGCTGTCAGGATGAGGAGGCGGCGGCTGCCGGCGGCCTGGCCCCACGGTTCCCGCGGCGGCCCCGGCGCCCGCTGAGGCCACGCTGTCCCGGCTGTCCCGGCCCCGGCCCCGCTGTCCGTTCGGGCCGCTCATGGCGCAGCCAGGCCCTGGAGGAGGAGAGGCCGCTTCCGATGGTGAGACCGGCGGCGGCGGCGGCCAGGCTAGGAGGGACGGAGGGAGGCCCGGGCCGGGCCCGAGCTGGAGCCGGAGCCGGAGGCGGGGCGGGGCACCGGGATTCCCTCCGTCCGTGCGGGCGGCATTCAAGGCCCTGCCCGAGTTGGGGGTGGCGGGGGGAGGGAGGAGGGAGGCCGAGCCTCGTGGCGTTTCCCGCCCCCTGGCCTATGACCTTGTCGCCGCCAGAGCCTCCCCTTCCCTCGCTCCGGCCGCTGCAGGACGTGCTGTGGCTCCCAGGGGCCGGGCGAGCCCCTCCGGTGGTCCTGTGGGTCTTTTCTAGCGCGGGCTGGGCAGCCTGAGGCTCACCCCCTGCTTCCCCCTGGGAACCACTTGTTCTCTTCTGCTCCCTCTGGGAAGCCTTCCCGGATTGCCCCTGGGCCCAGAGGGGTGCCCGGGAGCAGTTTAAGTGCTTGGCCCGGGGCTGTAATCTGCATCCTTAGAGTAATTGGATCCTGGTATAAAGGAGGAGAGCCGCGTCTCCCGATGCTTTTGATGCTTTTAGCCTATCTGTGCCTGCTTGAGCACGGAAGGCTGGGGACGTGGGTTCGAGTCCCACGCGGGGGAAATGAGGTGGCCGAGCTGCCTTGCTCCCTTTGCGCAGCCCACTGGGTGCCTTGTTGTGTAAATGTCACTTTGTTCCAGCCTCCGGGACTGGAAACAATGTTATCAGATCTGCAGGCCGGCCCCCTGGGGAGGCGTTGGCTTGCTTTGGCGTCTACCTCCCCTGGGACTGGGGGAGCAGCTGTCACCTCCCGTCCTGTGGAGGGGGGTGGGGGAGAGCAGGATGGCATCTCCTGGGTCCAAAAAGGACTTGATGGCGCTGAAGGCAAGCTTGGCCGTCCTCCTTCAGTGCCCTTTGATGCCTTGTCCTGGGGGACCCAGGGGCCGCTTGGGTGCAGTTAAAGGGCTGACTCTGGATGGGAGGGTTGTTCGTTGTTGTTTTTAAATTCAGTCTTAAACTTCATTGTGCAGTTACATTCGGAGATCCAAAAATGCAGTTACACATAGAATTACAACTCCACACTTAAATGAGATTCTGTATCTAGTATATTCCCAACAGCTTGGGCTGTATCCCCTTCCATTCATTTATGTATTCGTGTCTATATTTAGAGCATAGCTTTGTGGCTGGAGGGAACCTTTGATCTAGTGTAGTCTACCAGCCTCATTTTACAGATGAGGGAACTGAGGCTCCCAGGGGCCAAGTAGTACATTGCAGAATGATATTGGTCCAGGCTTGTTTTTACCGGCACATGCTGAATTTTTACTTATATAGCCTAACAGCGCCCTAGTTATCCTTCATTGACCAGTCATCTGTTGCTATTTGTAGGTACGGTTGTCCTTTCACATAGCTCCAGCCTGCACCCTTGGCTGCTGGGTTCTCAGGTTGGCAAATACCTCAAGTGTTTGTGGCTAAACTGCCTTTTTTTTTTTTTAAAGCTCTTTTGGTCTCTTCATTGTGCAGGCTTATCCATGGGAGTCAAACTTGTGTGTGGAATTATCCTAGTTGGTGTAGATGTCCTTTCTTCTGTCCGTATCCTATTTTCTGGCAGTAGTAACTTAATAGGTTAGACCAGAAGTATTTTAATTGCATGTCATCACTTTTTTTTTTCCATTTTTATGGTAATTTTGATTTTTGTTCAAACAGGTGGTTTGACTGTTATAGCCAGTTGACTCTCATATCAATAAGAACTCATTTTCTAGCTATTCAAATATAATCAATCCCATCTTTTGTGAAATTACTTGGTGCCTTCTGATTCTTTTCTAGAAGAGAGGGAGACTTGTTTGGTTGTTTATAAATCTTTGGCTTTTCTTATTCATTATTTCTTAGCCATATTTTCTGTCCAACATATACATATACATACATACATACATATCATATATGTTTGTGCATATATATATGTATTATATATATTATGTGTATACACACACACATATATATTTGCAATTCTCAACCATTCTTACTGGGGCATTGTATACATCGATTTAACTTGGGTTAGGGTCTTCTCAAACTCTTCCTTCTGTACCTCTGTGTCATCTGCAGATGATGCTGGTGACCATTTGCAGTTATTTTCATGGTGGTCTCTGCAGAAGCATTGTAGTGAAAGATAACTGAGGGCTCCAGAAATTGTATTTTCTGTTGCCTTTGGACACAGGAGAAATCCAACTCTGTCAGCTCTGTTATTTGCCTCAGAGGAGAACCTATGAGCTCTCAAATAGAAACATTGTTGTAAAGAGCTATGGAGGAGGCTGATGGAAGAACACGAGCAGTATTTTCAGATTAAGGAAGAGAAGCTAGACATTAAACCGGTTTAGAGAAAGCTAGTGAGAGACCCAGCTAAACAAAAACACACTGAGGCCATTGAAGGTTGAAACTGGAAAGATGGCAGAAAAAAAGGGGAAACATCTGCCAATCTCTGTATACATGTGTGTGCACATACATGTGGATGTATGTATGCCCACTTAACATATTTATACACATGCATATTTGTGGATGCAAAAACCCATGTGTACATAGATACACATGTACCCTGTGTACATAAACACACATATGCTGTGTGTACATAGATATACATATACTGTGTGTACATAGACACACATATACCAGGCATCTCAAGTGTCTTAGTGAGATTGAAGCTTTAATAGTTTAACTCTCCACTAAGACTTGAAACACCTTCTGTTTATTTATAGCATATTAATAATGAAGATGATAGTGCTCATTCATAGGGCACTTTGACATTCAAAAAGTACTTTACAACTGTGACCTCATTTGATTTCCAGACAACCCTGGGAGATAGATCCTCTCAGTATCAGTATTTTACAGATGAGGAAACTGAGGCAGTCAGGGGTTAAGTGACTTGTCCAGGGTCACACAGCTCAGGTCCAGGCTCTAGACCCTGTGCCACACAGCTCTTTGTCCTCAAGGACAGTGCACCTGCTACGTTTGGACTCCACCATCATGATCCTTTTAATGCTTAGACAGAGAAAACAATGGAAAAAGCAGCTCCAGCCCAAATGTTTCAAAGAGGAGGTCCAGTGCTGGAAGCCACAATTGGAGAGTGATGAGAGGTTGCTTTTTAAAGTTTCTGATTCTGGGAAAGACAACAAAGTTTTGGAAAAACATCTCAGCCTTTCCTAATGGGGAAAAGGTGCATAGAAAGCATCAGCCGCTAAACTCCAGGTGCTGACTTCCCCATCCATCTTTACTGTCAACTCTTCAGGAGAATAATCCACCCAAGCATTGATTAGCAGCCTCCCTCAGGAGAGAGTCAGAAAGGCAACAGTAGCCTTTCTCATCTCAGGGGATATTCCAAAGCAGAGCATCACACGATTAACTGGAACATGGAGAAAGTACAGGTCCCAGGGCGTTTCTTATTTGTAGATTGTAAAAAGCATTTGGTTTGATGGATCGCTCTCACACCCCCCTCTCTACTGCCCATAAACAGGCCTGAGTCTCCTCCATCCTTCCATCTCAGTCCTTCTGGCGCCCTAACAATCGTCCTAGGTCCCTTCTGCTCTTTGTGGGTAAACTCCTCAAAAAGCTGGTTACAATTGGTGCCTCCGCCTTTTCTTTTTTCTTTGTTGTTCAGTTGTTTTTTAGTTGTGTTTGACTTTTTGTGACCCTGTTGGGGGTTTTCTTGCAAAGATATTGGAGATATCCGCCATTCCCTTCTCCATCTCCTTGGGGTTAAATGATTTGCCCAGGGTCACACAGCTAGTAAGTGTCTGAGGCCAGATTTTTTTTCTTAAGCCCTTACAATCTAGCTTTGGACTTCATTCCACCAAAACTGCCCTCTCCAAAGATCTCTCAATTGGCAAATCCAATGGCCTTTTCTCAATCCTCATTCTTCTTGACTTCTCTGGAGCCTTTGACACTGTTGATCACGTTCTCTTCTCTCTAGGTTTTCAGGACACCACTTTCTCCAGGTTTTCCTCCTACCTGTCTGACTGTGCCTTCTCTGTCTCCTGTGCAGGATCCTTGTTCAGGTCATGGTTTCTGTTCTGGGCCTTTCTCCTTCCTCTCTATACTGTCTCACTTGGTGATCTCATGAGAAGCCTTGGATTTAATGACTGTCTCTATGCTGACTGTCAAATCTACCTTTCCTGCCCTAGTGTTCCTGCTGACCTCCAGTCTTGGATCTCCAACTGCCTCTCAGACATTTGTCTTAAATTCATAATGTCTAAAATGGAACTCATCCTTCCCCCAGACCCTTTCCTATCATACAGGCCAACACCATCTTCTCCACCCCCCCCCCTTGAAATCTTGGAGTTACCCTAGATATCCCACATTGCCAAGACCTATTAATCTCACCTTCCTCTGCAGTGTCTCTTTGGACCCTGCCCCTGCCCTGGTGCAGACTCTTTTCTCCTCAAACTTGGACTGTTGCAGTAGCTGCTGGGAGTTCTGCCAGCTTTGGGTCTCTCCCCACGCCAGTCACCCTCCATTCAGTCACTGAAATGATTTTCCAAAAGCATAGGTCTGACCATGTCACCCTCTGCTCTATAGACCCCATTGATTCTGTATTGCCCCCTGCAGCAAATACGAAATGCCCTCTTTGGAGTTCAAAGCCCTTTATAATCTAGCCCCCTCCTACCTTCCTTATTCCTCAGCGCCCATGCTCTTCCATCAAGTGACCCTAGCGTCCAGGCCACAAATAAGACTCTCCATTTCTGGACTCCAGGCCTGGAATGCCCTCCCCCCTCATCACTACTGTCTGCCTTCCCTGACTTCCTTTAAGGGCCAACTAAAATCCCATCCTGTAGAGGAAGACTTTCCCAACTCCTCTTAATTCAATTGCCTTCTCTCTCTTAATTACTTCCAACTTGTTGGTGCATATTTGTTTGCTTGTTGTCTTCCCCATTAGATTATAAGCTCCTTGAGGACAGGGACTGTCTTTTGCCCCTTTTTGTAACACCAGCTCCTAGCACAGTGCCTGGCATATAGTAAGTAGGCACTTAATAAATGTTTATTGATCGACTGACTAAACTTGGGAGATATTTAAGCTGCCTTGAGGAGCTTGCGGTCTAATGAGGAAGAAAACAAACAAATATGTACAGGAGAAATAGTAAATAATAAACAGAGAACATACCCTAGAATTAAGATCAATTGGGAAAGAATTCTTGTAAAAGATTTTTAACTGGGACTTAAAGGAAGCCAGGAAAACCAGAAGGTAGAGATGTTTCCATCAGATTTTATCCAACAGATAGAGAGAACCTCATTCAGTGCTCTGATCATTATTAATCTGTCTGGCATAAAACTGGGAGATGGAAGCTCGCCAAAGGCTTTAATCCTGCCCCTGAGATCTAGAGCATTGTCCAAGTCAAGGTACGGTTTCCTACTGATGGGGTGGTCCTTCAGGTGCTCAGTTTTGCAGATCTTGTTGTGCTGGATGCACCAAGCTGAGAAGTTTCCAGAGTTTCCTGGATGAGATCTAAAACATTCTAGTAGTTGGGCCTAACCATCTAAAGGGAAAAACCAAGTGGATGAAGAGATGCCTGTAGTTTTGGTTTTGATTTGCAGTTAGATGGGTAATCTGTAAAAGTTGTCCATTTGTGTGTGATTACACACCTGCATGTGATGAACTTTCCAGTTACCCAAAGGCAGTCAGACCTACCCCCACCCCCTCCACCCATGCTGGATTGCCTTTGGGAAACTGCATCATTTTTTAGTGACCCCAAACTAATGTTATATGGCTAAGAGTCACAGGATATTAAGCTTCTTGGTGGAGACAACTTAGCACTTAGAGCCCAAGAGCCTGGGAATAGCAGTATCCAGGAGACTACCTGTCCTACTTTGAGTTTGGCCCCCACAGAAGGGACCCATCAATACCGACCCCTGACCAACTGCCTCCGATTTTAGCCCAAGAGTCCCCACCCTCACGCTCTGCTTTCAACTTGGCCCTGGCAGCCCTCATCCAGGGGAGGGACCCTTGGCTCTGGCCCGTCCAGTTTTTGTATCTGAGCTGGCCTACCTAGGTGTGGCATCTGATGATTTAACAGGGTTGTCACCATGCCTTAATTCAAATCATAAATCAAATACAGGTGGATTCCTGAGCACCTTTTTGGAAACCACCTTCCAGGCTGTGAATGAAAGTAGCCTGAGCATCTTTGTTATGTGCTTTGCCAAAACATAGTGTAATGGCAAGCAAAGCGGGACTTTTCCCTATTTTTTTCTTTTGGAATGCTTTTCAGCACTAAGGCAATCAAGTGCCTTTGATTGAGTCTTCCCTTTGTTTCAATCAAGAGTCTTTGATTGAATCAAGAGTCTTTGATGACCTGCTTAAGTCACAAGAAAGCCTGAGTCACATGGTTGTGATGCCCTCTGACCCCGAAGAAGTGTATATATATGCTGAGGTTAGCATTTTACTTCTGGGGCTCACTCATTGGAAGACTGTTTGTATGATTTGGCCAGATGAAACTCTGGGTAGCCATTAAGGAGCCCCCTCCCCATTTGAAAACCCAGATGTTGGTGCTTCGCTCTCTGGTAATTATGTATGTATTGCTATGATCAGAGAGAAACCTGCCTGTTGATTTGTGTTATTTTACCTGTGATTTCTGTTTGTATTTGCTCTGAAGTCCAGGGTGCCGACTTTCCCCCCAAACTAAGTGAATGATATATGTATGTTTAATTAAAGTAAGATTGTTAATCCCTTAAAGTTGCTTTCTTTAGAAAAGCAGACCAAAGAACCTGTGCTAGCAGCCCTCCTGTGTGCTGGTGTTATTGGCCTTATACCACCACAGCAGCTGCAAGCAACATTGTTGTTACACATAGTAAAATGATTCCTATGAGATTCCCCCAGTGACTGATAGAATAGCTAGCTGTCTGCCAAACCGTGGAGGGGAGTCTAATATTTGATGCCTGGCTGATTCGGTTGCAGGTGCTGCTTTCTTCCCAGCCTTTAGGGTTTGGACAATATCAGCCCTAGAGATCCAGGTAGCTGGTTCTGTCAGTATCCTGGGGGAAGAGAAATTCAACTAGAGGCATCTGGGAGGTGACTTAGCAGACCACACCCAGGACTGGGAAGCCAAGGTGGCTCAGTCATCTTTTCCCCTAGGTCTCTTGGGACTTTGGCATAAAGTTCATCTGTGTCTGGTGACACGGCCTCATCCAAGGCAGCCAGGTCCTCTTACCGTCTTTGTCTTATCTTGGATATTGACTCCTTATTAGTCATTCAGGTTCTGACCTTTACAGTCCAAAGGTCACTTGGCTAAGCAGACGGAAGCACAGTGAGGTGGTCATTTGCTCTCCACTCCAGAAGCAGGCCTCTCCCTTCCTGGAGCCTCAGTTTTGTCCCTCAGTAGAGATTTTCAAGAACAAATTTGCGTTTCCCTTGACTTTCCTCGTGACCTCAGCTCCTTTGGGCCCTTGGAGATGCTGTGCCATGCCTCAGCACGATCCTCCATCAGGCCTTCTTTGATCAGGGATCTTTTCCTGTGTAATTTCTTTCATTCTCCTCTAACTTGACTATGGTGGGATTTATCATAGCCACATCATCCATCCATTTGTCTTACGGTCTGCAGAATGAGACGCTGCCCTCTGCCTCGGCTTTGTGAGGCTCCTCCACTGTGTTCGGTTGTTTCTGGGTCCTACATCCTTTCTTTAGCTGGGCCCAAATTGTTTTGATTGTCGCTCTGCAGCACAGTTTGGGCTCTGGTACAGGGAGACAAATTCCTCTGTGCTTTTTCTTGTTGTTGTTTCCTTGAGATATTCTACCTTTGTCTCTTCCAGATGTATTTCGTTACTATTTTCCCTATAAAGTTAGCCTTTGTTGTTGGGCATGCTGTTGATGAGGTACACTAATTTGGGTAGGGTTGTCACTTTTACATTAGTATGGCCCAGCCCATGAACAACTAATTCCTCTAGTCTTTGCCACTCTGGTGGAAATCCAGGAAGTTCAGCAAGGACCTCACACTGCAGAGTGTGGATTAAAGAATGGAGGGTATTTTTTTTCCATTTAAACAGTGCCACAATTTGTGATGTTGGATCCTAGTAGAACCATCCAGCTTTTTGGGCTTCAAGGATGAGTTGAGTATATTCCAGGTCACGGAAATTCCAACAATAGTCATCTTGTGAGTACAGGGTGCCTTTTATCTTGTCCCATAAAATGGTGAGGATATTCTGATCTCTTCTGGTGTGTGCCCACATTTGCTCATAGATTGTAAACGCTTTCTCCGTGGCAGCGCGATGGGACTTGGAGTCAGGAAGACATGAGTGGGAGCCCTTTCTCACACGCTGATGAGCTCTGTGACCGTGGGCCAGTTATTTAATGTCAGTCTCAGCTTCCTCACTCGTAAAATGGGATCAAGACACGCCCACACCTCTGGGGACGCAACCCTGCACAGAGCTTGGCAAACCTTGAGGGTTATTATTGCTGTTAATATTGTCATTAGTCGATTGTTGTAGTAGTGCTATTGTTCTTCTTAATGTTATTATGACTAGCTAAGTCTTATTCATTCCTTAATTCCAGCTGTCTGTAAGTTTGAGACAGAGTTGGAGTTGGAGAGCTTCCTCTCCCTCTCAGGCTGACCTGCCCAATTAGATAATTAGTTCATGGCACCTTACTGAATGTTTTTCTGAACTCGTTGAAATTCATTCTTCCAAAATTGGAATGTATGTCTGATTATGCCGAGAGTGCTCTCCTCTATTACAAATTCTGAGATGGAGTGGTTGCTTCTTTTCTATGAGATTCTTAATCCAAGACCATCAGCCCACATAGTTTCTGATCTTTGGTAAGAATCAGAACCTGACAGATTTTTCTCTCATCGACTGGTTCTCCCCACTCTTGAAAGATGAAGTTATCATGAAGACAAGATAGGAAGTCATTAAGATTATAGTCAAAATCTATTTTTCATGAATTTTCTAGGAGACATCTGAGGCTTTGTTTCTTATTACAGGCTCCTTTCTTGGCTTTTGTATCTTTTAAATTTGAGTGTCTTTACTGCAGTTCTATATTTATTTGCTCTGTATGGTATCTTTGTTTTCTTGGATTAGAGTAGATAGTTTTCCCTCTCCCCCTTATTTTTCAATTTAAAGCCTTTTTGCTTGAATTTGTTAGATTTGGGGCATATTCCTTAATTTTTTAAATGATTTTTATTAATGTCTTTTGCTATTACATTCGCTTCTAAAGATATCTTTCTTGCTTCCCTCTAAACCCACAAGCCCTCCCTTATAACAAAGATTTTTAAAAAGGGAAAAAATGCAGTTCAATGAAGCCAATGTATCAGCTGTGTTTCATAGTATATACATATTCCATTCACCTAGTGGGCTCCTCCCCCTCTATCTGCAAAGGGGAAAGGGAGGAGCAGTTTCTCTGTTCTTCTTTGGGGCAAAGCTTTTTGGTCATGATAGCATTCACAATTTTTTTCTTTCTTGTTCTCTCCAATTATTTTGTTTTTGTGTATATTACTTTTCTGGTTCTGCTTATTTTGTTCTCTTTCAGTACATTTAAATCTTTCCATATTTCTCTTAAGTTAATGGATTCATTGATTGTTATGAGGTAGTGGTATTTCTTCAGAGGAAGAAATATAAGTTATCAATTGTCATATAAAAATGCTCTAAATCACTATTAGAAAAATGCTAAATTAATATAATTCTGAAATACCACCTCACACCCATCAGATTGACTAAGATGAAACAAAATGGAAATGACAAATGCTGGAGGGGATGTGGGGAAATATTCCACTGTTAGTGGAACTGTGAACTAGTCCAAACATTCTGGAGAACAATATGAAACTATGCCCAAAGGGCCATAAAACTGGATTCCCTGTGACTCAGCAACATTTCCATTAGCACTATACACCAAAGAGATCAGAGAAAAGAACCTGTATATACAAAAATATTTATAACTGCCCCTTTTGTGCCCTATTTCTAGTTAAAAAAAATGGAGGGGATACCCATCATTTGGGGAGTGTCTGAGCAAGTTATGACCCGTATATGTGTTGGAGTACTATTGTGCTGAAGAAAATGACAAAGGAGACAGTTTCAGAAAAACCTCAGAAGACTTGTAGGAACTGATACAAAGTAAAATGAGCAGAACCATGAAAATAATCATGGTAGTAAGGAAAATCAACTGTGAAAAACTTAGTAACTCTGGTCAATACAATGTCCTACCACAAATCCAAAGGACTCGTGATATAAAATGCTATCCACTTCCAGAGACAGAAGCGCTGGACTTGGCTTGCTAATTGAAGCATAATTTTTTTTACTTTATTTTTCTTTTTGTTGTATAATGGGTATCAGACTAGTTCACAGTTTCACTAACAGTGGAATATTTCCCCACATCCCCTCCAGCATTTGTCATTTCCATTTTGTTTCATCTTAGTCAATCTGATGGGTGTGAGGTGGTATTTCAGAATTATATTAATTTAGCATTTTTCTAATAGTGATTTAGAGCATTTTTATATGACAATTGATAACTTCTATTTCTTCCTCTGAAAACTGCCTGTTCATAACCTTTGACCATTTATCAGCTGGGGAATGGGTGCCTATTTTTTATAAATTTAACTCAGTTCCTTATTTGAGAAATGAGACCTTTATCAGAAAAACTTGCTGCAAATCTCCACCCCTCCTCCCCAACCTGCACCATGGGGGTTGGGGTTGGCGTTTCCTACTTCTAATTGTGGCTGCATCAGTTTTAATTGTGCAAAAACTTTTAAATTTTATGCATTCAATGTATTTTACTTCTTGTGAACCTCTCTAACTCTTGCTTGGTCATAAACTCTACATTTATCCATAGATCTGACAGGTAAATGTTTCCATGCTCCCTTGATTTACTTATGATATAATTTTACCCATTTTGACCTTTCTTGGTATACAGTGTGAGGTATTGGTCTGTGCCTAGTTTCTGCCAGGCTGCTTTCCAGTTTTTGCAGAAGTTTTTGTCTAATAGTTTGTTCTTGCCCCCAAATCTGTGATCTTTGGGTTAAACACTAGTTTACTGTGATCATTTGCTTCTGTATATTTAACCCTAAACTTGATTTGTTCCATTGATCAGCCACTCTATTTCTTAGCCAGTATCAGATCATTTTGATGATTACCGTATTTCCCCATGTATAAGACACACCCTTTTTGAAAAATTTGGGGTCTAAAAGCTGGGTGCGTCTCATACAGTGGTTGTAGATTTGTTTTACTTGCATTTTGCGCTTTATTGCGCTTGTTGTCTTTGCGCTCATTGTTTCGCATTTGTTACTGGTATACTAGGTTATGTTTTGCCACATTCTGCCCACAAATGGCTCAGAAAAGTTTTTTGTACAGTGCTGAATTCAAGTGAAAAGTGATCCAGTTAGCAAAAGTGAATGGAAATTGTGCTGCTGAATGTGTTTGGTCCTCCTCCAACTGAGAAAACAGTCCTACTGAAAATGCCATGGCAAGAAGAAGGCCATGAGAGGCAAGTCAGCAAAATGGCCTGATTTAGAGAGGAAATTGAAGAGATGGATTGAAGAGCAAAGGGCAATTGGAATGCCTGTGTCCACAAAGATGGTTCAGCATGAGGCAAGAAGAATCACTGATGAAAAAGAAGTTACTTATTTCAAAGGAGGACACAGTTGGTGCTTCAGGTTCATGAAACGAAATGGACTAAGCATGCATACAGGCACCAGGCTTGCCCAAAAGATGCCTGAAAGCTATGAGCAGATGAATAAAACTTGAGTTCAATAACTTCATGTAATACTTTTTTTTCCCCAAATTTCGGGCCCCAAAATTAAGATGTGTCTTATACATGGGGAAATACAGTATTACTTTGTAATATTGTTTGAGATCTACCACTGCTCAGCCCACTTCCTTCACATTAAAAAAAAAAACTTGATTCCTTTGATGGTCTTGACATTTTATTCCTCCAGGTAGATTGTTATTTTTTTCTAGCTCTATAAAATAATTCTTTGATAGGCTGATAGGTGTGGCACTAAATAGGTACATTAATTTAGGTAGCATTGTCCTTTTTAATTATATTAGCTTGGTCTACTCACGAGCAGTTAATATTTCTCCAGTTATTTAGAAAGGTCTTTGCGTGAAGAATGTTTGGTAATTGTGTTCATATAGTTCCTGGCTGTATCTCGGCAGGGAGACTCCCAAGTATTTAATATTGTCTGCAGTTCTATTAAATGGAATTTCTCTTTCTGTCTCTTCCTACTGGTTTTTGTTGGTAATATATAGAAATGCTGATGATTTATGTGGATTTATTTTATATCCTACAACTTTGCCAAAGTTGTTAAGTGTTTAGACTATTTTTTAGTTGACTCTAGAGCTCTCTAAGTGCACCATAATATCAGCAGCAAAAAAGTGATAGTTTAGGCCTAGTTTCCTCCTAACCTCTGCTAATCCCTTGATTTCTTGTTCTTGTCTTGTTGCTCTAGCACACATTTCTAATACAATATTGAGTGGTGATGATGGATAGCCTTGTTTTACTCCTGCTGTTATTGGAAAAGCTTCTGCTTTATCCCCATTACAAATAATATGTGTCCTTGGTTTTAGGTAAATAACACTTGTTTTTTTTTTTAAAGCTCCATTTATTCCTCTGCTTTCTGTGGTTTGTATTTTGTCAAAAGCTTTTTCTGCATCTGTTGATAGAATCGTGTGATTTTTGTTGTTTTTGTTATTGATGTGGTCACTTATGCTTATCGTTTTCCTTATATTGAACCAGTCCTTCACTCCTGGTATAAATTGTACCAGGTCATAGTGTAAGATCTTTGTCATATATTACTGTAATTTTCTAATTAGGATTTTTTTTTAAATTTCGCATCAATATTTTTTAGGAAAATGATCTGTAGTGTTTTTTTCCCTCTGTTTTGGCTCTCGCTGGTTTAGGTATCAAAACTATATTTGTGTCATAGAAGATATTTAGTGGGGCTCCTTTACCTATTTTTCTAAATAGTTTATACAACATTGGATTAATTGTTCTCTAAATGTTTGGTAGATTCACTTGTAAATTCATCTATCTGGACCTGGATTTTTTTTTTCCCTTAGGGAGCTCATTTATGGCTTCAATTTCTTTTTCTAAGATAGGGTTATTTAAATATTCTATTTCTTCTTCTGTTAATCTGGGCAAATTATATTTTTATAAAAATCCTGTGTTTTAAAACGTGACCCAGAAATTCAAATCCTTTTCTTATACATCGTTTGTGATTTGCTTGGGTCACAAAGCCAGTATGTATTTGAGACTGGTTGAATTCGAACCTTCTTGACTCCAGGCCTAGTGTTCTAACCTCTGTGGTTCCATCTAGAGAAATAAAGGGTGGTAGAAGGGTTGGAATGGATGTACTTGGTGTGAGCATGGTTTTGAAGTCATCAGAACCAGGAGGGGGAATGAAGGTTGCCCAGCCTGGGCCCTTCCACACAATGGAGGCTCCTGAAAGAACTCACCAGTGGAAGAAGAGGGTGGGCCTGGTAGAGGCATTCTAGTGGGAAAGCCCATGGGGCTGTTGGATATTCCAAGAGGAGAAGGGCCCAGGAGCTGAGGGAAGTTCCAGGGTGAGAAAGCAGCTTCCATGTGGTTTGGAAGTCAAGAAGTTGACATCAGAGCTGGGAAGGGAATAGAATTTACCTTTATTTAGCCTTTTCCCAATGCATTGGCATCTGTTTTGTTTCCAGTTCTTTGCTGCTACAGATTTTGGTGTATAGGAGGCAATAAGCTTTTCAATTGCATCTGTAACTTCAGCATAAAACAAAATAAAGCCCAAAGAAATTTAAAAGTCTGGTACTCCTCTAGATTTTTGTCATGATCTTGATTGAGATATTCAGGCTGGGTGAAAAAGTAAGGCAGTAATAACAATGTAGATGATAATTCTCAAAATGCCTTTGTAGTTCTGTATGGCAAAGTAGACGAGACTCTCCACATAGAAGGCAGAAGAAGTAAGCCATTGATTCAGACACCAGAGAACCACATCCCACAAGCCATTCATCCAGCCTATCGCAGTAGTAAAACATTCTACACACAATATAACAACCTTGAGACTCACCATCCCCAGACCTCTCTGACCCCCTGCTGGGGTCTTCCTCAAAACAAACTCATAGCACAGATAAGTCAGCCTGTTCAGTTCTAACAATCAGGAGGGTGACCATTAGCAGCCATAACATCTTTCTCTCTCTCTCAGTACTTCCTGTGACATAACTTCCTTTTCCTGTCAGGAAGCTCCTCCTCCCACATATGTCTTAGGCTTCCTATGATGTAAGCAGGTCACCTGGCCTATGAATGGGTGGGAAAGATCTTCAAATCCACATTGCTACTACATTTGGCCCCAAGATTTCTTATCCATTACATAGGGCAGTGGGAATTCTGGGATAACTGGTGTCAACAGACCTTTATACGACAGTATAACAGGGATGAACACAATGTCATCATTCCCCCCTCGATTGAATGGGGCTCAAAATCTTGGGGTAAGGGGTGAAGGTCTCATCCTCCAAAGCTTCTTCCTGCCGAAATTGGACATAGAGCTGTCCCTACCACAAGAGATAAAGAGTCCTATTCGAAAGGTCAGTTCTTTAGCAAGCTGGCATCTGGAACTCAGTTGATGCCAGGTTCAGGGATGACACATCACAGTTGTGGACAGGTCCAGAGATGACACATCATAGTTGTGGACAGGTCCAGAGGTGACATCCAAACACATCAGAGGGTGACATCTGGGTTAAGTGATCAGGCATCTGCAGGGGGATGGTACTAAGCCTGCAGGAAACAAATCTCACAAACAAATTTTGCAGACGAAAATCCAAAAAGAAACAAAGAGACTATCATACCCTCATTTAAAATAGAATACACCTAAATTCTGGAGTGTCACAATAATTTCTCCTTGATAACTAGAATCTATCACTCCAGCCAATACATGTATTCCTTAAGCTGCTAATCTTGATTTAGGTAATACCCATCCAAAATGATTCTGAGGGATTCTCATACGTATGCCAGTAGAGATTTTTCTTATCTTTTTTCTATCCAACCAAAAGTTCTATAAACAATGTAAATCATATCTTACCAAACCAGGTATTCCTGGATACGGTGGTGGGATATCTTCCCTGACAGTCCAATACTCAGTATTTTGGATCTTATGTGTTTGCTGTTTTCTAATTTGCAGATTAGGGGTCATCATTCTGGCTAGTGGTGTACTTCCTCCTAATGGTCTGTTATTCCAAATATGTAAAGCAGTGACCAAATTATCCTTCCAATGTTGATATGAATTATTAAAACTTAACTTTCTTAACTGTTCTTTCAGTAATCCATTCATTCGTTCTATCAATCCAGAGGCTTGTGGATGATATGGAATATGATATATCTACTCCATATTGTTCAGTACACAATATCTCTTCATCTCATTACCTTTGAAATGTGACCCATTGTCACTTTGAATCTGCATTGGGGTTCCATAGTATAGACTTATAATATCTAGAGTTTTACAGGTGTTTTTTCTGGGTTGCATTCTTATAAGGCCAAGCCACTAGAGCACCTGAATAGGTGTCAACACAAGTACATATAAATTTGCATCCTTTATCTTGGGGTAATGGTCCAATATAATCTGTCTGCCATATCTGGGCTGGAACTTTTCCTGTTGCTATTTTGCCAGTTACTAGCCAAGGAACAGTTTGTTCCTTTTCCAGTTGACATATATGACATTCTTCTGCTACTTGCTTTAACATGAATAAGAGATACTAATACTGTGATCTTGTGCCCACCAGTGTGTGACCTGGACCCCTAATTGGCCGGCCGTTTGGTGGACCCATTTTGCTAATACTGGATTATCAGTTGGTGTTGAAGTAGGGACAATATGTTCAGTAGCAATCTTGGCTAGTCTATCAGCATGTGCATTGTACTCACGTTCTGGCATAGTGAGGGGCACCTGAGCATCTACACGAAAAACTGACAAATTAGTAACCAAAGACATGTCCCGTATATCTTTCCATAGTCCTTTGCTCCAAACTTGTCTACCATGAATTTCCCAATTTTGATTTTTCCACATGGGCATCCATGTAGCTAACCCATTAGCTACTGCCCACGAATCAGTAAATATATGACATTGTTTTCCTTTCTCTGTTTTAATAGCTTGATGTACTGCCATAAGTTCAGCATGTTGACTACTTCCACGTATCCCAGTACTTTCCAAAGTTCTCTTGCTTTCCAATGTCTTTTATGGCCCAAATATTTTGCTGTCCCATCTGTAAACCATGCATGTTTCTTCTTTTCTTCCATCAGTCCATTATATCCATCATTCCATTTTACCAAGGATTGTACCAACTGTTGCCTTGGTTCAGGTCGTTTTTCATTTCCGTCAGTGACTATGCTTGAGATAGATTCATGTAGAGCAGGAACTCCACTTTTGCCTTTCTTTGATCTATTCTCAATGTATCATTTCCATTTACTTATGCTAGCCTCTTGCGCATGTCCAATTCTGAGATACTGGGGTACTCATTACCCAAGTCATAATCAGCATTCCAGGCCTGAATATCACTTCATGGCCCAGAGTCAGTTGTTCAGTCTCTACCAAAGCCCAATATGCAGCTTTTCAAACTGTGTATTCACTGCTTTTTGAAAGGTGTATATTATAATCCAGATGAAGGTAGTTTCCTTGACCAAAATCCTTAGGGTACATTTCAGCTTTGTTGTTTCTGCCATAAACTCCAATTCACATAGTCATCTTATGCAGTCATTTATAATTCTACCGGTCCACTTTGCATAGGCCATAAATCTAGAGCCAATTGTATAGCAGCTTTTGCTTCAAAAGCTTTACTCTGTTCCAGTCCCCAATCAAATTCATATTTTTTCCTGGTAACTTTATATAAGGGTTTCAAAATTTGTCTAAGGTGTGGTGCCTCCAATATCCAAACAGCCCTATGAACTTTTGTGCCTCCTTCTTATTGGTGGGGATAGGAAAATCTTGAATCTTTTGTTGAGCTCATAGGAGAATTTCTTGCAGTCCTTTATTCCACTGTATACCCAAAAACTTTACAGTTTGAGCTGGCCCTTGAATCTTTGCAGGGTTAATTTCCCATCCTTTACTTTTCATATGCTCCATTAAAAGTATCAAATTCTTCTCCACTTCTTTTATGTTTTCTCCCTATATAAACATATCATCTATGTAGTGGGTAAGCTGCACACCAGGTAACTTTAATTCATCCAAATGTTCAGCCACAATACCATGACAAATAGTTGGGCTATGAAGACATCTTTGTGGCAGTCCTGTAAAAGTATATTGTCGGCCCTGCTACGTGAAAGCAAACTGGTCCCATTTTTTGGAGTCTATTGGGATCATAAAGAAAGCATTGGCCAAATAACTAACTGCGTACCAAGTCCCATCCTATTTCTGGATCCTTTCTATTAAGGTAACAGTATCTAGAACAGCAGCATACAAGGGTAGAGTCACTTTATTCAACTGTCTATAATCCACTGTCATTCTCCACATTCCATCTGACTTTCGTACTGGCTGTACAGGATTATTCCATTGAGTGGTTGTAGGAACTAACACTCCTGCTTCAACATTCCTTTATAGTATTGGCGGTTTCATCTTGCCCACCTGGCACACGATACTGCTTCAAATCAATTACTTTAGAAGGTTCAGGTAAAGTGATTGGGTCCATCTTTACTTTTCCCACCAAAACTGTATTAATTCCTATCTTCCTTACTGCAAATTGATATCTCCCCTCAGGCAAATTCAGTCATGCCTTTCAACATATCTATTCCAGTGATGTATTCAGGAATGGATACAGTGACCACGGTATATTCTTTCTTAGGCAATTGTCCAATTTTCATCATCAATTTGACTTGTTTGGCTGATAATTCAGCCCCTCCTAGTCCTGTGATGGTAATAGGAGTTCCATACTTAAATTTGTCAGAATTTCCATAAATCAGGCTGGCTTCTGCCCCAGTGACTGTCAATGCCCTAGTTACATTATTTGATGCATTTTTCCAATATGTAGTCAGATTAATATCAGATCTGTAATCCTGTCTGTGTGTTTCTTTAATCTGAGCTGGGGCTCAGCCTATTCCCTAGTTTCCTTGAAAGTGTGACTCACTTGGATACAAGGGTTCAAGATCTGTAGGAATTTTTTTTTTTTAGGAGTTATGAGAATGAATTTATTGAATTATTTTTCCAAGAGACTGACAGCATCAAAGACTGACTTTCAAAAGCACATAGATCTATGTGATCACAACCTGCACATATCTTATGATTAGTTGTGTTTCACTAGGTTACCCCTGACCCAGACAGGCCAGATCACTCCCAGGGGGCTGCAAACTTCTTTTATACAATATTTCCTATTAAAATGAACCCCCCAAAAAGAAAAAAAATTCATCTCCCTTGCATCAAATCTGGGAACTCCAGAAAAGAGATAGGGAAGGTATTTGGGAGATCAGAATCTTACTTTTTAAAGGAAAAGTTGTATGTTTGGAATTAGCTATAAATACCCACTTTCCACATAAGCAAGATTGTCTGGCCAATTGCTACAGAAGACAATGGAGTAACTAACATACAGGGGTAAAGCAAGAAAATTACTGGTGTGCAGTGGCCTAATATTTTTTTTTTAATGCAATTTATTTATTTAACATATTTGGTTTTCAACATTGATTTTCACAACAGTTTGAATTACAAATTTTCTCCCCATTTCTGCCCCCCCCCCCCCACTCCAAGATGGCTTATATTCTGGTTGCCCTGTTCCCCAGTCAGCCCTCCCCTCTATCACCCCCCTCCCCTCTCATCCCCTTTTCCCTTCCTTTCTTGTAGGGCAAGATAAATTTCTACGCCCCATTGCCTGTGTATCTTATTTTTTAGTTGCATACAAAAACTTTTTTTGTTTTTGAACATCTGATTTTAAAACTTTGAGTTCCAAATTCCCTTCCCTCTTCCCTTCCCACCCACCCTCCCTAAGAAGTTGAGCAATTCAACCTAGGCCACACATGTATTATTATGTATAACCCTTCCACAATATTCATGTTGTGAAAGGCTAACTACATTTTGCTCCTTCCCAACCCATCCCGCTTTATTGAATTTTCTCCCTTGACCCTGTCCCCTTTCCAAAGTGTTTGTTTTTGATTCCCTTCACCCCCATCTGCCCTCCCCTCCATCATCCCCCCCCTTTTATTTTTTTTTATCTTCCTCCCTCTTCTTTCCTGTGGGGTAAGATACCCAACTGAGTATGTATGGTATTCCCTCCTCAGGCCAAATCTGATGAGAGCAAGGTTCACTCATTCCCCCCTCACCTGCCCTCTCCCCTCCTCCCACAAAACTGCTTCCTCTTGCCACCTTTATGCGAGATAATCCACCCCATTCTATCTCTCCCTATCTCCCTCTCTCAGTATGTTGCTCCCTCATCCATTAATTTCATTTTATTTCTTTTAGATATCTTCCCTTCATCTTCAACTCACCCTGTGTCCCTGTGTCTGCTCTCTCTCTTTTACATATATATATATATATATATATATATATATATATATGTATATGTATATGTATATATACACATACATATATACATATACACACACATATATATACATACATACACATACACTTATATATATATATACATAAACATATATATATATATGCATATTCCCTTCAGTTACCCTAATACTGAGGTCTCATGAATCATACTCATCATCTTTCCATGTAGGAATGTAAACAAAACAGTTCAACTTTAGTAAGTCCCTTGCAATTTCCGTTTCTTGATTACCTTTTCATGCTTCTCTTGATTCTTGTGTTTGAAAGTCAAATTTTCTATTCAGTTCTGGTCTTTTCACTGAGAAAGCTTGAAAGTCCTCTATTGTATTGAAAGTCCATATTTTGCCTTGGAACATGATACTCAGTTTTGCTGGGTAGGTGATTCTAGGTTTTAATCCTAGCTCCATTGACCTCCGGAATATCACATTCCAAGCCCTTCGATCTCTTAATGTAGAAGCTGCCAGATCTTGGGTTATTCTGATTGGGTTTCCACAATACTCAAATTGTTTCTTTCTGGCTGCTTGCAGTATTTTCTCCTTGATCTGGGAGCTCTGGAATTTGGCAACAATATTCCTAGGAGATTTCTTTTTGGGATCTATTTGAGGAGGCGATCGATGGATTCTTTCAATTTCTATTTTGCCCTGTGGCTCTAGAATATCAGGGCAGTTCTCCTTGATAATTTCCTGAAAGATGGTATCTAGGCTCTTTTTTTGATCATGGCTTTCAGGTAGTCCAATAATTTTTAAATTATCTCTCCTGGATCTATTTTCCAGGTCAGTGGTTTTTCCAAGGAGATATTTCACATTGTCTTCCATTTTTTCATTCCTCTGGTTCTGTTTTATAATATCCTGATTTCTCATAAAGTCACTAGCTTCCACTTGCTCCAATCTAATTTTTAAAGTAGTATTTTCTTCAGTGGTCTTTTGGACCTCCTTTTCCATTTGGCTAATTCTGCCTTTCAAGGCATTCTTCTCCTCATTGGCTTTTTGGAGCTCTTTTGCCATTTGAGTTAGTCTATTTTTTAAGGTGTTGTTTTCTTCAGTGTATTTTTCAGTATTTTTTTGGGTCTCCTTTAGCAAGTCATTGACTTGTTTTTCATGGTTTTCTCGCATCCTTCTTATTTGTCTTCCCAATTTTTCCTCTACTTCTCTAACTTGCTTTTCCAAATCCTTTTTGAGTTCTTCTATGGCCTGGGGCCAGTTCATGTTTTTCTTGGAGGCTTTGGTTGTAGGCTCTATGACTGTTGTCTTCTTTAGGCTGTATGTTTTGGTCTTCTTTGTCACCAAAGAAAGAATCCAAAGTCTGAGACTGAATCTGGGCGCATTTTCGCTGCCTGGCCATATTCCCAACCAACTAACTTGACTCTTGAGTTTTTCAGTGGGGTATGACTGCTTGTAGATTACAGAGTTCTATGTTCTACGTTTGGGGGGGAGGTGCCAGCTCTGTCAGAGCCGCACTCCTCCTTCCCCAAGGACCCCCAGTCCAGACTGGGCTCAGATCTTCGGCAGGCTGTGCACCCCTGCTGTGATCCGCCACTTAATTCCTCCCACCAGGTGGGCCTGGAGCCGGAAGTAACAACAGCTGTAGCTGCCCCACCTCCGCTGCCCCCGGGGCTGGAAGCCGATCCGCGGAACTCCTTCCACTCCCGCAGCTTTTCCCACTAACCTTCTCCGCAGTCTTTGGTGTTTGTGGGTCGAGGGGTCTGGTAACTGCCGCAGCTCACATATTCAGGGTGCTAGGGCCCCCTCCGCCCGGCTTCTGGTCTGGATCGTCCACGCCGCTCAGGCTGGGCTCTGCTCCACTCCGTTCCCAGCTCCCAGCTCCGTGTGGAATAGAGCTCACCCAGAGACCATCCGGGCTGTCCTGGGCTGGAGCCCTGCTTCCCTCTGCTGTTCTGTGGGTTCTGCCGTTCTAGAATTGGTTCAGAGCCATTTTTATAGGTTTTTGGAGGGACTCGGGTACGGAGCTCACTCTAGTCCGTGCTTACCAGCCGCCATCTTGGCTCCGCCCGATCTGTAGGAATTTTAGGAGCAGTTCTTACCTCTCTATTATTTGCTACTAAGCGCCTTATCTTGGTACATTTTTTGTAGCTCATTAGTTGGAATACCTTCTAGTCTTCTAAAATCTACCCCTGCTTTCAATAGAGCAGTAAACATTTCTTTCCTTGTCATTCTATTCTGATGTTGAAACTGTTGGTTATGTACCTTTCTTTCCCAAGGAAACTTATCCCTTCCCCAGTCTCCTAAGTCACTTAACTGTGAAATCTTATCCAGCACCTCTGAAAGAAGGTTCCCTACTTCTGCAATTAGCAGAGTCTGAATCACATGTTTATAAGTGGGGGGTGCTATCTTAATGATCAAATTCCTATGAGAAACGCCCAAGGGAGTTTCATAATAAACTTTGGCATTCCCCAACATAGTAGCATTCTTCATTAACTCCTCCTTTAATTTTCTTGTACAGCCCCTAATTGAATACCAGGGTCTATCTGCAGTAGGCCACATAGTATCAGCAGGATATTCCTCTTTACAGCCTGTGGCAGCCAAAGCCAACAAATTGGTTGCTTGGTTAGTTTTTTTTGCAAATGATAATCCCTAAAAGCTTGCTGTACAAAAGAGTTCTGACTAATACTTATGAATCTCGTATAATCCACGGAATCTACAGACACTCCTGCGGCCCCTTCATCATTGATTCTCACCATCCAAGATATTAACGGTTCTCCCATTCTCTGGATGAACCTGCTCAAGATATCTGTGATTTCCTGCTGTGTAGAATCCTCCAAAATCTCTCTAAACTGAGTAGTATGATCTTGCATTTCCTGTCTCCTCTGCTGTAGGGGGCACACTTCTCTTTGAGGAGTCTGGTGTGACACTGTCTCACTCTATGTGAGCAGTACCGTGGGACAAAGTATCGCCTTGTGCCAGAGGTTCTGACAATTGTATCCTCCTGTCTAGATTCTCTGCCCGTATTACCATGGTAACCAGACTGACTGCTAGGCTCAGCTTGACCTCAGCTGAACTGAGGTGCACTCTTGACCTCCTTGGCTCCCTCTGCCTTCTAGCTGAATTTACAACAAGGCTGTTAGCTTCCTGCTGTTCTGCCACCTGAGTTTCTCCATCTTGCTGCGATATAGAAGTATTCTCAGATGTTTCAGTAACTGTCTGAGCCTGACGTCTCTCTCCTAATAGTCTTTTTCTGTGTTCACATACAATACGATAGACTGTGAGTAAAATCCAGCCTCGTCTCGAGGTAGCTCTTGGGATCCCCATTCCTGGCTCAACAGTAATCTCTCTGAGGCATGGCTCCAAATCTCTAGGTCCTCCACCCTGTAGCTTCTGCTTCCAGTCTTCACAAAGACCTAACCCTAACCCTTAGACCATTCCCTTGCCAGGGAGCAATATACTGTCAGCTTGTTCAGTTCTAACAATCACAAGGGTGGCCATTAGCAGCCATAACATCCATCTCTCTCTCTCTCAGCATTTCCTGTGACATAACTTCCTTTTCCTGTGAGGAAGCTCCTCCCACCACATATATGTGAGGCTTCCTGTGACGTAAGCAGGTCAGTGTATTGGGGATCAAGATGGGCCCTTAGCACTTATTCAACCAAGTGCCTGTGAAGAGTTTGGCCTTTGTTTCCTTTAATTAATTCAGTGTCTTTGAGTCTTATTAGGTGCTAAGCCCCAGGCCCAAACCCCTATCTATTAGGTGCTAAGTCTATGTGGGTGTGAATTGGTAACTAAGGTGGGGCTCCAGGTGGGGTCAATGAAGGGAGGTGCTAAGACCAGAGCCAATAGTAAGAGCTTATGTTCTGGTCGCCCAGATGACATTTGATGACGGGTAAAGAGCGCATAAAAAGGGAAGACAGAGGTATTTGCTTAGTGCTCTCACTCTTGGTGGTATGCTGATGTGGAGACTCTGGGCAGCTGTAGTTAAGAGCACTCCAGCTTGTTAAACTCTGGTAACTATGAATTGAGATTTGAATCAGACAAGGTCTGTCTGTTGATGTTTGTAATTTGTTTGTATTTGCTCTGAAGTTCAGGGTGCTGGTTTTTTCCCCTGAACTAAGTGAATGATAGTTGTACGCTGGATTAAAGTGGGATTGTTAACCCCTTAACATTGCTTTCCTTAGTAAAGCAGATCAAAAGAGCCTGGGCTTGCAGCATTCTGTGAGCTGATTGTTGTTGGTTTTACACCCCCACAGCAGCTGCTAGTGGGATTGTTGAAACAGTTACATGGCCTATTAGCGAGTGGGAAAGAGCTAAATTGCTGCTATACTGGGCAACTCCTTGGCCTCATCCTAGGGGTAGGACACTTGTCCATCGGAATCTGGGTCCCCTGATTTGGTTCCTGCTACTGTCAGATCTTCATCTGGCACCTGAGACAGTGTTTTCATGTGCCAAGTTGGAACTTTGTCTCTGAGGTCTAGCATCTTCTCCCAAAGCAGAGAGACAGGCCAGTGCCAAAGGGTAGGAGTTTTTAATAGGTTCCTGCAGAGAATCTGAGTTCTGTGTCCTTTGAGTATCTGAGTGCCCTCAGCCAAAGACAAGGGCTCAGGCCCTTTTTAGCTCACAGTTAAGAGGGAGAAACCCTTTCCTAGGTTGTGAGACCTGGATTGATGAGCCTTGAGGTTCGTGGGTCTGGAACGTTTCCGTAGCTTAGCTTCTGGGTCGTGAAATCCTATAGCCTTGGCTGGCAGTGAGGGCCCTTGGAAGGATCTAGGAATGCAGTCCATCCAATTGCAATTCAAGCTGTGCATTCTTCCCTCTTGCTGGATCAGCTCTAAGTCCTTGAGCCATGGGCTTTTCTGGAGCCAGGCTCTGGCTTTGTTCTTTTTTGGCTCAGTCTTTTCCCTGCTCCAATTCTCCCAGTCCTTCAGCCTCCCAGCCGAGGAGTCATCCTGGACTTCTCCCTTTCTCTCTCACAGCCGTATTCTGTCCATTTCTAACAGCTCTCCTGTATGCCTCCTTCTCTCCTCTTACCTTGCCACCCCTCCTGGAGTGGGCCCTCATCACCTGGACTGTGGCAGTAGCTGTTGGTGGGCCTGCCCATCTCAAGTTTCTCCCATTCCAGTCCATCCTTCATTCAGCAACTAAGGTGATTTCCTAAAGTGCAGATGTGACCATGTCATACCCCCTCCCCACAACTCGATCAACTGCAGTGGTGCCCTGTTGCCTTCAGGAGCAAATACATAATGCTCTGTTGGGCATTCAGAGTCCTTCATAACCTACCCTACTCCTACCTTTCTGGTCATCTTACATCTTACTCCCCTCCATGTACTCTTCAGTTCAGTGACCCTGGCCTCCTGCCTGCTCTATGAAAAAGACCCTCCATTTCTCTGGTACTCTTACCACCATCCCCCTGCTCTGACTATTGGCCTCCTTGGCTTCCTTTAATTCCCAACCAAAATCCCACCTTCTACCGGAAGCTTTCCCTAATCCCTCTTAATCTCAGTGCCAGTGCCTTCTCTTTGTTAATTATTTTCTATTTTTTTATTAGTTAATTGTTTTTAGTTTTCAACATTCACTTCTGTAAGCTTTAAATTTTTCTCCCCCTCCCTCCCCAAGATGGCCTGCAATCTGATACAGGGTCTACATATACATTCCTATTAAACATTTTCATATTGGTCATGTAGTATAGAAGAATTATAATGAATGGGAGAAAGCATGAGAAAGAAAAAACAAGACAAAACAAAACAAAAAAAAAGGAAAATTGTTTTTTTTTCTACTCTGCATTCAGACTCCGTAGTGCTTTCTCTGGATATGGATGGCATTTTCCATCATGAGTCCTTTGAAATTGTTTTAGGTCCTTGCGTTGCTGAGAAGGGCCAAGTCTATCAAAATCAGTCATCACATATTGAAGTCCTCCTGTTCATCATTTCTTATAGCACAATAGTATTCCATTACATCCATATACTACAACTCATTCAGCCATTCCCCAATTGATGGGCATCCCCTCAATTTCCAGTTCTTTGCCACCACAGAGAGAGCTGCTATATTTTTGTACATGCGGGTCCTTTTCCCATTTTTATGATCTCTTTGGGATGCAGCTCTAGGTCAAAGGGTATGCACATTTTTATAGACCTTGGGGCACAGTTCCAAACTGGTCTTCAGAATGGTTGGCTCAGCTCACAGCTCTACCAACGATGAATTAGTGCTCCAACTTTCCCGCATCTTCTCCAACATTTATCATTTTCCTGTTTTGTCATGTTAGCCAATCAGGTGTGATGTGGTACTTCAGTTGTTTTGATTTGCATCTCTAATTAGTAGTGATTTAGAGCATCTTTTCATATGACTATAGATAGCTTTAACTTCTTCCTCTGAAAACTGCCTATTCATATCCTTTAACCATTTATCAATTGGGGAATTACTTGTATTCTTGTAAATTTGACTCAGTTCTCTATATATTTTAGAAATGAGGCCTTTATCAGATACACTAGTTGTAAAAATTCTTTCCCAGTTTTCTGCTTCCCTCCTAATCTTGATTGCATTGGCTTTGTGCAAAAACTTTTCAATTTAATGTAATTAAAATTATCCATTTTGCATTTCATAATGTTCTCTATCTCTTGTTTGGTCATAAATTCCTCCATTCTCCATAAATCTGACAGATGAACTATTCTTTGTGACCCTAATTTGTTTATAACATCAGCCTTTGTATCTAAATCGTGTACCCATTTGGACTTTATTTTGATATACGGGGTCAGACATTGGTCTATGCCCAGTTTCTGCCATACTATTTTTCAGTTTTCCCAACAGTTTTTCTCAAATAGTGAGTTCTTATCCCAGAAGCTGAGATCTTTGGGTTTATCAAACAATAGATTGCTATAATCGTTGACTACTGTGTCTTATGTACCTAACGTATTCCACTGATCTACCCCTCTATTTCTTAGCCAGTACCAAGTAGTTTAGATGATTGCTGCTTTATGATACAATTTAAGATCTAGTATGGCTAGGGCGCCTTCCCTAACGTTTCGTTTTATTAATTGCCTTTTGTTCTTCCAGATGAATTTTGATATTATTTTTTCTAGCTTTATAAAATAATTTTTTGGTAGTTTGATTGGTATGGCACTGAATAAGTAAATTAATTTAGGTAGAATTGTCATTTTTATTATATTAGCTCAGCTTATCCATGAGCAATTGATGTTTTTCCAATTATTTAGATCTGACTTTATTTGTGTGAAAAGTGTTTTGTAATTGTGTTCATATAGTTCCTGGGTTTGTTTTGACAGGTAGACTCCCAAATATTTTATAATGTCTACAGTAACTTTGAATAGAATTTCTCTTTCTATCTCTTGCTATTAGGGTTTGTAAGTAATATACAGAAATGCTGATGATTTGTGTGGGTTAGTTTTACATGCTGCAACTTTGCTAAAGTTGTTTATTATTTCAAGTAGTTTTTTACTTGATTCTCTAGGTATGTCATGATATCATCTGCAAAGAATGATAACTTAGTTTCTTCTTTGCATATTCTAATACCTTCAATTTCATTTTCTTCCCTTATTGCTAAAGCTAACATTTCTAGTACCATATTGAATAACAGTGGTGATAATGGACATCCTTGTTTCACCCCCCACCCCCATCTTATTAGAACTTATCCCCATTACATACAATGCTTACTGATGGCATTAGGTAGATGCTACTTGTCATTTTAAGGAAGTTTCCATTTATTCCTATGGTCTCTAGTGTTTTTAATAGGGATGGATGTTATATTTTGGCAAAAGCTTTTTCTGTATCTATCGAGATGTGAGAAACGTGGTTTTGGGGATCACTGGACTTCCTAGGCAGGGCCAAAGTCCTGAGGAAGAACCCTGTGATAATTCCTAGGGAAGGCTGTACAGACCACAGGACTCCCAGAGGAAGACCAAGTGGTAGCCATCCCTTAATCTGTGGGGATCACAGGGCCTCCTAGTGGTCAGACCCTAAGGAAGACCCAAGTGATGGCCCCTTAGGATGGCGGTAAGATCACAAGGCTCCCGAGACAGGGCCGGAAGTCCCAAGTGATGTCCCCTTAAGAAGGCCGTGCAGACCACAGGGTTCCCCAAGGGAATCCAGAGTGGTAGCCCTCTTAACACCGCAGTGGGGATCACAGGACACCCCAAGATGAGATCCAGGAGTAAGCCTGGCGAGCTTCCGCTGCCTGTTGCTTCCCTTCACTTGACCCTAGGAAAATCTATGTGATTTGCCCATTCACACCCAAAGAACTCAGGACCAGAGTGGGCAGAGGAAGGCATTTTATTACGCTCCCCGAGAGAGCGGGTGTAGTGCTCATGGGAACACTCACACAGATACAGCTGCAGGAGCAGGGGTAACCATTCCCTCCACTCCTGCTAGAGTCATGGTTAGTTTACAGGTTTTGTTTTTTTTACATAGTTTTCCTAGGTTATACAGTTTATATAAATAGGATAATAAGGATACAGAAGCAAAAGTGAAGTTAATTAGATTTTCCTTGTCTTAGTTTAGGATTAAACTATATTCTTTTACTTCCCCTACTTTCCCTCTTTAACATATGCAAATCAGTAGGCCTGGATTCTTGATCAAGACCAGACCCTAGATAAGCTTGAACAGGTTCAAGTGGGTTTGGCCTCTCTAATTCCCTAGACTGCCTTCTCAAAAAGTATGCACATTAGTACAAGCCTCTAACCTCTCACCTGACCGACCTTGAGGCCTGGTCTCTGCTAAAGCTGGGGTGGGAGAGGGCAGGGAAGCACACCTTTACTTCTGTGGAAACAAAACTCCTCCTCCCATTTCTTACAGAGATAATCATATGATTTCTCTTAGTTTTGTTGTTGATATGATCAATTATGGTGATAGTTTTCCAATATTGAGCCATCCCTGCATTCCTGGTATAAATCCTATCTAACCAAAGTGCATTATTCTCATGATAAGTTGCTGTAATCTTTTTGCTAATATTTTATTTAAAAATTTTTTATCTATATTCATCAGGGAAATTGGTCTATAATTTTCTTTCTCTGTTTTGGCTTTTCCTAGTTTAGGCATCAGTACCATGTTTGTATCATAAAAAGAATTTGGTAGGACTCCTTTTTTGCCAGTTTTCCCACATAGTCTATATAGTATTGGAATTAGTTGTTCTTTAAATGTTTGATAGAATTTGCTTGTAAATCCATCTGGCCCTGTGGATTTTTTCCTAGGGAGTTCATTGATGGCTTGTTCAATTTCTTTTTCTGAGATGGGGTTACTTAAGTATTTTACTTCCTCTTCTGTCAATCTGGGCAATTTATATTTTTTCAAATATTCATCCATTTCACTAAGATTGTCGAATTTATGGGCTTAGAATTGGGCTAAATAATTCCTAGTTATTGTTTTAATTTCCTCTTCATTAGTGGTGAATTAATTTTTGATACTGGTAATTTGGTTTTCTTCTTTCTTTTTTAAAATCAAATTAACCAAAGGTTTATCAATTTTACTGTTTTTTTTTTCATAAAACTAGTTCTTAGTTTTACCTATTAGTTCAATAGTTTTCTTAATTTCAATATCTCCTTTGGTTTTCGGTATTTCTAATTTGGTATTTAATTGGAGACTGTTAATTTGTTCTTTTTCTAGCTTTTTCAGTTGCATGCTCAGTTCATTGATCTCCTCTTTCTCTATTTTATTCATGTAAGCATTCAGAGATTTAAAACATCCTCCAAGAACCACCTTTGTTGCATCCCATAAGTTTTGGTATGTTGTCTCATTATTGTCATTCTCTTGAATGAAGTTATTGATTGTTTCTATGATTTGTTGTTTAACCCACTCATTCTTTAGAATTAGATTATTCAGTTTCTAATTAATTTTTAGTCTTATCTTTCCATCGCCCTTTATTATATATAATTTTTATTGTATTATGATCTGAAAAGGATGCCTTTAATATTTCTGCCTTTCTGCACTGGATTGTGACGTTTTTATGCCCTAGTACATGGTTAATTTTTGTGTATATGCCATGTACCACTGAGAAAAAGGTATATTCTTTTCTATCCCCATTCAGTTTTCTCCAGAGGTCTATCATATCTACCTTTTCTAAAATTCTATTCACCTTCTTAAATTCCTTCTTGTTTATTTTGAGGTTAGATTTATCAAGCTCAGAGACAGGGAGGTTGTGGTCCCCCATTAGTATAGTTTCGCTGTCTATTTCTTCCTGTAACTCCCTTAACTTCTCCTCTAAGAATTTGAATACTATACTATTCGGTGCATATATGTTTAGTAATGATATTACTTCATTGTCTTATGGTACCTTTTAGCAGGATATAGTTTCTGTTCTTATCTCTTTCTGATTAGATTTATTTTTGCTTTTGCTTTGTCTGAGATTAGGATTGCTACTCCTGCTTTTTTTAAACTTTAGCTGAAGCATAATATATTCTACTCCCCCCTTTTACCTTTACCCTGTTTGTATCCCCCTGTTTGAGATGTGTTTCTTGTAAACAGCATATTGTAGGATTATGGTTTTTAATCCATTCTTCTATCTGCCTCCTTTTTATGGGAGAGTTCATCTTATTCACAGTTATGATTACTATCTGTGTCTTTCCATCCTATTTCCCACCCTCCCCCCCATTTATGCTTTTATTTCTTCCCTCTCCCTTCCACTCCTCAAAAGAGTTTTGCTTTTCACCACTGCCTCCCTCTTCCCTCCCTTCTATCAGCCCCCTCCTTTTCTTTCCCTTTTCCATTACTACTCCTTCCCTCCCTTCTAACCACCCCCTCCCTTTTCTTTCCCCTTTCCCCACCTACTGCCTGTAGGGTAAATTAGATTTCTATACTTAACTGAGTATGCTGTTCCCTCCTTGAACCAAATCCAATGAGAGTAAAGTTCAAACAATACTCATCTCCCTCCCATCTTTCCCTCTACTATAATGTTTTTGTTCCTCTTCATGTGATATAGTTTACCTTTTTCTGCCACCTCCTTCCTTGTTCTCCCATTACAGTCCCTTTGCACCCCTTAATTAGTTTTTTTTATTATCATATCAGTTAATTTATACCCATACCCTCTGTCTATGTATATGCCTTTTAAATGTCATAATAAAGATACAATTCTCAAGATTTACAAGTTATCACCCTCCCATGTAGAGATGTAAACAAGTTGACTTCATTGAATAACATTTTTTTTCTTTCTTTTTTTCCTATTTACCTTTTTATGCCTCTCTTGAGTCTTGTATTTGAAGATCAAATTTTCCATTGAGCTCTGGCCTTTTCATCAGGAAGGTCTGGAAGTCCCTTATTTCATTGACTGTCTATCTCCTTGCCTGAAAGATTATGTTTAATTTTGCTAAGTAGTTGATTCTTGGTTTTAGTCCAAGCTCCTTTGCCTTACAGAATATCATTCCAGTCCCTCCGATCTTTTAATGTAGAAGCTTCAAGGTCCTGACTGTATTTGAATTGTTTATTTCTGGCTGCTTGCAGTATTTTCTCCTTGACCTGATAATTCTGGAATTTGGCTACAATATTCCTTGGAGTTTTCAATTTGAGATGTCTTTCAGGAGGTCATCGTGGATTCTTTTGATGACTATTTTACCCTCTGGTCCTAGGGGTGGGTAGTTTTTGGGGCAGTATTCCTTGATGATTTCTTGGAAGATACTGTCCAGGCTCTTTTTTTTTCATCATGACTTTGCAGTAGACCAATAATTCTTAAATTATCTCTCCTGGATCTATTTTCCAGGTCAGTTGTTTTTCCAATGAGTTATTTTATGTTTTCTTCTGTTTTTTCATTCTTTTGATTTTGTTTGACTTATTCTTGATGCCTCATAGAATCATTACCTTTTACTTGCTCAATTCTAATTTTTAACAAATTGTTTTCTTCAGTTAGCTTTTGTATCTCCTTTTCCATTTGGCCAGTTTCACTTTCAGTGAATTTTTTCCATTTGGTCTATTGTATTTTTAAAAGAATCGATCAGTTTTTCTTTTATCTCTCTAATTTGACTTTTAAAATCCTTATTGAGCTCTTCCAAGAGTGCTTTCTGAACTTGACTCCAGTTCATATTCCCTTTTGAGGTTTCGGATGTGGGTATAGTGTCAGTGCTGTCCACTTTTGAATTTATATTCTGATCTTCCTTGTTCCCGTAGTGAGAATCTATGGTCTTTGCTTTTCTAATCTGATTTTTGCTCATTGTGATTGTCTTTTTCCTGACTTTTAAAGTGGATCTCTCCTTCTGGGGCACAGGAGGCTCTGTCTCACACTTCTTGTGCTGGGGACTAGGGGCTTTGTTACTGGCTGTGTACTATGGCCTCTGGTTCTGGCAACTGGAAGCTATATAATGTTGTAACTTACCTGTTTATGAGCTGCAGCTGGCTGGTGTGCGCTGAGACCAAGTGAGATCTTTCTGCGTTTCCCTGGTGTTACACTGAAATTGTGGCATGAGGTGTGGGGGAGGGGCAGTCTGGCCTGCTGGAGGTCTCCTCCTCCCCTAGGGCCGTGTTAGAGCAGGCTAGGCTCATCCACACTGATATCTGCCAATTCTTCTGGCTGTGCCAAAGCATGCCTGAGGTCCTGGTGTTGGTGCTTGCTGGCTCTACTACCCTGGGGGCTCAGGATCTCCTGCTGGTCTGCTGCTTGCTGGGATGCCTCCCATCCTGTGCTGATTCCCTTCAGCCACAGCAAGAGAGACCTTTTCTGTTAATCCCCCTAGCCTCCTGAGATAAAAGATTGCCACACCCTGTCTTTCTGCTGGCTCCACTATTTCAGGATTTTTCCTGGGGCAATATTCTGTGGGCTATTCACGGTCAACAAGGGAGGGTGAGAGCTACTTACTGTTTACTCTGCCATCTTGGCTCCCAGAAGTTTAAATAGATGACTTTCAAACATTCAGTCTGTGGGCTGATAGTTCCAGGAGTAGCTGTTGCTGCTGCCACAGGCTCTGCACAGGACTGCGCTTCTCTCTCCCCCCAGTTCCGGCAGATCTCCCTCCTGTGCTGGGAGGTCTGGGAGTCACCACTGCTGCCAGTGCTTCAGTCTGCTGGGATCTGCTCTGGCCTTGCTATAATTATTTCCTATTTAGCCTGTATGTAGCTTGTTTTGTTTGTGTCTGAGTCTGTATGTTTGCATATTTTCTCCCACGTTAGATTATAATTGCCTTGAAGGCAGGGACTGCCTTCTGCCTCTTTTTGTATATTCATGCGTGGCACATAGTAGGTGTTGAATAAATGTTTATTGACTGATTATTCCAGAGTGCCTGAGAAGCAGGACCTGTGGTACCCGGTGAGAGGAGATTGAAGTCATGGATGTGGAGTAGTGGCTGGTCCCACCGTGTTCCAACCTTGGTCTATGTTTGTAGAAGAATCTTGGGAAACTGAGCATTGTTGAGCAGAGAGGTCTTCTCTTTGCTGACATGAAAGACTTTTGGGAGGAGGGAGAGGTCATTCTAGTTGCGTAGTGTGATGGTGTGTCCATGGGTAAATTAGATGTGGGTACTTGGGATTCTTCCTCTTTGCCATGTGTAAGCTGATTTGCATTCTGGAAATATTTCTCTTAAAATTTCCTGCAATTTATTGAGTGATGAACTTCTTTTCTTCTTTCACTGGGAAGCTTCTAGTCTCTAAGTCAGTGTGTTGGCTCAGCATTTCTTCCCAGTCCGGTTTTAGCTCTTTCCATCTGTCATGTACCCTCTGTATTCTCCTTGTGGCTGCTTTTCTTGTGTTCTTCACATTTCCAGATGATGTCATGATAAGTCTCGTTTCCCTCTGATGTGATTCTTTCAGCTTTCGTCACTTGCATCCTTGGATTTCTCCCAGGACCATCAGGGTTTCTCTACTTGCTCAGCATGCTCAATTTTATGATTTTTTTCATTGTGCTATAGCTTCTCTTCAGTCTTCCTATTGTGAGGATTTTCTTATACGAATTTCTGGCAATTTTGTTATTTTCAGGTATTTTTATTCTTTCCTCTCCAGCCCTAACCTCTCTGCTGATCTCCAGTCTCTCCTCTCAGACATCTCAAACTGGATGCCGGTAGACATCTGAAACTCAACGTGTCCAAAACAGAACTTCTTTTTCCCTGTAAACTCTCCCTCCATTCTACCTTCCCTATTACTGTTGAGAGCACCACCAGCCTCCCAGACCCTCAGGCTCCCAACCTGGGAGTTCTACTGGACTCCTCACTACCACTCCCCCTGCCCCCCACTCTCCTCTAGATCCAGGGACTCCTCACTACCACTCCTCCCCCACCCCACTCCAGATCCAGGGACTCTGCACTACCACTCCCCTCCCCATCCACAGATCCAAGCTGGTGCCAAGGCTTGTCATTTCTGCCCTAACCCCAGCTTATGTGATGCCTCCTTCTCCTGACACTGCCCCCACCCTGGTACACATCCTCATGGCCTCACACCTGGACTATTACAGTAGCATGGGACAGGGTGGGGTGGGGTGGGGGTCTGCCTCAAGGCTCTCCAGTCCATTCTCTATTCAGCCACCAAAGTGATTTTCTTAAAGTGCAGGTCTGATCATGTCACCCTCTACTCAGGAAACTCCTGTGGCTCCCTATTGCCTCCAGGAACAAATACAGAATGCTCAGTTTGGCCTTCAAGGCCCCTCTTAGCTCTCCAGTCTTCTTCTACCTAACCCTCTTCAGGCCAGTGACACTGGCCTCCTTGGTCCATCTCTTCGCTCTCTGGTATTTTCTGTGGTTGCCCCTCCTGCCTCGCTTGCTCTCCCTTATCTCTGCCTCCTACCTTCCTTGGCTTCCTTCAAGTCCTGATTAAAATTCCACCTTTGTATTGGCAACCAAAAATGGGCTCCTTAGCACTTAGTCAACAAGTGCCCTTCACTAGTTTGGCTTTTTCCCCTGAACTGAATGCTGTTTGTATGTTGGACTGGAGTAAGCTTGTCGGCCCCTTCACCTTGCTTCCCTTGCTTAAGCTGATGGAAAGAACCTGTGCTTTCCCGGTCAACCCCTTCACCTTGCTTAAGCAGATTGAAAGAACCTGTGTTTTCCCCGGCGTACCTTACCCCCCCCCCCCCCCCCCCCCCCCGCAGAAGCTGGATGGTTAAAAGCAGCTCCCGTTGGAGCCAGAGGCTGCTACAGCCACAGCCACAGCCACAGCCACAGCCACAGCCATAGCCATAGCCATAGCCATAGCCGCAGCCACAGCTGAAGCAGGAGCTGCCAGTAGCAGAGCTGACCTACAGGAGGAAGCTGAACAAAGACTTCAGGCCAGTGGGTAATCTTTTTACCATAGAGGGGGAAGCATGATTTTGCTTTACGCAATCATGCTTCTCTGTAGCCTCCTGGTTACTCTTTCAAGGCGTACTTATTGGGCCTGGAAGCTTTTGATCAATATATCAAAATGGGGTTGCTGGTTCATGGGTTGGTTACTGTGGAGCCTAAATATATGTTTTGATTCTTCTGCCTTCTACTTTGAGAGTTTCTTATATCCGGCGGTTCTGAACCTTTCAGACATGTTTATGATCCTCTTTGAGATTATAAACTCTGCCCTCCTAATACAACCTTCCATAAGATGCCTTTCCCAACCCTGGGATTTTGTTCTAGTGCCTTTCCTCTCAATTATTTCTTATTTATCTTGGACATAGCTTGTTTGTACATATTTATTTGTTGTTTTCCATTGGATTAGGAGCCCCTTGAGGTCAGGCACTGTCTTTTGCCTTCTTCTATGTCCCCAGCACTTAGCTCAGTACCTGGCCTTATTAAACAGTAATTTGCTCGACTGATTGCTGCAGAGGATCATGAGATGCCAAGTGTCATTATCTGTCTGCCATCGTCTTGGAAGTCTCCTTTTCATGTGCTCTGATGTCAAGAAGCTGAACCCATTTATCTTGGTTTAAATTTTATCTGGTTTGTTTTGATTCCATTTGTTTCAATAGATTGAGATTCTTTGGTCTTCTGACACATTAGTTATTTTCCTAGTTTTGTATCATCTGTAAATCTGATAAATGGGCAGCTAGGTGGCACAGTGGATAGAGCACTGGGCCTGGAGTGAGGAAGACTACTCATCTTCCTGAGTTCAAATCTGGCATTAGACACACACTAGCTGTGTGACCCTGGGCAACTCTCTTAACCTTGTCTGCCTCAGTTTCCCATACAATGAGCTGGAGAAGGAAATGGCAAACCATTCTAGTATCCTTGCCAAGAAAATCCCAAATGGGATTACAAAGAGTCAGACATGACTGAAACAACTGAACAGCAGCACAATTTGATAAGCAAATGACTCAGGGTGCAGAATGAAGCATGCTCTGGGGATGTGGCCAGTGCCAAAATTTACTTTGCTTGACTGTGCATGTTTGTTACAGGGGCTTTGGTTATTTCTTTTATTATTATTATTGATGGGGATGTAAGAGGGAGAGAAAATCAATTTTTCTTCATTAAATTTTTTTTTTAAATTGAGGAACGTGACCTCTAGGGTTTCATTCATCAACCGGTGTCAAAAAGAAGAGAAGCTTCCTTATTAGAAGCCGCTGTGAGAGATCTGGATTGTGATCTGAAGGTGCCCGAGGAGTGAACAAAAGCCCAAATCTCCTTTGTGCCTCCGTGCTGTTCAGGGAGGTGTCTAGCTTCCCCCTCTCTATTCTTAATAGCTGGTGCTGAGTAAATGCTTGTTTCTTCTGGGGCTGCCACCCGCTTTGGAAATATTACTTACTGCATTAGTCAGTTTTGTTTGTTAAGCATTTCTTGTGGGCCAGGCAGGTGCTAAGCTGTGGGGGTACAGAGGTGATCCTTATTCTCAGGGAACCTATGTCACAATGAAGGACACCATCATCAGGCAACTCGGTACATACCAGGCATCTGCAGAAGAGACAGGGTTATCTCAGGAAAGGCCCTGGAGCGAGGGCCCCTTTGGAGAATGCTGGGTTTCCAGTTGAGTCTTGAAGCGGGACAGGGAAAGGCAGGAGGCCAAAATGAGGTGGGATGGCATCCCAGGCATGGGGGACACAGTCTGTAGGGGGAGCATCTGTGTAGACCAGAGCAAGAAGGCTGGAGGGTGGGGGTGGGAGTAGAACGGAAGACTCTGAAAGGTAGGTTAGCAGAGGCTCTGTTTGATCCTAGAGGTAATAGGGAGACACTGAGGTTACTGGTTGGAGAGGGGTGTGCCAGGGCTGGACTTATGTTTAGGAAAGTCATTTTGGCAGAAAGTCAGCCAATTTTTTAAGTGCCTACTATGTACTAAGCATTCTTGTAAGCCCTGGGGGACACCAAAAATGGCAGAAGGCAGTCCTTGGTCCCAAAGAGCTCACAGAAACAGCACGTAAACAAATAGGTACAAGTAGGCCATAGACAGGATAAAGTAGAGATAATCAGAGGAAGTGACTGGGGAAGGCCGGATTCTAACAGGGACTTGGAGGAAGCTGGGGAAGTCCAGAGCCAGAGAGGAGGAAGAAGAGCATTTTGGGCCTGGGGGACAGCCAGGGCATAAGTCCAGAGTTGGGAGATGGAGGGTCTTGTTCCATGAATAGCCAGGAAGCTCAGAGAGCACATGGGGGGAGTAAGGTGAGAAGGTTGGAAAGGTGGGAGCAGGCAGAGGTGATAGGGAGCCACTGGAGTTTACTGAGTAAGGGGTGACATGCTTGGACCTCCATTTTAGTGGAGGCTGAATGGAGGATGGACTGGAGTGGGGAGAAACTCAGCCCTCCAACAGCTATTCCAGTAGTCAGGCATGCAGTGAGTCAGTCTCAGGGTGGGGGCAGTGGCAGAGGAGAGAAGGGGGTGTAAATGTCACCAAGGTAGAAACAGCAGCTTGGCTGTTGGAGTGGATATGGTGTGAATAATCTGGGAGACTGGTAGGATCCAGCACCGCTAGGAATGGAGGACAGCTTGAGCTGTCCACATCTAGAGGAGATGTCCAGTAGGCAGCTGGTGCTAGGTGACTGTAGCTCATCCATTGTCATGATCATGGGAGGTGAGTGAGCGTAGAACGGTGGTCCTCGGCTGTATTGTATCATGGGCCCCTTTGTCAGTCTGACTGAACCCCTTCTCAGAATAAAGCTTTTAAATGGATGAAGACAAAATACACAGGGTTACAGAGGAAACAAATTCTATTGAGACACTGATCAAAACGGAGAAATAAGAGAAGCCCATGGACCCTGGTACAGAGGGAGAAGAGAAGAGGTCCCAGGCTTGGGGGACAGTCTGGGACATGCCCTTGGGGCACTCCCCAGGTTAGCAGGTGCAGCCTGAAGGGAGCAGGAGAGGTAGGAGCCCTGGCAGCCCCAGAGCCTCAGATACGTCCATGATAGGATTTTAGTCCCTCACTCTTCTGACTGCTGGCCTGTGGTCCTTCCAGTGGAGAGCTGCTTCCCCTCCCAAGAGCTGGGCAGGCCCAACTCCAGCTGGCTCCATCAGCAATTCGGTCCCAAGTGCCTGGTTGTTCCCCATTGGTTTTCTGGACGTTCGTCCCCTGGATATTTGGGAAGCTCTTTGATGCCGTGGCCTGGCCTTTCACTTTTTGTCTGCCCTCCAGAGGGGCATCCTGGGCAGGGCTGGTTGTGCAGTGGCTTATTTTCTGAGCATTGCTTTGTGTGTTTTTGTATAAAGTCCACAGGAAAGTGAGCCTTTGATTTTGTTCCCTAGATCACTGATTGTCCTGTTGTTTTGTCAGATAGATCATTGGCCTCAATGTGAGAGATGAAAAGTGGTTTTCTATGTAAACCAAAGAGAGAGCGTTTCTTTCTTTCCTGTTCTGCCTCCTGGTGTTTTTGTCTGTTCCACTCCATCCACTTGTCAAATGGGTACCCCTAAAGTGCAAGTTGACCATGTGAAGCCCCTGCTCCAGGAGTTTCTTTTAGTGGTTTACTTTTGCCTCCAGGATAAAATATCAGTTCCTGGGGCCTTTAAGGCCCTTTTGACTCTAGCCCCAGCCTGGCTTTCCAGGCTAATTTCACACACCTCCCCCTCATTTGCTCTGTGTGCAGCCCCCCTGGCCTTCTGCCTCTCCTGTCTCCCTACTCTGCTTTTGCCCTGGCTGGCCCCCTTTGCCTGAAATCCTGTCCTCTCCCTGGGGAGAAGGGAGGAGCCCTTTTTGTGGTCCTTGGCCTCCCATGCTAGCCTCCCCTCGCTCTGAGCTTTAGCACCACTGACCATGTTTTTACAGGATCCTGTTATATACCCTTAGGTTCATTTGTCTTCTTTTACCTGGCCTGGCTTCCATCTTTTGTTCATTTCTTTTAAAAAATCCTTGGGGGAGGGGAGGAGAGGGGATGGGAGTTGCTTGTGTGTGCACATTGGTCTCATCAGACTGATCTCATTTTTCTCCTCATTGCAATTATTTTCCTTTGTTTCTTCAGGATTTCCTTTTTGCGTATCTGTCATTGCTCCTGGGCTGACTTCCTCTGAAGCATTTTAGTTCCTAGGATCCCCTCTGATCCCTTTGAAATGTGCTCTTCCCAAACCTAAGTGCATATCAGACTACATTCAATTTCCTCTCCTCCTCTGTCACAAACTCCAGGATGCAGGGAGGGATCACTCCTCCTCAGGGTTCCTGTCCTTCTCATTGTGACAAATGAAAAACCCAAGAGACAGAATTTCTGGGTAATTAATAGCTAATAGCTAGCTATTAATAAATTGATGGCCAGTGGTTTTTCTCGGAAAAACAAAAGCAGACAGCCTGAAAGCCTTAAATATTTTTTGAAGGAGAATGTCCCTAACAAGTGAAAATCAACCCTTATTGATGGACATTTAATGAGGAGAAAGGCTAGAAGTCTTCAGCTCCTCCTGCTGAGAAGTGTCTTGATCATGAGCCTTAGCTGCCTCCAGCAATCTGGGCCAGGGAATCCATCTCTATCCAGTCCACTGTGGTTGGTTTTTTCCTTCATGAGCTGGGTCACCCTGAATTCTAATAGAGGTGTGCCAGGGGCTGTATCCAGAGGATCCTGTTTATACTCTAAACAGAAGTAAGGTCTCCTAGTTGTGTGGGGTCTGGCTCAGCAGTCCCATCAATAGGCCATATCCTTTAGAGACTGATTTTTTTACAGAGGCTGGACCCTAAGTGGGGAAATAAAAGGAGGAATGCCTGGATCCTGATTTAGTACTTGGTTATTAATATAATAGCCAAATAATCATTTCTCTCACTACTCCAGAAACCAGTTTCTCCTGGTTGGTGAGAAACAGGTCCAGAATAGGATCCCCTTTTGAAGGATGAAATTCTCCTTAAGGCAATCTAACAGGAATGAGTTGCCCTGTGCCTGAGCAGATGTCTAGATCACCAGCTCCTCTCTCCCTGCTCTGCTGGGCCTCTGTGGTCTGCTCCCCAAACTCTCCGTCTTCTTCTTTCTGTTTGGTGATCTGTAGAACAATCCAGTGTCAAACTTCTTTTCTCTTTCTCTCACCATTGGTCTTCACCCACTTGCTCTCTAGCCTTTCATCTGCAGGGCTGCCCAGTTTGGAGCTGTGTCCAGAAAGTCACTAAAATGACCTAGCAATGCCACCATTAGGCCTATACCCCAGAGAGCGAAGAAAGAAGAAAGTCACATGTGCAACAATATTTAGAGTGGCTTTTGTGGTGGCAAAACTGCCACCAAAGGCAGTGCTCATTAATTGAGAAGTGGCCAAACAGATGATCAGCAGTGACTCGGTGGGTAGACTGAGGGCTCAGGAGTCTGAAAAGCCACTGAGTAGGCTGTATGACCCTGGGCTAGGTAGTCTCCCTTGACCTCAGTTTCCCTGTCTGGTAATAGTCCCGACCAAACATCCCAGGGCTCTTAGGAGGGTCTGGTGAAGTAGTGTACGCAGTGAGCTTTGCCCATGTTCAGGTACAGTATAAATGCCAGCTACTCTTGTTATATGTCGTGGTGATTATTTTGTTTCTGGATATTGGCTGGTGATGTATTGAGGAAGGAAGGCAACTCGTGAAGGCCAAGGAAGGTCTGTTTCATAGGAATTTAGTCGACCTAAGGCCAATGTCGCCTCTCTGCCGGATCTGGCCCATTGCACACTGGCAGCCCTGCTCTTTCTCTCCAGAGCCAAGCAGAAGACAAGTCTGATGCTCCGCCACAGGCTCAGCCATTCCCATGGGGAAGACAGCTCCCTCAGTCCTTTTCTGTCCCCTCGAGTTGCTTTGGGAGCCTTCCCAGAGCTCATTCTCCCTTTGCCACTTGGACACTCTCTTCTGGACATGCTTCCACTGTCTATGTCTTTCCTAAATCATGGTGCCCATGATCAAACATGGAGTTCCAGATGTGGCCTGACCAGCAGGGAATACACGAGAATGTGCCTAAGGTGGCATTGACTTTGCTGTCATGTCACACTGTTTATTATCAGTAGTAATAACAATAATGAAAGAGAGAGAGAGTGTGTAACTTTAAAGGGATCTCATTTGATCCTCATAACAACCCTGGAAGATAGGTGCTGTTTTTATCCTCATTTTTACAAATAGGGAAACTGAGGATAAGAGGGGTTCAGTGACTGGCCCAGGGTCACACAGCTAGTCAGAGTCTGAAGCCAAATGGACTCAGATTCCATTCAATTTACCAAAAATTAATTAAGCGGCAATGAGGTACAAGGCACAGCCAAGCCAAAGCCCTGCCAAGCACCAGGGATACAAAGGGGAAAACAAAACCAAAATGGCCCTGCCCTCAGTAAGCTTATTTTTTGCTGGGGAATGTGTTTTCCATTGGCAACTCTTTGCTTGGTTTCTACTCCACAAAACACTATCTGGAGACTCCCGGACTTGTCCCTCACTTTCTGACTTCCTCTTGTGTGTTGTCTTCCTCCACTAGCTTGTAAGCCTCTCCAGGGCAGGGACCTTTCTCGTTTGCATCCTAGCACTCAGCCCAACATTGAATTAAACAGAGAAGTGGAGAGCATGATTCGGCACTTTGTTCTCTTTGGTCACGTGTCCTCCCTCCCACCATTTGGGGCTACTCTTTCTCATGAACGTCCCTGTGTGGCCACAGGGATCTCTTCACAAGATTCCCCCATTTCCTCTGGAAAGGCAGTGTCATGAAGGTATAATGAAAAACGCTACATTTGTGGTCAAGAGAAACCTGTTTTTGAATTCTCTTTCAGAGCTTTGAGCTCTGGGCAACCCTGACCAAGCCAGCTTGCCTGTCAAATACGGATCCAATGAGATCATTCTTGTTAAGTCTCTGGCACTTCTAGAGTTTGAATCCCTTTGAAAAAGCCTGGCTGTCAATGCTTAGCTAGACTTTCTTTGACCTTTTTTCAAACTCTTGGCCTGGTATTCCTTTCCCTGGATTTTTGCAAACTTTAAATTTACAACATGGTATTTATTCTGTGCCCATTAGGTGATAACAGACTACACAGGGCCTGAGGTCAGGAAGACTAGTCTTCCTGAGTTCAAATCTGGCCTCGGACACTTAGTAGCTGTGTGACCCTGGGTAAATCACTTAACCTCTCTTTGCCTGTTTCCTCATCTGTAAAATGAGCTGGAGAAGGAAAAGGCAAACTGCTCTAATATCTTTACCAAGGAAACCCTAAATGGGGTCACAGAGAGTCAAACTCAACGAAAAACTTACTGAACAACAAGAAGACTAGCTTAGGCCAGCCCAGTGATTCAGACTGGGAATTAGAATGCAGGGAGGTACTCAGGGCAACAAAATATCTTTTTGTCCGATTCTTTGTGACCCCGTTTGGGGTTTTCTTGGCAAAGATACTGGAGTGGTTTGCCATTTCCTTCTCTAGCTCATGTGATAGATGAGGAAACTGAGGCAGACAGGGTTAAGTGACTCCTCCAGGGTCACAGAGCCACATTTGAACTCAAGTCTTCCTGACTCCAGGCACTGTATCCACTGTGCCACAAAACTGCCCCAAAGGATACCAGTCTTAATAAAATTCCTGCCTATTCATATCCTTTGACCATTTATCAATGACTTGTATTCGCGTAAATTTGACTCACTTCTCTTTATGTTTTAGAAATGAGGCCTTTATCGAGAGACACTGGTTGTAAAAATTCCATCCCAATTTTCTGCTTCTCTCCTAATTTTGATTGTATTGGCTTTGTTTGTGTGAAACCTTTTCAATCTAACATCAAAATTACCCATTTTGCATTTCATAATGTTCTCTAACTCTTGCTTGGTCATAAATTCCTCTGTTCTCCACAAATCTGACATTAAACCAATCTTGCTCTCCTAATTTGTTTATAGTATCAGCCTTTATATCTAAATCGTGTACCCATTTGGACTTTATTTTGGCATGTGGTGTAAGATGTTGGTCTATGCCATTTTCTGCCATACTGTTTTCCAGTTTTCACAGCAGTTTTTGTCAAATAGTGACATCTTGTCCCAGAAGCTGAAGTCTTTGGGTTTATCAAAAAAGACAAACTTATTAGGATAAAATGTTTACCGTTTCTGTCATGAAGTATGACATGTAAGTAAGTAGTAAGCATGCTTGTCCATGGGTGGACTGAGATATGGGTCACCTGTATGTATCAGTGTTGGTTGCCACTGATCCCATGTCAGGGAGGATGTTAGAAGTAATCATTTTATGTTGTCGAAGAAAAAGTATTAGTACTAGGACTGCATTCTACATTTAGCTACCAGTTTGCCAGAAATAGTTTTATTTAATATGACATTATTCTATATTCAAAACATTTCCAGCTTGGTGAGAGTGATATCCAAACTGGCACAGTCCTCCCCCCACCCCCACCCCCTCACCCTCTGACATGACTGCCCAACAAGGAAAGATATCTTAAAATTACAATCTCCAGGAGCATTCCAGGCTTTGTTGAGTGACCAGCCAATAGCTTCCCATTCTTCCTGGACACTCCCCTGGAGAAATCCAAAGATACTTTCCAGAGATCTGTATCTAGAATTGTGACTCCTGTAGAATGGAAGAGGGGAGTTGTGCTGAAGAGACCCAATTCTGATCCCTTGATGGACCACAGGGAGAAGATTGCCCTTCCACAGGGCCTTAGTTGTATTCTTGGTTAAGTTTCAGCTCATGAAAGGCCTTTGTAAGCTGACCTATTACCCCTGCTGTCCCGCTGTTCCAAAGGCTGTCCTCCCCACACTCTGGAAAGAACTTTAGAGAGAAATATTATTTCTTAATATTTCTGGAGAAGAAAAGGAGACGTTTAATTAGCTTCCATAGCATTAACTTTTCTCACAGGAAAGGGCCCAGCATGATTGTTACCTTTGCCCTCCTGAGTTTTTGGCAGGAGAGAGAAAAAGAGGAGCGACATTGCCTGTCTTTGGTTATTATCTGATACAGTCAAGGGTGTCCGCTTGGGAAACTGTCTCATTTTGTTAACGCTCCAGAATTTGGGTGATAAAAGGATCCGTTCAGAGAAACAGTTGTGTTGGAGCTACAGTAAATGGAGTCCTTGCCTGCCTGGAGGACTTTGGGAACAGAGAGGCTGCTCCTCATTGGCCATCACTGACTCTGTTCTCATAAGGTTATCAAATATTCAACTGACCAAGCTAAAGCTCTGACCCAATAGTGGCCCTAATCACTGTATCCAGTATGCACCTACTATGTGCTAGACAGTGAGGATAGGAAGACAAAGAATGAAACCAGCCCTGTTCACATTCTAATGGGAGAGATAACATATGCAGATGAAACAATATAGACAGCATTAATGTATATACAAAGTAGTTAAATACAGCACAGTTTGGGAGGGAGGGCATGGCTATGTGGGGACTTGGTGAGGAAGCCTGCATTCCAAGCATGGTGGGTGTTGGATACAAAGACATAGAGGTGGGAGATGAAGTGATGCATGTAAGGAGCAGAGAGCAGGCTTGTTGGGCTGGGTGCCAGAGAATGAGAAAGAAGCAATGTCCAGCGAGACTGGGAAGGCAGGCTGGGGCCCAGGATACATTGGGCTGTAAAACTCTAGCCCAGAATCCTGTAGCAGGATTTTAAATCAGATCTGTGAACTTAAAAAATGATCAATGTATTTCAGTATAATTGGTTTCCTTTGCAATGTCATATATTTTAATTCTGAAAAGAGCTCCATGACTCCAGAAAGTTGATTGAGGGAGGGTCTCTGTTTAAGAACAGTTCGTTTGGCAAGAGGAGATAGGATTGTCTGGAGCTCAGTGCTGAGGGTTGGGTGCCACTCTGCTCTCTGTATCGGTGGGGAGAAGTGGCTGGATGAGAGATCCTGTGAAGGGAGAAATGGCAAGATGTGGGATGGAGGAGAGTGGTGAGTTCGGGATGAGCCAGGTAACTGACCTGGGAGGTTGGAAAGATGGTGGCGCCTTTGACAGAAGCGAGGAAGTCTGGAAAAGGAGAAAGTGAGTTAGAAATGTCCACTAGGCAGCTGGTGCTGCAGAGGTGAAACCCAGAGGAGGAAGCTGGGCAGGATCTAGCAATCTGGGAGTCATCTGCATAAAGACGGTGAGAGCTGACCTTTACACAGACACTGACTACGTGCCAGGCACTGGGTCAGGGGAGATAATCATTATTTCTTTTGATCCTCACGGCAACCTTGGGAGGGAGGTGCTACTGTTATCCACATTTTACAGATGAGGAAACTGAGGCAAACAGGTGAAGTGACTAGCCCAGGGTCACACATCCAGTAAGTGTTTGAGACCAGATTTGAATTTAGGTCTTTCTGGCTCCAGGCCCATCACCCTCTGTCCATTGCACCACCTAGCTGCTCCTAAAATATGGGAGCTGATGAGGTTACTAGGAGAGAGGATATAGAAGAAGAAGAAGGCCTAGCACAGAACCCTGGGGAACACCCACAATTAGCGCAGTATGGATTATGAGCTGGTAACAGAGACCTAGAAGGAGGGGTAATGTCATGAAAACCCAGAGAGGAGGGAGGTAGAAGAGAAGAGCAGAGTGGCCAGCTGTGTCAGCTCACAGATGAGGCTGTGAGAGGTGGTCAGATTTCACAATGAAGAGATCACTGCTAATTCTGGAGAGAGCAGGTTCGGGTAGGAAGCGAGACTGCAAAGGGTTAAGGAGGCAGGGAGGGAGAGGAGAGGAAAGGAAGTGGAGGCTTTTTCAAGGAATTTGGCTAAGGGTGAGGTTGAGAGATGTGAGAGCTTGAGGGGAGGAAGGTAGTGTCTAGTGGATAATTTGAGACTCGATTAGAAACCAGCAAAGAAGGAACCTTTTGATAGGGAGTAGAGGCTTAAGGGTAGGTGCATTTTGCTGGAGAAGATGGAAGGGCTGGGACCTTAACAGAATAATCATTTCCGTTTCCAAAGTTGTGTGGGGCTTTCCTTGTCATCGCTCTTAGAACCAGAGGGGTCTTGGCTGCCCCCTACATTGCAGACATGAGAGTCAGAGCTTACTCGTGTGCACATAGTACCCCGAGTGCCCATCAGTGTGGTGCATGATCTGACCAAAGGAGTAGATAGCTAGTAATGCTCCCAAGGCCCCCAGAGATGGGGAGGGGATGACAGAGGAGCAGCAGGAGGGGGGCCACATGGAATTAATGAGGCCCTGGGTCCCACCCTATTTAGATAACTGAATGAAACAGGTGTTTTTCGAGAATTTGAATGAAGGAAAGAGGTGGTAGTGTTTTTTTTTTTTTTTAATGAGAGCGGAATATTCTTAAGTTGTCTTGGTAGCAAAGTAGATTAGATCAGACTAGTAATTGATATGTCCTGTTGTGTCCTGGGGGAGGGGACAGAGATCAAGATTTTGATCTGACCCAAGAATAAGAAGCAGGAGTAAAGGATATTGGTGAGATGGCTTACGGAATGGTAGAGCCAAGGGTTTGTGGTTTTTAAATTAATATTTTTTTTCAATGAACAATCATTTCTTTCTCTCACTGTCCTCTCCCCGCCCCCTGCCCCAACAAAAAGACAAACAAAACCCTTGTGACAAATATGCAGAGTCAAGCAGAACCACTTCCCACATTGAGTTGAGAGCCCAAGAATCTCGTCCAGTTTGGGTGAACCAAAGGCTCCCTGTGGGACTTAGCTGCCCTCTGGGAAAAGACTTGTACTCCCCTCAGACTTTTCTAGGCGGGATCTGGACCTGTGGTGGCCTCAGGAATGCTTGACTCTAGTTGGGAATGGTCTCTGACTTTGCTTGGCTTATAGACAAGTTTAAAGCAGTGAGCCTCTTGTTTTTTTTTTTTTTTCTTTTTTTTTTCAGTTTCTCTCCAGCAACGGGTGGCAGAACTGGAAAAAGTCAACGCAGAGTTTTTACGCACAAAGCAGCAGCTGGAGCAAGAATTTAATCAGAAGAGAGCCAAATTTAAAGAGTTGTATTTGGCCAAAGAAGGTAAGTCCCCCAGGTGTGTAACCCCCCAAGGTGTGCTCCTTGGGCAGCTCCTCCTCCTCCCCCTCTGCAGAGAGGTGGCCTGGTGGAACCCCCAGCTGTCAGTGTCTGTGGCTGGGAGCCCCAGAGATAAAAAGTGGGGCCTCTCCATCCCCCTTAGTCCCATCACACCCAGAGTAGGGTGCCTTTGGAAGTGACCTCTCTTCACAATTGTCAGCACTTCAGTATTTTGTCCTTGAAAAACATTTTTATTGATATCATTTGTTTTTACATGACCTTCATTTTTCAGCATAGCTTTTCCCCCTCCCCAGCCCAGAGGGCCATACCTTATAGCAAAAAATAAAAATGAAAGAGGAAAAAAAACCCACTTCACCCAGTCTAAGCAATGCGCCATCAAATGTTGTGAAGTGTGGCAGTGTGAGCTTGGTTCCACTTCCAGAGTCCTCTACCTTCTGCAAAGAAAGGAGAAGGGATAGTTTCTTTTCTCTTCTTTAGTGCCAAGCTTGGTAGCTATTGTGAATATTTTTCTGATTCTTGGCATGAGTTCGCATCTTCCTGTACCTTTCTCTAAACCTCCTCTTTCCCCCCTTGACCAGCCACCCCAGAGGAGGAGGAGAGCAAGGCCACCTGCTCTGCACCTCGCTGGCCTGAGGCCAAACCCGGATCCAGGCTTGGCTGCAGCCCAAGGGGAGGCATATGCCCCCACAACACCTCACTCCTCTTACACTCGCCTCTCAGGTCTGGCCAGGCTCTCTGGGGAACATCCCTAGGTATCCTAACCCTAACCCTAATGTGCTCTGGACTTCTCTCCTTCTCTGCCACTGATTGTTAGCCTCATGGGTTCTGTTCCTGTCTTCATCTCTGTAATAGTCAGCAGTCTTTTAGGAGAAAGCTACCCTCTGCTTCTTCCTCTTGTTCTCTCGGTCCCTTCCCCTTCCTGCTGACCCTGTGCACTTCTCCCTCCAGAATTCCCAGTCTCCCCTTCATCCTGGGTCTCCTCTTACGAGTTTTCCATCTCTCAGCCTCACTGAGACTTGGTGCTCTCTCTGGTCCCAGTGCATCCTCAGCTTTTTTCTCCCCTCCAGAGGCACCTTAACTCACACACCGCATTACACTGGCTCTGGAACTAGAATCAGAATATCTGAGCATCCCATCTTGCCTTCAGAGTCTTCTTCAGGATCTTTTCCTCCTTTGAAGCCAACTCTGTTAAAAGTTCCTAGCCAGTCCAAATTATGGGGCTACAGTATCTGGACCTCTGGGTCATTCTTTCTCTGCTTTCTTGAGGCAGATCCTCTTCCTCTCCTTCTCAACTCCTGTCTTTATGCTGGGGGAATTTAACATCCAAACACCTCTCAGCCTCCTCATGTCTCCCTAGGACTTACACCTTTGTTGGCCCTCAGCCACACAGGGGGCAGTCACACCCTAGAGCTTGACATTGACTACAGGTGTCCCCCTTCCTCTGTCTGAGTGCACTGCCATCCCATCCCGTCCTGTCCCATCCCACCCTCTTCTGGGACCTTACTGATTCCTCCATCAGCTGCAGTGATCCCATCCCATCTTCTCTGGCACACAGCCCCTCTGTCATCCTCACTCTTGGACTTATCTTCAGTCTTTCCTTGTCTCCTGCCTGCAGACGTAGCCTTGTCTCCTCCATCCTCAAGAAGCGCTTACTTAATCGATTTCTTCATCCACAGCAAGGGGGCGCCATAATGTCCAGAGCACCCAGTCAGGAGTCGGGAGGACCTGGGTTCCAATTTCATTGCAGACACTTACTAGCTGTGTGACCCTGGGCAAGTCACTAAACTTCTGTCTGCCTCAGTTTCCTCATCTGTAAAAATGGGGATCATGGTAGCACCTCCCAGGCTTGTTGTGAGGATCAAATGAGATGATATTTATAAAGTGCTTAGCTCATTGCCCGGCACATAGTAGGTTCTTGTTACTTCTCCCTCCTCCCTATCTCTCGTACTCTGTAGCCCCACAGTGACAGTGGCCCCAAAGCCAGGCATCCCCCATGCCTGGAATGTGCTCCCTCATTTCTGCCTCTTGGTTTCCCTGGTTTGTTCAAGGCAAGTCAAAACACCCCCGTCTCTTCTCAGACCCTTTGATGGGGACAACTCAGGACCCTGAACCTAAGAGCTTTGGGAATAATATTGCCCCCCAAACCACCAATCCTGCCTCTAGCCCAGTCCTCATAGCCATCATCTGGGGAAGTAATTCCTGTTCCTAAATTTGCCACAGCTACTGAAGACCCAGAAAATAGAATTCTAGTCCCCATGACCCTTATTCCTGTCCAGTGGTTCCATGTCAGACACTGAAAGGATTTGATCAGTGGAAATGACATTAGAGACTAAGAAGCAGAACCATCTGCTTTGCTGCTGCCTGCCAAGGACCCAGGGACCTGAAACCTTCCTATCATGGGGTCTCCCCCATTAGACTGTGAAGCCCTTGAGAACAGAGACCACTCAGCGGTTGTATCTGAATCCCCAGGGCTTAGCACAGGACTTGGCCCACAGTGCATGTGGAGTAAAGGCTTCATTCATCCATTCATCCATAGGTAAAGGGATAGCTATAAGCAAAAGAAACTCCAGGAGTGAAGAGAGGAATGTCAAGGGGGGAGTAAGAGGAGTAAACAAAAATAGCCTAGGACCAGGGTGGGCAACAGGAAGGGGAGGACAGGAGCCTCAGGACAGCTCCCTCCCTTTCACTGTCCTCCTCTTAGTGAAGGAGGAGTTGGGATCCAAGAGGGAGAAGCAGGAAAGGACCAGGATGGAGGGAACTGGTTCACAACCATGACTGAAAACCTGAAGGAAGTGAAGATACCTATAGGATGGAGGAGGGCACAGATGACCAGATGACCAAACTGTGGCCTTTGGGCTAACTCTAGTCCTTCATCTCTTTTCTACATTTTTGTTTGTTTTGTTTGTTACTCCAGCATTAGAAAACTGAATTCAACAATATGTTGTTTTTAGGAAACACCCTTGAAATGCAAAGATTCATTTAGAGTAGCCACATGTGGTGGCCTTCTAGATCCTTAAGTGTGGCCTTTTGACTATATCTTAATTTTAGAGAACATGTGGCCTCAAGGCCACAGGTTCCTCATCCCTGACTTCGAGTTAAAATGAGAGGCTGGAGCAAAGGGTACTAATCGTGATTTCAGAGGCTGCTGTAGTTAGAGACAAGATAAAAAAGATAATCATGCCTAAAGAAACCAGAGATAACAATCACTATCAATATTTAATATATACATACCTAATAGTATAGAATCTACATACTTCAAGGCAAAGTTAATCCAATTGGTGGGAGAAATAGAGGGCAAAATCATCTCATAGTGGGTCACTTTAATCTGCTCCTTCTAGACTTAGACAAATCTAACTAAAAGATAAACAGAACTTGTGAAAGATTAGAGATGCTAGCTCTTTGGCAGTTTTTGAATGGGAAGAGAAAGTAATTTACATATGTTTCAACTATACCAGGGTTGAAACATGGCTTTATAGCATAAAGACCTCACCAAAAAAAGTAGGAAAGACAGAAATACTGAACACATCATTTATTAGAGACTCTAAAGCAATAAAAACATATTCAATTAAGGCCATCCGAAAAATTAAAAAGTAATTGGAGGCTAAATAACATAATAACTGCAGAAGTGGTGGATCAAAGAACAAATCATGTAAATAGTGGAAAATTTCATTAAAAAAATGACAGACAACATAGCAAAACTTGGGATATATCTGAAGCAGTTCTCTTCAGAAAATTTATATTTTTATACATTTTCATCAACAAGAGAAAAAGAACAAATCAGTAAATTGGGCACATGACAAAAAAACTCAAATGGCAATAAAAAGCCTCCAACTGAATTACAAGGTAGAAATTATGAAAATTGAAAGAGAGATTAGAAAAATTGAGAGCAAAGGAACTATTGAATTAATAAAACTGGGTTCTAATTTTTTTTTTTGAAAAACAGTTAAATAGTTGATGTGACTTAAAGAAGAGAGGGAAATAACATTTTTTTCTGTCAACTTGAAAAAGAATTCACAGCAGTTGCAGGGGAAGTAAAGGGAATAATCAGAAAGTGTTGTGTCCAATTATATGCTAACAAAACTGATAATCTAGAGCAACTAGGTTAATTCTTTAAAAATATAAAGTTCTCCGATTAGTAAAAAAAGAAGGAGACTATTTGAATAACTGAGTATCCAAAAGCAATTGGAAAGGCCATAAATGAACTCTTGAAGGAAAAAATCATGATTATTTGGCTTTACAAGTGAAATCTGTCACACGTAAAAAGAATAGTTAACTCCAATTATAAAGTTACAGTATTAGGAAAATAAGGCATCCTTCAGATCTCTCTATCCGATGCAAACATGATCTTGATGTCTAAACCACAAAGAGATAAAGCAGAGAAGGAAAATATTGCTAATGAACGTGCTAGAAAGTTTACATACTATGACAAAGTTGTATCTGTACCAGAAACGCAGAGTTGGTTCCAAATAGAGATTATATACATAATAAATCATATTTAAATAATAATGTATCCATACATATATATGTGTACATACACATACATGTATATGTTCATGCACGTAGACCCATGTGTGTAATACCTTATGATTCTATCAGTAGATGCTGAAAACATAGTTGACAAAACCCAATGCTTATTTTGGTTGAAACCCTAGAAAACATAGGAATGAATGGACTTTTCTTAATTTGGTAAATAATCCAAATCTAAGAGCGAATCTGAAATGTACTGGAGAAAAGTTGTGAAGGCCTTTCCAGTCAGATCGGGGTAGATCAAGGATGCCCATTATCACCACAACTATTCAGTCAGTAAATCAAGAAACATTTATTAAGCACCTGCTATATGCCAGGGATACAAAAAGAGGCCAAAATTATGATAATGATATTAGTTATAATAACAGGGAACATTTATATAGCGCTTCTGTGCCGGGCTCTGAGCCAAACAGGTTACGTGACCTTGCCTAGGTCACATAGCTGTTATGTGTCTGTGGCTGGATTGAACTCGGGTTTTCCTGTCTCCAGCCTGGCACTCTCTGCGCTCTGCTCCCTATCTGTCTAAAGATAGTCCCTGCCCTCAAGTAGCTCGTGGCCTAATGATTTACTTCTGTTACTGCTGTTTGAAATAATTCAGAAATAGCAGTTCTATCAAGAACATAAGAAAGAAATTGAGGCAATGAGCATAGTCATAAAGGGGAAAGTTTCCCCCAAATCAACAGTATTCTTGCATGTTATCAAGAACACCAGCAAGAAGAGCTAGAAAGAGAGAAACTGGATTCAAAATGCCTGCAGAAACTATAAAACATTTGGGAGTCTTATCTACCAAGACCCACTCGGGAGCCATCTGAGTCAGTGGGACAGATTTCAGCTTGTAACCTATGGAAGCAAATGAACCTAGTAGCCTAGTGTTCATTAAACCCAAAGACACCAGCTACTGGGTTAGGCCTCACTCTTTGACAATAATTCCTGAGAAAATTGCAAAGCAGTTGGGTAGAAATTAGGTACAGGCCAACGTCTCACACTGTATACCAAGACAAGGTCCAAATGGACAGGCGGCATAGACATAAAAAGTGATATCATGAGCACATTGGAGGAGCAAAGGAGAAATTACCTTTTAGATCTTTGATGGGGAATGATCAAACAAGAGACAGGCGGGTGTCAACAGGCAATCACAACTTCATGAAACTTGTATGAAAACTAGGTTTATTACAAAAGAAATGAACGTGCATGTGGAGCCCAAAAGTTCAGAATCCATACAGAAGTTTGCATATTTGTAACAGCAGGACAAAGGAAGGAGGAGATACCAGAAATCTCTACCTAGAGAGACGTGGCATAGGAAGGGGACAAGGACAAGGACGAAACCCCTCCCGAAGGGAAGGGGCAAGGCCATGGCAAAAGCAGTCTCCTTTTCCCTTGGGAAAAGACCATGAAGTTAGGGTGGGCTGCTTGTCTACATGGGTCCCAGCCTGGCACAGACTGACTTCTAAAGACATACAGGGAGTCCAGTTTGGGATGCAAACAACAATATGTATCGGCTGGGGGGGTGAGTGAGTGTTTGTGAGCATGTATGAGAACGCAAAACCCTGTCTGGACCTAGAATGTCATGAGGGCGTCTGCAGCTCACCAGTACCTAGGGCTGAAAGAAATACCTGTGACTCAGCAGGACATTGTCCAAAAGGAGCCCCCCCCCCCAATTCTACCAGGGGGCGTGGTCCGTCCTTGAATGGACCCTGTAGGATGAGACACCTTCCAGAGCAACTCCCAAACACTTGCATGCCCATGCCTACTCATGCCCACCTGCCCACCCTAACACAAAATCTCTCGTCTTCAGAGGACCTGAAAAGACAGAATGCCGTCCTGCAGGCAGCGCAAGACGACCTTGGGCACCTCCGGACACAGCTGTGGGAAGCCCAGGCCGAGATGGAGAACATCAAGGCCATCGCCACTGTGTCAGAGAACACCAAGCAGGAAGCGATTGATGAGGTGAAGAGGCAGTGGCAAGAAGAGGTTGCCTCCCTGCAGGCTGTCATGAAAGGTATGCTGGGGTGGGGTGGGGATGCTGCTGGCATTTGGTCTGACGGGGAAGGAGGCAGCCTCTGGCATGCCCAACAGCTCCAAAGGAGACTAAAGATGGCATCCAGATAAAGGAGAATGGGCATCTTTGGTACGTGTGATCTGAGCCTGGCTTTGAGAACGTCACAAAACATCTTAATGGTGACTCTCAGTTTAAATCACTCTTTACAGAAATAAAGGCAGGTGGAATGATTGGAGAATCTTAATTGCTTCTGAGTAGGCCAGGTTAATAGAATAAAAATGATGCTACTGTCTTAACTAATTTACTTATTCAGTGTCATGCCAATCAATCTACCAAAGGGTTTCTTTATACACCTAGAAAAAATAATAACCAAACTTCTACGGAGGAGCAAAACCTCAAGAATCTCAAGAGAAATCATGAAAAAGAAGGCAAGGGGGGCAAGACACTAGGCAGCGCCAGACCTCAGACTAAATGACAAAGCAGTGACCCTCAAAACCATTTGGCATTTAGGATTTGGAATAGATGTCACTCAGGGGAACAGGGGAACCCAGTAGCCTGGTGTTGGCTAAACCCAAAGACTTCAGCTGCTGGGCTAAGGACTCATTGTATGACAAAAACAGTCAGGAAAGCTGGAAAGCAGTCTGGCAGAAACTAGGGGTCAACCAGCATCTTACACTCTATAAAAAGATAAAGTCCAAATGGACACACGACCTCAAGGGTGAGGAACTCTGAAATCACCTGTCAGATCTGATGGGGAAGAGTGCAGGACCAGACGGGTTAGAGAGGATCACAGATGTTAAAGTGGACACTTTTGATCATATAAAATTTAAAAGTTTTTGTAGAAATGAAACCAATGTAGCTAAGGGGAAGCCAGTAAGGACGATTTGCAGTGAGTTTATTTGGTAAAAGTCTCACTTCTAAGATATTTATAGGGAACTGTTTCAGATTTGTAAGAATAAGAATTATTTGCCAACTGATAAATATTCAAAAGATACGAACTAGTAGTTTTCAAAGGAAGAAATGTGTGCTATCCACAGTCATGGAAAAAGTGCTCTAAATCACTAATTATTAGAGAAATACTGACGTTTCGCCTCACTCCTATTAGACTAGCAAAGATGCTGGAGGAGGTATGAGAAAATTGGTACGGGAGGCTTTGATGGTGGAGCACTCCAGACGTTCTGGAAAGCAGCTTGGAACTCAGTCCCCAGAGTTGTTAAGCCCTGTGCACTCTGACCTAGCAATGCCACTATGAAGACCACGCCTAGAAAGGAGGGAGAGGACCCACAGGCAGCAGCAGTATTGGGTGCAGCTTTGTCTGGAGTAGCAAGAGCTGGAAAGTTAGAGGGCGCCTCTCCATTGGGGAGTGGTTAAGCAGCATTTTACAAGTGACATCCCATTCGATCCTCACAACAACCCTGGGAGGTAGGTGCTGTTACTGTCCCCATTTTACAGTGGAAGAAACTGAAGCAGACAGATTCAGTAACTTGCTCAGGGTCACACGGCTAGGAATGTCCGCAGCCAAATTTGAACTTAGGTCTTCCTGACTCCAGACCCAGCACTCTGTGCACGGTGGCGCTCTCTAGCTGCATGGATATTCTTGTGCCCTCGAAGATGAGGAGGCCCCACCTCGTCTGAGGCTGAGTGAACCTGGACAGAAGTGTGGATGTAGGCCACCCTGTGGCCATGACTGAAGAGCCTGAGAGACACGGTCCTTCCGAGGCAGGGTCGGGGGCACCGGGGTGAAGGGAAAGAACATCAATGTTTGTTTACCGAGAAAAATAAAATTTACTTTAAGAATCATCATGTAATAGTGAAAAGGGCCCAACTTTTGATTCCATTGCTATAGGGTACTCCTGTGTGAGAAAAATCCCTCCCCTAGTGTAGGTCTGCACTGGGCAGTCAGAAGGGTGGCTCCAGTACTGGCCTTCCTGGATCTGAGGTCAGCTCTCTGTCCTTTCTCTTTGTGATGCTGTCTTGTCCTGTTAGGAGCCCCACTGGGCATGGCTGGCTTCCGGCGGTGGTGGTGGTGGGGGGGGTGAGGCAGGCTACATGAGAGGCACTGCTGTCACAGATGGGTTAGGGTCAGAGTCGGAAGTATCCTAGCCCTAAATGCGCACGGGCCTTGGCCAGATCCACATTGGACAGTGTTGGTCCTCAGGAGGCTGTCATGTTGTTGTAGCAACAATTTGGCTAGCAGCAGCTGTTGAGGTGTAAGACCCAACAAGACCAGCAACAAGGGCTGCCAGCTTTGATCTGCTTTACTAAGGAAAGCAACTTTAAGGGGAAACTCAGTTCAGGAAGAAAAGCCAGCACCCTAAACTTCGAGGCAAATACAAACAGAAATTATAAACATCAACAGACAGACCTTGTCTGATTAAAATCACAATTCATAGTTACCAGAGAATCACCAACATCTATCTGGGTTACAAAGCCGGTGGGGTGAGGGGTAGCAGCAGTTACCAGTTGCCCAGAGTCTCAGTGCTCCTTCCATGAGTGTGCCCCAAAAGTCACAGGCCAGCCTTGGATCTTATACACCGTGGGGCACTTGATTGCCTCAGTGCTGAGAAGCACTCAAACAAAGAACAGTGAAAAATCCCACTTTGCTGGCCATTGCATTTGAAAGGTCATCAAAGGTACTTGACAACAAAAAGTCCTGCCCCATTACCATTACATTGTCTTGGTGCTGAGAAAACACTCCAAGACAAAAAGATCCCATTTTACCTGCCCCATTCAAGCAAAGGCCAGAATTTTAAAGGCACTTAAGAACAGCAAAAAGCCCCGCCCTGATTACTGTAACACTTACAAAGCTGATGTCTGGTGGCCTTGGCTTGGGCCACCTGGGACCAAGTAGGACCAGGCTCTTTCCCCTTACAGTCTTTGCAGACAGTGACCCCGTTTTCCTAAAGTTCTTTTCTCCTCAGGGTAAACGCCCAGTTCTGTCCTCAGTGCACCCCAAGTGAATGCAGTGCTTGCTGGGTTGTCAGACTGGGAAAGGCCACAGTGCAGTTCCCACCTTGGGCCAGTGGTTCACCAAGACCTTCTTAGTGTTTTAGATGAACCTCCTGCTGGTTAGGCCTCCCTTCCCTCTTACTGCACAATAGCATTCCCTTGGCCATACCCCACAGTTGGTTCAACTAGTTCCCAAGAGAGCATCTCTGGAAAGAGCTTTGTGGAATCAATGAAAGTCGTTTGGCCAGGGAAGCACAGGACTTTGTTCTCTTGGTCTGCTCTTGGTATGACCTGGAAACAAGACATGATGATGAGCCCCAGGTTGGGACCTGCATCCTTTTTTTCATATCTAAAGTTTGGCCTGCATGTGCCCATGATGCAGATCCTTCTGCTGGACTCTGCTGGGGAGGAAACCCTAAATGTGCCTAGGGCATACATGCTCCTGCAAGTCCCTCTAGGTCAGGAAGGCTCTAAATGTTGTTCTGGGGAGCAGCTGAGCTGAGCGCCCCTTGTCTGTGGCTTTGTAGAGTCAAGGAGGCACCCATCCCTCCAAGACCCTCTCCTGGTCTGTACCAGTGGAGCCTCCTTACCCCTGCCACTGTCAGTGACGGCAAGCATTCTGAGGTTTCCTAGGAAAAAGGGAAGCCAAAGCCATCCTGTTGGGTGTTTTGGTTTCTTGGAATTGCTTGTGATTTCAAAGAGGTCTCTGCTCAGTCTCTGCTTGCTTATTGTGACCTGTGTGTCACCTGACCCCTCATTTCAGAGAACTCTTAGGCAGGATTGAAGTGTACATGACAGGGAGACCGGTCCTGGAAGTGCTGCCCTTGGGCTTTTCTGCCCATGGTCCAGGCACCCCCAGGGCACACCGGCAGGGATGGGGGAGGGGGGGCATCATATACTCTGATCCTTGACTCTTCAGGCTCACAGTTTCCATGGTTTTGTTCCTGTCCCTAACAGCAGCACAGATCCCTCTTAGGAGGAAGCATCTGCCACCCCCAGGTCCAACAAATACTAAGTGCCAGCTGCCTGTCCTTCAGTGGAGGACCACACATGGGCATGGACGGTGGCAGTGGGGGCAGTGTCAGCGGAGAAGAGGTAGAGCAGAGAGGAAACTGATAGGCCTTGGCACCAGATGGAATGGCGGGGGGTGTAGTGTGTGAGACAGAGTATGGAGTCCAGAGTGACCCCTCATCTCGGGGGCTCCAGATCATGTGTGCCCCAGGTAGCCTGCCCTGGACTGTGATTGGAAAGGTGGGAATGGGAGGAAGAGAATGAGTTCTGCTTTGGACACATTGAGCTTAAGTTTACAGAATATCCCTTTGGAGAGAGAAAATAGGCTGTTGGAAATGAGAGACTTTCGTCAACAGAGGTTAGGGGCAAGATAGCTAAATGTGATCATTGAGCTGATGAGATCCCCCAGTGAAGTTAGGCCAGAGGGAGGAAAGAAGAGGGCCCAGGACAGAAGCTGATGAACAAAGGAGACAGAGAAGGAGGAGGGAGGAGAACCAGGAGCACTGGGGCCCTGCAAACCCAGAGACAAGAGGGTCAGGGAGAATGAGCACGGAGAAGAGGCCATTGGATTTGGCCCCAAAGAGCATCGGTAACTTTGGAGAGAACAGTTTGGGTGGAAGGGTGAGGTCAGAAGTCAGACTGCAGGATGTCAGAAGAGAGTGAGGGGAGGTATCCGTGGGAGAGGCCTCCTCGAGGACTTGGAGAGGCAGAGGACGACAGCTAGTAGGGATGGAAGGGTCAGCAGGGTGATGGGGAGGGGGCAGTCTGCAGGAGGACATGGGATGGCATAGGTCGCTTGTGCAGCACTTACTATGTGCCTGTCCCTGCCCTCAAGGAGCTGAATGTCTGACCACCCATAAAGGAAGGCCAGAAGGAGTGGGGAGAGATTGAGGTAGCAAGTGTGGCAGTGGCTCAAGGAAAGTCTGGGGAGTATCTGGGAGGTTCTGAGAGGAGCTGTCCAGTCTGAGGAGGGAGAGTCCAGTGCACAAGTCAGAACAAAGTGGTCTGAGGAGGCTGAAAGAGGGGACAGCTGGGGAGCCAGGCTCAAGACCCCTGGGCTGACTAAGTTTTGAAGGGTGGGCCAGAGAGATCTGGGAGGAGAAGGCTTCTGTCGTCAGCTTCACAATTGGGTTTTTTGGTGAGAAAATTATGACACTTTTGCAAGAAAAGTTCCTTTCTTGTGTTTTCTGATTGAGACCTCTGACCCTTCTCAGTGATTATGTTTATTGGATAAGGTAGGAATGGTAGTTTTGTGAAATTCGCTGGTGTCAGAACCTTTATTTACAGTGTTTTAAAATTGTGTCCAAAGGAGATGACACTTTATCGAGGCCTTCTAGAATTGGGAGTTTATTTTAGGGTGTAGTGGATTTCAATGGGCTAAAAATATATGTCTTCTGTCAAATCATTCTATAGTTGATCTTGGTCATACCATATCCTCTTCACTTTCTCAGTGAATACAGCCTAGAACCTGGGCGTCCACTCTGTAAAGGTCAGTGTGTGTGCCAGTGTGGCTGGACAGAATGCTTAGAAGGGTTTTCTCTCTGTCTCCCCACCCCCCTCTCTCCCTTCCCCTCCCCCTTTCCCCCATCCCTTTCTCTCCCCTCTCCCTCCTCCTTTCTCTTCCTCCCCTCCCTCTTTCTGTCCCCCTCCCCCATCTTTCTCTCCCTGCTGTCCCCCTTTCTCTCTCTCATGACATTTTGTAGAGACAGTTCGCGACTATGAGCACCAGTTTCACCACCGGCTAGAGCAGGAGCGAACACAGTGGGCTCAGTACAGAGAAGCTGCAGAGAGGGAGATCGCTGATTTACGCAGGCGGCTGTCTGAAGAGCAGGAGGAGGAGAATCTGGAGAATGAGATGAAGAAGGTACGGCGCCCGTCCTGTGTGTGTTGGTGGAGGTGGGGGGTAGGGTGCTGCCCATTGGCGTTAGGCCCAGAACAGAGATTGCACCATCTCTTGCCTCCGTTTGAAAGGTGGCCTCCTTGAAGGTCACCCCCTGATCACAGGAGAGCAGCTGGCTGGCAGATGTGTGTCCCTTCCCCCCATTTGCATCCTGTTATTTTCTCCCAATGTCCTAACTCCTCATCTGTAGATTAAGTTGTGAGAAGCCATCTAACTGGCTGGCCAACTGCCCCTTGACAATCACACATATGACTGAGAGGGCCAGAGAAGGCAAGATTGCTGGTTTGTGGGTCCCTTACACTGTGGAGCAGCCATGTTTGACACTCTGTGGGTCATTATCAGGCGAGGCCTCCCTCTAGGATCTGGTGGGGGGAGGCATGCCCTGAAGAGGTGCCAAGGCCAGTGGGAAGAGTCACTAGAGGGACAGGCTTCTGGGAGGGGGCCCCTGCAGAGCACATGAACTCACTCTCCTCCTCTGGAGCTGAGGTCACCTCACGGGGGGAGCATAAAAGAGATGAAAGGGGCCATTATTGCTGGAAGGAGAGGGGTGTTCAGCTTCCTGCCTCAGGGGAGCCTGTAAGCAGCAGTTTGCTGCATGATTGAGGGTGAATTTTGTGCTGGAGAGAAGTGTGATCATTCAAAAATTCATGGCCTGAAGTGAAGTTCATGGCCAGTGGAAGGTGGGGCATGAAGACCGGACCCATGTCCAGCCCTCCAGTCAGATGGGACTGACAAGGTCTCCAAGACGACGAGCCCGGAGTGTGAACACAGCAGGGTAGCTGAGGGGAAATGAGGTGACTTGGACAAAGTCAGTGATGGGTAGTCACACACACACATACACATACCAAAGACTGAAGGGTCCAAATGATAAACCTTGAGCCTGGCTGGGAAGAAGATATAGCGCAGGCGCTCCCAAGCCAGCCCTTGGCTTGGGTGGGTGGTCCACCAGTGTGACACAGGGCACACCTTTTCAGACCTTTCCGAAGTATTGAGCACTCATGCTAATGCTTTCCCTCTTCTTTGGCTTTTTATGTCTTAATGAATACCATTTGTTTTATGGGGTTGCTCTCTGGGAAGGGAAATCCAGAGTGACGTAAAAAACAAAACTAGGAATAGCACATTATTTCAACAAATAGAACAAAAATGTTACCCGGGAGGCCTTTTTGAGACTAGAAAATCAGATCATTTTTAAAGATAATTAACCAAGAATTTCTCTTTTCTTTCTCACCCTAAGAAATAAATCTTGATTGTTTTCACTATAATGATGGGTACACGTTTATCTCACAGAAATGCTGCTTCTACAGACATTTCTTTATACATGGTAAAAAAGATGCATTCTGTTGACTACACACTGAAATTCTTTCTGGCTCCACCCCCGTTTCCCCAAATTTTAAATGGAAATGAAGTTTCTCTTTGCGCCTTGGTGTGATGCTAGGGAAGCCTGAACGTGCAGGAATGAAAGTGGGATATTGTTCTGGCCACTGTTTTTTAATGACTCCAAAGCATCCCAAGAGATTTTTATACCCTGTTTCTGCTTTCCTGCCTTCCTGCTTGGAGGTGGAGGCCAATGGCAGTGATCTCGGGGTTGTCTGGGAGGAGAAGAGAGATTGGTGACAGTGAATTTTGGGGAGGTCATTGTCATTTTAGTTGTGATTCCTTCTCCACCCCTCCCCCGTCAGTAATTTCATTAGTTCCAAGTTTTATGCACCTGGAGAACCTTGTGTAAAATAGCATTTTACATTCCCAGGTCCTACTAATAAGCAATGTGATGTTTCCTACTTAATTTAAGGTGCTGGCCTTGTCTTTCAATTCAGAGTCATTTAAGAGGTTCTTACTACAGGACGCTAAATATTCCAAAATGCCCCAGTCTCTAACCTTGGAGTTTGCAATCCAGTGGGCCTGGGAATGTCCTAACCCAAATGGATGAAGGGTTCATACAGGCAGAGGCTAGATTTCAATTTAAGGATATTCTGGAGCCCTTCTGTCCTTTTGGAGTTACTCTATGGATTCAAAATCAAATGATCACATGGTGACATTTCAGAAACTAGTCATTTCCTTTTGAGAAAGAGGGTGTCTACAGTGTGGCATATTTGTTCATATGAACTCTGCTGACTAGGTTTTAGTGTGACATTCTGAAGTCTTCAGTAACAGCTAAGACACTGAGTAGAACTTCTGCTTACCTTCCATTCACCTTAGGCCCAAGAGGATGCGGAAAAACTGCGTTCTGTGGTGATGCCCATGGAGAAAGAGATAGCGGTTCTGAAGGATAAACTGATGGAGGCAGAGGAGAAGATTAAGGAACTGGAAGCCTCCAAGGTGGGCTCTTGGTCTGTTGGGCCTGTGAGGGAAGGTTGAGGCGCCTGTAGTGATGCATGCTTCTGTATCCTCAGGTGGCCTGAGGGTTCCTGACCTCCCAGAATCCCAGGCGTGGTGGATGGGCTCAGATCTCCTATTTATTTCAGAAAATGCATCTGTAACAGAATGGGGACATGAAGTGCCTACTGTGTGCCTGGTACTGTGCTAAGCCCTGAGGATACAAAGAGAGACAAGAGACCTCAGACAGCTTAGCTACAGACACAGCTGAGGTGGGCAGTGGTGGAAGGCACTGAAATAAGAATGATGATGATACCAGCTGCTGCTTCAGTAGTACACACTGTGTGCCGGGCAGCGTGCTGAGCGCTTTATGGTCTTTGTCTCATCTGATTCTTGTGACAACCCTGGGGGGGAGGGGCTGCTGTTATCCTCATTTTGTACATGAGGGAACTGAAGCAGATGGGGACAGTGTCCCAGGGTCATACAGTTAGGAAGTCTCCGAGGCTGGATATGAACTTCTTGATTTTGGACCCAGCGCTCTATCCAGGCTTCCCCTAGGAGTTGGGCTTTTAGATGGGACTGTTCCCTGGCCAGGAAAGCCAGGAAGAAGATAGGAGGAAGGAGAGTGATCCAGGCATGGGGGGCAGCCGAGAGATGGAATGTCTTGTTTGTGAAGAGCCAGGAGGCCGGGGTCACTGGATTGAAGGGGACGGAGGGAGGGGGGTGTGAGAAGGCTGGAAAAGGAGCAGTGAAGGGCATGGGATGCCAAGCATTGTTCCTGGAGGCTGGGAAGCTCCTAGGGGGGAGTGGGGGCATAGGATCAGACCTGGACTTTAGGAAAATCCCTTTTGGCTTCTGAATGAGGGCGGGCTGGAGCTGGAGAGCCTGAGGAATAACTAGTAATGAAAGTGTATAACCATTATAAAGAAAGACCTTCAAGATAGGCCAGGAGAGATAGAAATCTGGTCTTTGTGAGGAAATTTGGCCCCCTGCACCAGTTTTTTAAGAAGAAGGTGAATAAGAAAAGGGTTTTATTTCCATGGCCTATAGCGTGCCCATACTGTCCATGAGGTTTTCTTGGCAAACATACTGGCTCGGTTTGCATAGATTAAGGCAGAGGTAAAGTGACTTGCCCAGGGTCACACATCTAGTGAGTGTCTGGGTCCGAATTTGAACTCCGGTCTTCCTGACTACAGGCCTGGTGCTCCATCCATTGCAGTGCCCCCAGCTACCTTTCCCCATCACAAGAACAAGCTGACCTCTGAAGAAATTCTCTTGTAACCACAGAATTATTGTGTATTGATTCCCAAAATTAGCATGTTCAATCCAGAGGTCAAGCTATAAGATCTCAGTTCTCAAAGCTGTGTTGCTACACACAGACCCAAAATAGACCTCTCAGAATGACCATCCTGGAAGGAGGGAGAGAGCAGAACTGGCCCCTTCCCCTTGGCCCCCACCTGTATGGGAGTTGTGTGGGATGAAAGACCCTCACCAATTAAATTTATAGTAAGGAGCCTTCTCAGGGTGGGAACAGAAACAAATTTTATCAGTTCTCGAGAATAGGGTATCCTCTGCTAGAGCAGGGAGGCAAAGCACCAATAATTATACCTAACCCAAGAGAATTCCCGCCCACCTCTGACCCTTCTCACCATTGGCTGGGAGGTGGTGTTTTAACCATCTGGCTAGCAGCTGTTGTGGGGGTGAAAGACCAACACAAGCCCAACAACAAGCACGCTACCAGCATGCTGCAAAAGCCCAGCTTCTTTTGATCTGCTTTACTAAGGAAAGCAACGTTAAGGGGTTGACAAGTTTACTTTAATCCAGCATACAAATACTTAGTTCACTTAGTTCAGGGGGAAAAGCCAGCACCCTGAACTTCGGAGCAAATACAAATTACAAACATCAACAGACAGACCAAATACAATTCATAGTTACCAACATCTAAGTTCAGCCCAGGGGGCTCATGACAAGGGCTGGCCCAGAGTCACTCGAGCCACCATGGCTGTGGGTCAGAGCTCCAGAAAAAGAGAAAGCCAACCCCTGGTTTTATATCTTTTTCAGGGTCAAGGGTGAGTCACACATGCAACTCACCCACGTGACCTAGAATCGTCACAAAGAGGAGACTTTAACCCAGGAGGTCTAAAAGCCTCTGATGTTGTGTCACTCAAATTCATATGTAAACTAGGCCCTCCCCTGAGGCAAGGAGGTCATCAAGGACTCCCAAATCTAATCAAGGAAACAAAATCTGAACTCTTCAAGGGCACTTGATTGAACTGAGTGTTAAGAGCCCATTTTGTTTACCAACACAGGTGGGCTTGCAATCTGAGCAGGAAAGTTAGGCAAAGAACTGGGAAATTGAGGGACAGAAACTCCAATTCCCATTCCCTTAATGATTACATTAATGATTACAACTGAGGTGACATCTATAAATCTAAAGGAGGAGAATAGGATAAAGGGAGGGGGAGACCCTCTCCATTCTCTCTCTTTTTTTTTCTAATTTACTGTATTTAATATATTTAGTTTTCAGCATTGATTTTCACAAGAATTTGAATTACAAATTTTCTCCCCATTTCTACCCTCCCACCCACTCCAAGATGGTGTATATTCTGGTTGCCCCGTTCCCCAGTCAGGCCTCCCTTCTGTCACCCCACTCCCCTCCCATCCCCTTTTCCCTTACTTTCTTGTAGGGCAAGATAAATTTCTATGCCCCATTGCCTGTGTATCTCATTTCCTAGTTGCATGCAAAAACTTTTTTTGTTTTTGAACATCTGTTTTTAAAACTTTGAGTTCCAAATTCTCTCTCCTCTTTCCTCCCCACCCACCCTCCCAAGAAAGCAAGCAATTCAACATAGGCCCCATGCGTATTATTATGTAAAACCTTTCCACAATACTCATGTTGTGAAAGACTAACTATATTTTGCTCCTTCCTAACCTATCCCCCTTTATTCAGTTTTCTCCCTTGACCCTGTCAAGTGTTTGTTTTTAATTACCTCCTCCCCCTATCTGCCCTCCCTTCTATCATCCCCCCTTTTTTATCTTCTTCCTCCTTCTTTCCTGTGGGGTAAGATACCCAATTGAGTGTGTATGGTATTCCCTCCTCAGGTCTAATCTGATGAGAGCAAGATTCACTCATTCCCCTCACCTGCCCCCTCTTCCCTTCCTACAGAACTGCTTTTTCTTGCCACTTTTATGTGAGATAATTTACCCCATTCTATCTCTCCCTTTCATCCTCTCTCAATATATTCCTCTCTCATTCCTTAATTTGATTTTTTTTATACCATCCCTTCATATTCAACTCACCCTGTGCCCCCCCGTCTCTCTCTCTCTCTGTATGTATATGTTTGTGTATATATATCTGCGTATTCCCTTCAGCTACCCTAATACTGAGGTCTCATAAATCATACACATCACCTTTCCATGTAGGAATGTAAACAAAACAGTTCAACTTTAGTAAGTCCCTTGTGATTTCTTTTTCTTGTTTGCCTTTTCATGCTTCTCTTGATTCTTGTGTTTGAAAGTCAGATTTTCTATTCAGCTCTGGTCTTTTCACTGAGAAAGCTTGAAAGTCCTCTATTTTATTGAAAGTCCATATTTTGCCTTGGAGCATGATACTCAGTTTTGCTGGGTAGGTGATTCTTGGTTTTAATCCTAGCTCCACTGACCTCCGGAATATCATATTCCAAGCCCTTCAATCCCTTAATGTAGAAGCTGCTAGATCTTGTATTATTCTGATTGTGTTTCCACAATACTCAAATTGTTTCTTTCTGGCTGCATGCAGTATTTTCTCCTTGATCTGGGAGCTCTGGAATTTGGCGACAATACTCCTGGGAGATTTCATTTTGGGATCTATTTGAGGAGGCGATTGATGGATCCTTTCAATTTCTATTTTACCCTCTGGCTCTAGAATATCAGGGCAGTTCTCCTTAATAATTTTTTTAAAGATGATATCTAGGCTCTTTTTTGATCATGGCTTTCAGGTAGTCCAATAATTTTAAAATTATCTCTCCTGGATCTGTTTTCCAGGTCAGTGGTTTTTTCAATGAGCTATTTCACATTGTCTTCCACCTTTTTATTCCTTTGGTTCTGTTTTATAATATCTTGATTTCTCATCAAGTCACTAGCTTCCACTTACTCCAGTCTAATTTTTAAGGTGGTATTTTCTTCAGTGGTCTTTTGGACCTCCTTTTCCATTTGGCTAATTCTGCCTTTCAAGGCATTCTTCTCCTCATTGGCTTTTTGGAGCTCTTTTGCCATTTGAGTTAGTCTGTTTTTTAAGGTGTTGTTTTCTTCAGTATATTTTTCAGTATTTTTTTGGGTCTCCTTTAGCAAGTCATTGACTTGTTTTTCATGGTTTGCTCGCATCCTTCTCATTTCTCTTCCCAATTTTTCCTCTACTTCTCTAACTTGCTTTTCCAAATCCTTTTTGAGCTCTTCCATGGCCTGAGACCAGTTCATGTTTTTCTTGGAGGCTTTTGTTGTAGGCTCTTTGACTTTGTTGACTTCTTCTGGCTGTATGTTTTGGTCTTCTTTGTCACCAAAGAAAGATTCCAAAGTCTGAGACTGAATCTGAGTGTGTTTTTGCTGCCTGGCCATGTTCCCAGCCAACTTACTTGACCCTTGAGTTTTTCAGTGGGGTATGACTGCTTGTAGAGTAAAGAGTACTTTGTTCCAAGCTTGAGGGGATATGCTGTTGTTTTCAGAACTATTTCTTGTTAAACCTGAAAGTTTGGTTGAAGGAGGCAAACAAGCTAGGTGGTAGAAAAATCCATGTTGTTTATTATTTTCCCTTAAAGCATAGCTAAGGTAGTTTACTTGTGTGTACAAAGAGTCAGAGCATAAGCTCTGGCTGCCTGAACAAAGGAATGAGAAAACTTATATATGTTATTTTAGCAGACCCAGCAAGCCTGTGTTACCTCACTTGTATGGCCCCCATGTATGTTTAACCATGATACAAGAAGAGGATTTTCCTTAATGCAATAGGTTTGTAAAGACAAGAGTGTTGACAAAGGTCAGTTAATATTAAGCGAGGTAGTCTCTCTTGGGTTAGGGTCTCATCCTTTAATGGCTAACAGGGGTAGGAATGTCCTTAGGTCAGTCTGCTGTGGCCTTGTTGACAGTAGTAAGGGTATTTCCTGAGCAAACTCTACAGAACAAAGAAGCCCAGGTCCTGGATCTTCTTCTAGTTACTCATTAATTCAGGCTCTGGGTCTGGTTGAAATTAAAAATAATACAAAATAGTATAATATTTTTCACATTCTATATAGCCAGCTCTGCCACACCAGCACTCCTCCTTCCCCAAGAACCACCAACCCGGAAGGGACTCAAATCTTAAGCAGGCTCTGCACTCCTGCTCTGATCTGCCACTTAATTCGTCCCACCAGGTGGGTCTGGGACCAGAAGCAACTGCAAATGTAATTCTGTAGCTGCACCACCTCCTCTGTCCCCGGTGTGGTGGCTGAACCGCGAACTCCTTCACTCTGTCCCTGCAGCTTTTCCCACTAGCCTTGTCTTTGGTGTTTGTGGGTTGAGAAGTCTGGTATTTGCCACAGCTCACTGATTCAGGACGCTAGGGCCTGTTCCGCCTGGCTCCTGGTCTGGTTGGTCCTGCCGCTGCCCACGCTGGGCTCCTCTCCCCTCTGCTCCCCTCTACTCCCAGCTCCGTGCACGATAGACTTCGCCCAGCCACCATCCAGGCTGTCCTGGGCTGGAGCCTGCTTCCCTGTGCTATTTTGTGGGTTCTGCAGTTCTAGAATTTGTTCAGAGCCTTTTTTATAGGTTTTTGGAGGGACCTGGCAGGGAACTCATGCAAGTTCCTGCTTTTCAGCTGCCATCTTGGCTCCGTCTCCCTCTCCATTCTCTTACAGTACTTTTACAGTAAAGGAAAGCAGGTTACAGTGATCCTATTCTTACTGAGCAAATCTTTAAACCAGAACCAGAAGAAAGAACAAAAAGTTTCAGGGTAAACTCCCAGAGGCTGAGCCATCAGACTCTCATGGACTCAGAATTTTTTTTCACTTTCCTAGTTCCCTATTTCTTGATTTTTAAACATTTCTTTATATATATTTATTTATACATGTCTTCTCTGTGAAGTCTTCACATTTTATTTACCTCACACAGAATAAATACAGAGGAAGAGAGAAAAAAAAATCATTTGTAATGCAGTAGCTAAAACCTGGTTGTATATGTAGAAAATACTGAGACTTAGCCAAAAAAAATGCTAACTGATAATGTTTGATAAGTGACTTAATCAGGGAAGAGGAACAATGGGCATGAAGCCCTGCATCCCTGCCCTGGGGGGATTTGTCCTAGTAAAGGTGAAGGAGACCTGAACTCTCAGGGAGGGGAGTGGCCACTAGCCCCAGGGATCCAGAAGGGCCACACAGCAGTGCACTGCATTCCCATTACAGTTGGAGTTTGCTGCTTTGTCCCAAGGTCTCCAGGGTGGGAGGTGGATGCCTCTGGGGAGCCTCAAAGAGATGGCTTTGGCCAGAATGAAGGTGAGTGAGACACTGTAAACCTGGAAAGTCAGGGCTTTGAATGCTGAGGTGATGGAATCCAGGGTTCTCCTAGGGAATCCCTAAAGCTTCATGGGCAGGGTGGGCTTTACAAAGATTAGTGGCTATTGGAGTAGTCCTGGGGTGCCTCCCTTAAACTGGTGATTTTGTAGTGAGCGGCTGAGCCAGAGAAATGGGAAACGGTCTGTCTGGAGCCCAAGCTTTTGAAGGGCCTGGCTGGTTGTCTGGGGGTCTGCCTGTCTCTGGGAGGGGTGCTCCTCTGGCCTGCAGGGTGATGGTAGCCAAATGGTTTAATCCCCTTTTCCATCAGCTTCCCCTGATTTTCAGGCAGTGGTTGGTGGTCAGGGAACTTTGCTGTGACTAAGGCTGTGGGGGGAGCCCTGGGGGGATGGGAATCTGCAAACCTGATTGCAAGGGGTTGGAAAGTGACCGGGGAGGAAGGCAGAGGAGGACATGGGCACTGGTGGCTTTTTCTAGGGGGCATTTAAGTGTAATACAAGGAAAATTAGGAACCCCTGAGTAACCCCTAGCTACTGACGAGCCCCCTAGGATCCGGTGACTCCTTCCTGGAATGTCAATAGATAGGACCATCCCCACTGAGAGATAACCTGGCTGATCCTGTCTAGCAGATATCCCTGAGACTCCTTGGTTCCTTCCTGGAATGTCAATAAATAGGACCATCCCACTGAGAGATAACTTGATAGACCCTTCCTGGGAGATATCCCTGGGACTCTGGGACTCCACCAAGGAATGTAAATGAGATTATCCCACTAGTACGATAACCTGACTGAATCTTTTGATCAGCCAGGACCTTTGTTCCTCTTCCCCCCTACTCTGTACCCCTATATCCTATATAAACCAAGCCATCACCCCAACACATTTGCCATTGATTTGTGGTGCCGTACCCCGATGGCCGCCGGCTAATAAATTCTCCACTTAAAACTTATACTCTGTGGTGTGTCTCGCTCGCTTCTGGTACAACATAAGGTCTGACTGGGAAGACAGTGTTGTAGCGACAGCGAGCAAGACACGTCACAGAGTATAAGTTTTAATTGGAGAATTTGTTAGCTGGCGACCATCCGGGGCACAAGCAGTTCAAATCAGAACGGCCCCGCATAGAGCTCAAAGGGAGACATTTATACAGAAATCAAGGTGCAGTGGTTAATTATATCTTGAAACTTATGGGCCAGGTCACAAAGTGGTCCGGGGAATAGGATCAAAGACCCAGACAGATCAAAGACCCTGACAGGTTGTCTTTTGTGGGATAATCTTATCTATTGACATTCCTTGGAGCAGTCAAGGAGCCCTAGGGACATTTGCTAAATGCCAAATGGCAAGGTCTTAGTCCATTCTTTCTTATGCAAACTGGGGGTTTTATCAGGGGGCTGTGGGGCAGGGGTCTTCTGGTAGTTAGCAATAACTGGTTTCTCAAGTATCACAACAGGACATATGGGAGCTTGAATGGGGTAGCCATGAGGCCCCTGGATGAGCAAAGATGGAAGAGAAAAGAGACTGAGGCTGAAAAGGGGCTGAGAGTAAGAGTCCAAGGAGAAGCCGTGGCCCTAGCAAGGAGGATTATTTTATGGATTATATGTATGTCCTTACTTCCTTTTTTTCTTCTTTCTTTCTCTTTCCTTTTCTCTCTTCCTCCTTTCCTCCCTTCATCTTAATGTTTAAATTAACAAGCATTTAAAAAAAAAATCTGTCCCTTCCACTATTCCCTGCCCACCCCACTGTGAGCCAGAAAAGAAAGTCCAGAGCTCTGTGATCTAGCAAAACAAGTTCTCAGCTTGGTGGTCTCTGTATTTTAGTCTTACACTCTCTGTCAGCAGCAGGTCATGTTTTCATCTTCAGGCCTCTGGACTCATTTTTGATTCAGTTTGGGATTGCTGGGAACCCCGAAATGTCAAGGTACAGTACAGGGTGGTGTCTAACTGGAATGAATTCACACACTCAAAACTTCTTCCAGTCAAGGGGCACGTGACTTAATGGGGATGAGACTGAGGCTTAAATACAAAAGGGACAGTGAAAGAATCTGGTTGGTAAGTAGTCTGGGGTAGGCTTGGGGCTACTGTGGTAGTAGGCCAATTAGGTGATCTAGGTGGGATTAAGGAGTGCCTGGGGCAGGCTGAGAGCCACAGAAAGGAATCTAAAGTAAGCTAATTAGGTGATGTAGGTGGGCTGGGCTGGGCTGCTTTCAAAGACTTGGTCTTTTCCTTTTGGGGGTCCAAGCCCCATCACCCCATCAGTTTGTCATTTCCATGGTCAGTTGTAAGGTCTTTCAAGGTTGTTTTCATTATTTTGTATAAATTCTTCAGACTCTGCTTACTTTGCTCTATATCAGTTCTTAGGGGTCTCCCAGTTTCCTCTGAAACTGACCATTATGTTCACGTTGCCCAGTAGGAGGCCACCTCCTTTGTGCCTGGTTGTAGGTTACCATGAAAAGTGCTTCCTTGAGTGTTTTTGTACCTAGAGATGCTTTTCCTCTTTCTTGATGTCTTGGGGGACATAGGCTTTGTAGTAGTATCACTGGGTCATAGGCTAGGCATAGTTTGGACAGTTCCAAAGTCCCTTCCAGAATGGCTATACCAGCCCACAGATCCACCAACAGTGCATCAGCGTGCCTTTTTTCCCAGCCCCTTCAGCAGTGCATATTTTCCTCTTTTTGGTCAGCTTTGTGATGAACTTTGTGATGACATTTAGAGATGAAATGGCTTGTCCAGGGTGTCTGGAATAGGGTTTGAGGCTCAGGAATTCCCCTGTGACTCTAGATGCTGGAGAGTGCATGGGGACAGCCTCTGTTTGGGGGGCAAAGTAGGAGCTAAGGGCCTCTGCTGAGAGGGAAGGAGGGGTGGGGATGAAAAGTCGGAAGTTGAAGGCTTGGTGCAGCCCATGTGGGGTGTGCGAGAGAGAGTCCATCAGAGAGGGCCCAGCTGAAGAAATAGAACATGCTTGAGTGGCAGGTGCCGAGGTGCTGGGAAGAGAAGGATGTGTGGTTGAGATGGTGTCTGAAGTGAGTCCCAAGCACTCTGGGTGAGAGGGCCGGGGATATGGGAGCTCTACATGTCAAGACTTCCTAGATAAACTGATGGTCTTCACGCCATGCCACTGAAGATGCCGGCTGGCTAGTGGGGTATTCTCAGCGTGGGGAGCCTTTCAATGGGATTATTTTAATTTGAAGCCACTTTCGCCGTGACCCAAGTCATGATGGGCCTTGGGTCCAAGTCTTCGCAGGGCACGTGTACATGTACAGAGTGGGGCCTCTCTTTCAGGTTAGAGAGCTGAATCACTATTTGGAAGCAGAGAAGTCTTGTAGGACTGATCTGGAGATGTATGTGGCTGTCCTGAACACCCAGAAGTCTGTCTTACAGGAAGATGCAGAGAAGCTTCGGAAAGAGCTGCATGAAGGTAAGGACACTTGGCTCAGTGTTCAAATCCTGCTCAGAGAGGGTATCTTTCACGCATTCAGCTTGTTACTTTGACATCTCCCTTGTCTCCTGCTGACCCTAGAACAGCTCCCCACTCCAACCTGGTCTTGTGGGCTTGCTTCTCAAAGTCAAACCTGATTTCTGGAGCTGGGCCAAGGAAGCCCCCAGCTTCTTCTGGGTCTACTTCCTGCACTGAATCAGCTACTTAGCTCAGGCGGCAGTTTCTGGGTCTTTGTCTATTTGATAGTGGGCCCAGTAGTCCAAAATGCTGTGCGGACAGGCATTCCTTGGTAATTGGGGGGATTTTGTTGTTTCCCCTTTTCCAGGGGTCAAAGGGAGGATTCCTTTGAGTGGTCTGTAGGTAAAAGTAACCAGGTAACCCTGGTGCTCTCTTGGCTGGGGCCTGGGGCTGTCTTTGGGCTGAGGTGGCAAGGAGGGGCCTGGAGCCAGCCCACCCATCTGCAGTAAAGGCTGCTTCCCCTGCCCTCCTGCCCCAGGCTGAGCTTCCTGAGCCACCAGCCCTGCGTCCGTCCCCCTTTAGGTCATTTGGAATTCTGAGGAAGAGAAGAGCTCGGATTCCTTCCTCCCTCCTGTTCCTTCTGGCTCATTGCCACTGCCCTTCTGCAGGGCATAGTTGGGGTCTCCTGGCCTGCAGAGAATGCCCTTCCTGTATAGGCCAAACCCATTGTAGGCCTTGCTTGGGGCTCCTCCTTGGGGGTCATTGAACAAAGTTTCTTGTGTCTTCATGTCTGCAAGGACTCATGGGGCATCCTGACACAGGTCTGGGAGGCTGTGGTGGAGCCCAGAGGCCTTTAGGTCGCCACTAGACTCTGAGCCCGTTGGGAGCTCGTTACTGAGGGTCTTTTGCTCAGTTCACTCTGAGTGTCTTCCCAGTGGGGACCTGAGAGGTGGGGGTGGGGGAGGTAATCACAGTGGCCTTTTTGTCGTCTTTGTTGGGCCTTCTTGTTGTGGGATTTCTAGTCTTGGTGGATCTTTTGCTGCCTTTCTTGTCTCTGGGAACATCTTTCTCTCGTGTGTGTGTGTGTGTGTGTGTGTGTGTGTGTGTGTGTGTGTGTGTGTCACAGTGTCCTGACCAGTCCCTTGGAGCAGTAGAGCCCCTGCTTTCTGCTCCCTGTTAGCCCTGCGCCTGCCCCAGAGCCCAGCCTTACAGGGTGGGGGTGGGGGGAATTGAACTCTGGCTCCCTGGCCATGGGGGTCCCAGCTCTCCGGGGCTCACGCCTGGCCTCGGTTTCCCTAGTTTGCCACCTGCTGGAGCAGGAGCGGCAGCAGCACAACCAACTCAAACATACCTGGCAGAGGGCCAACGACCAGTTCCTGGAGTCCCAGCGGTTGCTTATGAGAGATATGCAGCGCCTGGAGGTGGTGCTCACCTCGGAGCAGCTGCGGCAAGTGGAGGAGAGCAAGAAGAGAGATCAGGTATGGCCCATCCAGACCTGGTGCTTGCAGAGCCCTAGACTTGGATCTTGCCCCACACAGCCTGGGCAAGTCCCTGCACTGCTGCCTGCCTCAGTCTCCACATCTGTAAAATGGGGATAATCCTAGCACCTTCTCAGTCCTGTTCATAAAGTGCTTCACAAGCCTTGAGTGCCCTCTAAGTATTAGCAGCGAGGGGCTTGGTCACCATTACACCTGACTGGAACATCTTGGGGTGTGTGGGGTGAGATAAGGTTCACTGGAGCCCAACCCACTTCTGTGGGGCAGACAGAGCCTGCTGAGCCCAGCCTGTGGTGGATGCTTGGCCGAGCTCCCGAGGGAGGATCACTGGCTGGCCAAGGACAGGCCAGGGTCCAACTCAGCTGCTCAGTCTCTGTGGGTCTCTCCTTGCGGCACACAGCAGGTGCTTCATGAGGCCTCACAGAGGGTGCTCAGGTCACACTTTGGCGTCTTGTTGGTTTCAGGAGGAAGATGAACAGGAAAGAGTGAACCAGAGGAAGGAGCCTGAGAAGACGGACACGGAAGAGGAGGTCAAGGTTCCCATGGTCTTTGCTCTGACACAGGATGAGGTGTTCCCTCACTCTGAGGAGGTAAAGTCCAGGCCCCTCATCCTGGCCAGGCACTAGGGGTTGCCTCCGCCCCTTGTGTGAGGTATCGGAGCCCCGAGCTCGCCTCTTGGGGATTTGTTTTCCTTGCTTGGCCAGTTGTTTTACAGTAATGTTCTAACACCATTTAATAGGCCACAAAACGCGTGTCCTTCTTTGCTGCCAGTGTTGAAACCGTCATGTACCAGAGGCCACAGGAAGTCCTGTCAACTTTCTCATTTGTACTTTTCTGCAGCCTGGTTTCTTCTTGTGCTGGGCCTCCACCGATCCATGCGTGTTCAGTCATCATGGTGGGGTGGCCCAGGCACAGTGCCTGTAGGAAGGAGGCCTGGGCTTGGAGCCTTCTCATTTCATCATCCACTGACCTTGTTAGGATTATTATGAAGCATGAATTGGTTAAGGGAAAATGCACTGTCCGGAAATGCAAAATGCTTTTAATAAGGGTTCATGTTTCCTCAGGGAGAGAAGGGTGTTTTTGTTCATGTTATGTTTTCTTTTGAATTTTCAGGAACATTTAGATAGTATGCATGGCTCAGTCCATTCATTAGACGCTGACTTGCTGCTACCAGCGGGCGATCCGTTCAGCAAACCAGACAGCGACATGTTTAAAGATGGACTTCGGAGGGCACAGTCCACAGACAGCCTGGGAACCTCGGGATCATTACAGTCCAAAACTTTGGGGTATAACAACAAAGCAAAGTCTGCTGGGAACCTTGATGAATCTGATTTCGGACCACTGGTGGGAGCAGATTCAGTGTCAGAGAACTTTGATACAGCCTCTCTGGGATCCCTGCAGATGCCAAGTGGGTTTATGTTGACCAAAGATCAAGAAAAGGCCATCAAGGCCATGACTCCTGAACAGGAAGAGACGGCCTCGCTCCTCTCCAGCGTCACCCAAGGGGTTGAGAGTGCATATGTGTCTCCGAGTGGCTACCGCCTCGTCAGTGAGACAGAATGGAATCTCTTGCAGAAGGAGGTGAGCGGTCTCTTTCTTGCTCTTGAAGGCATAACTTTTCATTCTGCTTAGATCTGCTATATGGAAGCCTTTTGCCAATGCAGCCAGCTCATCCTAACCAGGTGTTTTTTGAAGATTCCCTGGGTGCTCCCTGAGAGGGGAACTGGCTTATCCCAGCACAGGCATCCACTTCTCTGCCTAAAGCTGAAAATGAAGTTTTGCACCTCACGGGGAAAGAACCAGCTTTTATAGTAGGATGGCCAAGTTCTATTTTAGAATGTTCTCCAAGTGGCCTTCCCTAGGTCCGCCTCCTCTAGGGTCTAGAGTGAGTGAGTGAGTGAGTGTGTGTGTGTGTGTGTGTGTGTTTGTGTGCGCTTGAATTCATGCATGTGTGCATTGGGGGTGGGGTAGGGGTGAATGGTGACCTGAGAATTCATGGGACGGGAAGGGGGTGTTATTTATTGAGGATGAGTAGAGGCAGCTCAAATGGTCATGGCTCACTTTTCAATTCTTCCTTTCAAAATGATTTTAAATTCAGCCACTGCCCAGCTCAGGGAAAAGTGACATTGTTCAGGATTTTGTAAGGTCACTGTTAAGGTGCGGGGGGGAGCCCGGCCAGCGGGGGGCCTGAGGTGAAGGCTCTTTGTGGCTTCCTGCTCCCGTGGAGGAGAATGCTTGCCTCCCCTCCCACGCTATGGGAAAGCTCAGGGTGTGGCTGTTCATGGCATGATGAATTTGTGGGAAAGGCTCCTGGTTTTGTATTTTTAAGAGGAGTTACTGCCATTTGCGTAGCTGGTGGGTGTTTTCGTGGTGTTGTCAGGTCATTGCTCTTTTCCTCTCCCAACTTTGTGAGCATCCTTGTAGCATTTCCTATCTTACAACTTCCTGGTGGTTTTCCTTGAAGAATTAGGGTTAGGATCCTCCTGAGGGGTCCTAGAGAGAAGCCTCCTCTCCCAGGAGGGTCTTGGCTGTGAGCAGGCCCCTTCCCATGGAAGGCTGTCTCCTCTGCCTTGGCCCTTAGGTACAGAACGCTGGGAACAAGCTTGGCCGGCGTTGTGACATGTGTTCCAACTATGAAAAGCAGCTGCAAGGCATCCAGACCCAGGAGGCAGAGACCAGAGACCAGGTGAGCGCCTCTGGACCAGCCCAGGTAGGGCCCTTTCCTTGGATTCATTAGTAAATCTGTTGATAATTCAAGAATGCTGCCTGTCCCCATCCTCGCTTGGCCATATGCCAGGCACTTCATCCACTCTTGGCCTCACATCAGCTGCATCTTTGGCCATCTTGACTAGCTTGGGTAGCAAACATAGGAGCTGGGGAGGTTCTAGAAGAGGCTGTGAGTTACTCTGCCTAGCAGGGCTTGGAGACCCAGCCTCTGTTCCCAAGAGAGATCTGCCTCCTTGGACTGAAGTCAGAAGGTGTGGGAGGGATCCCTGAGGTTTGCTGGGTGCAGAGAAGGAAATGGAGGCTCTGTGCCTTAGACCAGTGACAGAACTGAGATTTGAACCCGAGGCTTTGGAACTTGCCCTGGACTCTCGGAGTCTGACTGACCCATATCGTCACAGTCCCTGGGTTTGAACCTGAGCTCATGTAGGACCTTTGTGGCCTTGGAGAAGTCCCTCCAGCAGGGCCTCATCTGTACAAGGAAGGGCTTGAGCTTGGGGGGCTGCCACTGCCCAGGTCCCAACCCCCTTTTGTACTGACTAATCACTAGCTAAGCGATTGGTGGTGGGGTGCAGTGCAGGGGGTGAACTGCTTGTCCTTAGCTCAGTTCCAGCCAGTAGTCAGTAAGTACTAAGTGCCTACTATGTGCTCTAGGCACTGTGCCCAGCACCAGGGATGAAAAAAGCCTTTCCCTGCCCACAGTCTAAGGAGGGAAGAAAACACAGAAAAAGAACCTGAAAAGTGAGGGGGGTGGGGGAGGGTGAGGCCTCTCCTTCAGTGGAGATGGAATCATTGCTGTCCTGTGTCCCTGTGAACACCAAGGAACTTCCTGGGGGCAGGGGGACACCTGCAGGTGTGTGTCGGGGGGACTGAGAAGGAGCAGTCAGATAAGTGGGGAGAAGAAAGGAGAGCCCAGAGCCAAGGGATGAGAGTGTCAGCGAGAAGGAGCGTGTCAGACGTGGCAGAGGCCGAAAAGAACAGTGACTGAGTGGAGACCTTCCGATGTGGCAGTTTTGGCGAGGACAGATCCCAGGGCAAGTGTAGACAGCCTTTTCCAGGAGTTGGGTGGGGTGAAGGCCCTCTAAGGGTGGCCCCCCAACGTGACTGGGATGGCACAGAGCTTTCAGGAAGTAGCCTCTCCCATTCCGAAGGTCCAGAGCTGCTTTCAGAAGTGGGAGGAAATCACAGAGCGGACTGGCCAGGAATTAGGTCAGTGGAGCAAAGGAGCAAAGAATGTCTGGTTCATCTTGGTCCCAGCTGCCCTGGGGGTCCAGTAGAGCTCAGAAAGGCTTGTGGGCAAGGAATGCCCTGAGTTCAGATTCAGCCTCAGACGTGAGCTACGTGCTAACCTCTGTCTGCCTCAGCTTCTCTCTCTGTATAATGGGGAGAATAACAGCCCTTAGCTCCCAGGTAGTTGTGAAAAGCTCTGCAGGACTTAAAGCTGAATAAATAAATGGACACTGTTATTCTTATTTCTAGAATAGCAGAGCCCAAATTAAGCAGTTTGGTCCATGCCTGGTAAGAGACTGCTTCAGCCGCTGCAGACAGCGTAGGCTTGGTTCACAGAGTTCTCTCTGGTTTCTCAGAGAGCACGTGCTTGGGGGGCAAAGGGGGGCCCTGTGGTCTCGGCTGTGTTGAAGCTTCTCTGTCAATGCTGCTGCAGGTGAAAAAGCTTCAGGTGATGCTCAGGCAAGCCAATGACCAGCTGGAGAAGACAGCCAAGGACAAGCGAGAGCTGGAAGAGCTGATGAGGCAAAGCTCGGAGGAGTCGGGGCGTCAGGTGCGTACCACCCCCCAATCTGGGCTGCCTCCCCCAGAGGCCTTGGGGACCTAACAGATGGATGAGAGAGAGATCTGGGTACAGGTAGGCTTTGGGAAGTTGGGCCTGTGCTCACAGGGAGGGAGGTCAGCCTTATACACTGGCAGCCTTCTCACAGCTGGCTGGTCCTGGGAGCCATGTCCAGAAAGTGTCTGTTGTGGGGGGCCACCTGAGGCTGCCCCTTGTTCTACCCTGTTCTCCCAAAGGGTGGCGTCCTGGGGGTGCTGGGATGGTCAGAGACTCGGTGCATTGGGAGGAGAAGGGCCATCGAGGCCACGACCTGTCTTTGCTCTGTCACAGATCTCGGCCCTGGCACTCAGAACCCACGAGTCAGAGCTTGTGCTGGGTGAGCTTCAGCAAGCATTGTCACAGGCGCAGAGGAGTGCACAAGAACAGATGGTAAATGGTGCTTTTTGGTGTCTGGTGTCTGAGAGGCACACATGCCCCTGAAGTGATTCCTGACCCCCAAGCCCAACCTGCCTTCCCTGCCCTCCCTCCCAGTGTCCAAGGGGCCTGGGCCTTCCTGTGGTCTTGGCTGCCCCATCTCAGGAACATGGTGCTCCCATGGAGAGTGTGGGGGTGATGGCCAGCACAAGGCAGGGTCCTCACGGTGCACTCAGCTCTGGGCATCATCCTTCCCTCCAAAAGGGTGTCCCCAGTCTGTGGGTACCCTTCTGTTTTAACAACCCAGCTAGCAGCTTCGGTGGGGGCATAAGATGCACCCAGGACGCTGCCGGGAAGCTGGAAAAGCACAGGTTCTTTTTATCTGCTTAAACAAGGAAAGCACGGTGAAGGGGTTGACCAGCTTACTTTAATCCAGCATTCAGTTAGCATACAGACAACATCCATTTAGTTCAGGGGTAAAAACGCCAGCATTCAGTTAGCATTCAGTTAGTTCAGGGGAGCATACAGACAAGCATCAAGAGACAGACCAAATACAGATTCATTGACTTACTTCAGGGGAAAAAACCAGCACCCTGAGGTTCAAAACATTCATTTAGTTTGGGGGAAAAAACAAACCAGCATCCCGAACCTCAAAACCGAAATACAAACAAGTTACAAATATCAACAGACAGACCCAATACAATTCATAGTTACCAACATCTGGGCTTGGCCCAAGAGCAAGGGCTGGCCCAGAGTCACGCTTGCTTGCCGCTGCTTCCCACACCAACCAGAAAAGGAAAGAGAGCGCTTCAAGCTGTCCTCTCCCCTCTTATAGAGTTTTTAACATCATCAAGCAGTGCCTGAATGACCAGTGCCGATTGGTTCTTGACTTGGCCCCTCCCCCTAGCGTAGACGTTAACACCTCCCCTCAGCCAGCCCCATGACTCATCACACAGGAAGTTTTCTGCTTCCTGACATGCTCTCTGGGCTTCCTGCCCCGGAAGAGCAAGCCACAGCATCCAGAGGCTCAATGTTGTAAGCTGAGTCATTCAAAGAAAACAAAGGCCATTCTGGTTACACCTTCATTTGCACCACATCCCCTCCAGAGCAAGATAGGCAGCATGGGACCAGGGGTGGGGGCTGGTCCTTTCTGTTCTCCCTGCCCTCTCCCACTGCCTGTCCACTCTCTCCTCTTGGCCAGGAAGTCAGGTATGGACCAGGCTTGGGCCGGGTCTGGAATCAGATCCTGCCTCCGAGCCTGAGTAGCTGGGGTGACTTCACCTCTACTGCCGGTTTCCTCAGGGTTGTTGTGAAGATCAGAGCTATTCTGAGATGTTTATAAAGCACCAAGGGCCATGCCTGGCACCCAGATAAATGCTCCTTCTCCCCATTGCCTTCCTCTTTACCTTGTGTGATGCATTTCAATGTGCAACCACTGTAAGCACATGTACTTTCCTTCATCCACTCCCCATTTCTGGGCACCTGGAATCTGCTTAAAGGATCCGGTGCTGGAAGGTCTTTGCTCCTTTTTGTTCTCCCAGATTTGCATTGGTTTACAAGCTCCTGGTCATTGTCCCCAGACTGCTGGCTCAGCACAGTCAGTGTCATATTTTGGGGGTGCATTCGCTGCTGTGCAGGCCTTGGGCTTTGGGGCTCTGGGGTTCCCGCCTCCCTCTCACCCCACTTTCCTCTGGGCAGCATCTCTCATGGATGGTGAGGCCCCACAGCGGAAAGAAGGGTGGGCACCCGGTGAGACACATAAAGGAGAAACTGGGCTCAGAGCCCTAGACAGACCCAGGAAGTGTGGGAGGCCCTAAGGAAGATACAGCAGAGGTTCCTGGGGAGGCCGCAGAGAGGGAAACTGGAGGAGCCCGGGAGACCCAGAGAGCTGTGAACAGTGTCCGGGCACCTGAGGAGCCAGATCCTCGGGGCAGAGCAGATTTCAGAGGAGACACCGTGAAGGGGCTTTGAAAACCTGGAGAATTAAATTGTGAATGGGAAAGGAGAAATATATTCAGGGAGGGGTAGAAGCCCTCCTTGCGGGAGGCCAGAGAGATTTAGGAGGAAAGCTTCTTTGCCTCCACAGACTGTCTAAGGGTCGACTTTCCGAAGGGACTCCTCTGACTGCTCAGGTCCATGGTGGTTTCTGCCCCCACCTTACCCCACTTCTCTCAGCTAGGAAAGGGAAGGGCCAGAGGAACTGGCCCCGGGGGCATTGTGCCCCTCCATCATGAAAGGGGCCGGCTCACGGTCAGAGGAGCCCGTGCCCCCCACCTAGCTGCCCCAGGCCACAACGGGCCTTCCTTCTGTTTGAGGGGGTGCTCATGCAGTCGCGGGAGCAGGTGTCAGAGGAGCTGGCCAGGTTGCAGAAGGAGAATGAAAGCCTGCAGGGGAAACATGGCCTCCACCTGGCCTTGCAGCAGGCTGAGGATTTTGTCCTCCCGGAGTCTGCAGAGGTAACTGAGAAGGGACATTGGGCGGCCATCAGCTGTTCAGCTCCTTCTGTGGGAGGGCAGGGTGGTAGGGGGTGGGGCAGGTGCTGGGATGGTGAGGGGTGGGTGCTGTGGGTGCCCCAGCCCAGTTTCTGGCCCTGCCTGAGAGCCCCGAGGCAGCATTGGTCAGGGCCTGGGCTCCAAGCGCTTGCATGGCGGCATCCCCAGACCTTAGTGTGCCTGGCACATAGTAGGTGTTTAAGACCTGCTGGAGGACTGACTGCGGACTGAATCTCTGAATCTAGGATCTGCAGGAGCTGGTGCTGAAGTACCGGGAGAACATGATCAGCGTGAGGACGGCCGCCGACCATGTGGAAGAAAAACTGAAGGCAGAAATCCTCTTTTTAAAGGAACAGATACAAGCTGAGCAATGTTTAAAGGAAAACCTGGAGGAGACTCTGCAGCTGGAGATAGAGACTTGCAAGGAGGAAATTGGTAGGTGGGGGCGGGGCCTGGGACTGGTCAGCCAGGCTGTGGGGGAGGGGTGGGGCCTGAGACTGTGGTCAGCCAGGCCCTGGGGGTTGGGGTGGGGTGGAGGCCAGGCCAGGACCTCCTTCCCGCCCTTGGGCATTAGGGAAGACTTGTGTAGAGTCCACTGGCAGCCCTCACTTTTTAACCCAAAATCACATACATGTATTCCCTTCTAGCTTCCATCTCTAGCCTGAAAGCGGAGTTGGAGAGGACCAAGGCAGACAAGGAGCAGGTGGGCGCTTCTTTGGGGGATGGGGGGGGCACTCCCAATGATCCACTTAGAATTAAAGACGGTCCAAGGTCTCTGGGGAGCACCCATGGTGGGCTGGCCCTTCTTCTAAGCCTCAGGGGCCACCTCTTTGTCTTCATGACCCTTCCAGGGTGGGGGGAGTGTGGCTGCCCTACAGGGAGGTCTGGCACCTTTTGCCCTGACTCCTCTCCCCCTCCTTCCACCTCACAGCTGGAATCCACCTTACGAGAGAGTACAGAGCAGCTCGCGAGCCTTCGGGAAATGGAGATGAATTTGGGGGAGCAGCTGAAGAGAGAAACTGTGGCCAAGGTGACTAGGGGGCGTTTGGGGGATCCCCTTAATTAGTCTCCTTTTTAATTAGTTAATTGGTGCTGCAGATGTGAATGCGGCCATGGTCTCAGTCACCAGAGGATGGCTTTGGGGCAGTAGACAGTGTAGACACAGCTCTCACCTGCTGCCTGAGAGTGCTCAGTGTCTGTTTCCTCATCTTTAAAGGGCTGATGGTTGCACCGCCTGGTGGCCTTGGAAAGCTTGGGCGTGGAATCCCTGCCTACCTTTGGCCATAGGTTATAATCAGGTCCATTAACTACTCTGTACCTCAGTTCTGCCTCCCTTAAAACTGGGGGTGGTTTCTGTTCTGCCTCCCTTATTAGCCCTTCAGCATCAAATGAGACAAATTGCTTTGCAAGTCCCAAACTGGCATTCAGCCTGATTATTGGGTGGGTGATTATAGGAACAGGGTTAGGACAAACCCAGAGCTGATGTGCCTTGTTAGGGAAATTTCCAAGGGGGAAATGTTGTACCAGAAGCGAGCGAGACACACCACAGAGTATAAGTTTTAAGTGGAGAATTAATAGCCGGTGGCCATTGGGGTACTGCACCACAAATCAATGGCAATGTGTTGGGGTGATGGCTTGGCTTATATAGGATATGGGGGTACAGGGCAGCGGGGAACAGGAACAAAGGTCCTGGCTGATCAAAAGATTCAGTCAGGCTATCGTACTAGTGGGATAATCTCATTTACATTCCTTGGTGGAGTCACTGAGCCCCAGGGGGTTTGCTAAATGCCAAAGATATCTGAGTCCATTCTTTCTGGGGTTGCTTGTCAGTAGCTAGGGGTTTCTAATTTTCCTTGTATTACAGTTAGGGAAATTCCCAAGGGGGAAACACACTCCTCCAGTGTAGGTGCGCCCCGTGGGGGCTTGGAGCTGCCCAGGAGCATCAGGTTGGTGAGGCTTGTCCAGGGTCGCTTGAACCCTGCTCTTCCTGATGTCCTGGCCAGCTTTCTCTGCGCTGCTCCCTCCGTGGTGGCAGATCCAGGCACTTTAAGGGGCCCATTGTACAGATGAGGGCATAAAGCCTCCCCCCCCAGGGGTCCAGAAGTCCCAGGCCCTTGACTCCCAGCGCCACCCCGCCCCCCCAACCAAGAGCCCCTTCTGACTCCACATCTTTTCTAGACAAATGTGGAGCAGCTGATGTTTGAGGAAAAGAACAAAGCTCAGCGTCTGCAGACAGAATTGGATGTTAGTGAACAGGTGCAGAGAGACTTTGTCAAACTGTCCCAGACTCTGCAGGTAAGGCATTTATCAAGCAAGCACCTACTGTGTGCCGGCCCCAAACCTGTCCTGAGCATTTGCTATGTGCTAGGGGTTGTGGGTGGGGGACCTGCCATTCTCCTGGTAAGGGCTGGGGCTTCAGCCTGGTGTGTGAGTGGGCCTGGAGGCTGGAGGGATAAGAGCTGACCCCCAGGTGAGGGGGTAGGAGGGACTGAACCCCAGGAGGGTGGCATGAAATATGGAAGATTTGGTGGGGCTGGGGAGCTGGGGGGTTGGGCAGGGTACAGTGAGAGGAGAAGGGGGTCGGAGTTCATCGTACCACGGATGTGTTAAACGCAGCATGCCAGGTGGACACTGTACAACCAGAGTCGAGAGATTAGCCATCATAACTGAGCCCATAGGAGCCAAGTTGGTTACCAGTGTGGGGTGAGCAGGGAGCAAGAAGTGGGTACTTCTCCCTCCCCTCCTCACATTGGAGCTACAGTGGTGCCCCTGGGGGGAGGGGTCTGCTGGCCCAAGTGATTGTCCTCAACTGCAGGCTGGCCTGGATCAGAGTCCTCTGTTCTATACCCAGCTCTTCCTAGTCACTGCCCCCACCCCCTTATTTATGTTGTGTGTATCATGTCTTTGTATGTATGTGTACCTGTCGGCTCCCCTGAGGGCAGGGAACGTTTGTCTACCTGGGATCTTTCTATCCCGGGGCCTCACACACAGTGAGCCCTTAGGACCTAGCCCTAGGGGAAGCTGATGGAGCTGGATCAGTGGGCAGAGAGGTCCAAAGAGAGCCAGCAAAGAGAAGGGGGACAGAAGCGAAGAGATCCCAGCTTGGGGGGGTGTCTAGGCTCCCCCCATTCTCCCAGTGGCTCCTGGGGTACCTAAGTGCTGACAGAGCAGTACTTAGAAGGGGCTCCCTGCCCTCATCCCACTGGTCTCCTCCCAGGTCCAGCTAGAGCGGATCCGGCAGGCAGACTCCTTGGAGAGAATCCGGGCCATCTTGAATGACACAAAACTGACAGACATTAACCAGCTTCCTGAGACATGACAGCCTGATTCCGGGACTCCCAGACTGCAGTTGGGGTTTTTAACTCATCTTTATAGCAATGTTAATTATTATTTAACTCTTAATGGAAGGAGCTGAAGAGGACAGGGAAGGAGCAAAGACTTTGTTGGCCGGCCAGGCGGGAGAGGACACCTTCATGGGAACCAGGTGATGTTCCCAAGGTTGTCAGCCTCCCTTCAGGAGGCCCTGGCTCATGGAGGCTCGTGGAACATTCCCCCAAGTGGCTTAGTGGCTTCTGGAATTCCTATTGACATTCACAAGAAAGTGGGAGAACAAACAGCACCCCTTGTTTTTCTGTTGGAATAGGGCTAGTCCATAACAGTATTCGGCTAGGAGACAGGGTAGGTCTGCTGTATGAATATTTTATATTAAAATATGAATTTGTGAGCAGGTCATTGGGTAGTGATTGTATTTCCAAGCCCAGTTTATGCTGTTTTGTCTTGTCGGGAAGACGAAGACCCCCACGGAAAACTCCCCAAGCGAACCTGCCTAGGTGAGTGTGTAAGTGGGCTCTGGAAACCCAAAGTGGAGGTTTGAGAAAAGCACAAACACATGTGACCAGGAATCCCTTTTCCACAAATTGCCCACAGCTGCCCCCCATCAAGTACCCCCCCCCCCCCCATTCCATTTCAAAAGACTTGGAGCCACCATTGTAGTTCTCTTCCTGTTGTTTGGAGTGGGACTGGCTGGGGAAAACAGCCAACTGTTAATAATTGCTGGAGGGCCTTCTTTCTGGTAGCTTTATGGAATCACCTGCATTAATTGGGGGGAGGGGCCCTGCACCAGCTTATCATGGTGAGGGCATCTGGAGCATTCATGAGGAGGGAGCTGCCACATGGGGCAGGCCTGGCCATTACCACACCTTTCTGACTATTGGGACCTTCTGCCAGCCCCTCCCTCTTTGGAACTGGTGTTATTCAAGGTATTTTGAAGAGTCAAATCCCACCTCCTGAAGGCCTCCTAGCTCCCTCATGAGCTGGCCATGAGCTAGAGAGCACCCCAGAGAAAGCTGCTCCCTTTTTCTTGGGTGTGGCCGGTGCATCCCCTTCCCTAGGGCAGCCTGGCTCCCCTTCTGTTGGGGGCCAGGACCATGCTCTGAACGCCCGCTTTCTTAACCCCTTTTCCTGCTCCCCAGACAGAAGTCAAGCGCGCTGTTGATGTCTTGTGCGATCGTGGCTATCAATCAACTGTAACCATTGTTAACTGTACTGAAGGTGTGTCCTTACGCGTGTTCACATTAAAAACAAAAGCTGCTGCCCAGTGGGACTGTGTGGGTCACTGTGTCCATGCAGGGAGCGCGTCCCAGCCAGCCTGGAAGCCAAGCCGGCCCAGTCACTCCTTCCTTATAAAACGTATTTATTTGGTATTTATAAAATCCAGTGGGCAGACACTCCCAGAGGCCTCCTCCCCAGGGGTCCACTTGAAGCTCTCTGTTGCTTGCTCCGGCCTTGGTCAGAAGTTGACATGATTGCGGATGTCGTTAATTTGCTTCACCATCTCTCGTATGTGTTCACCCCTAAAAAGCTGGACCATGAGGCCTTTCCTCTTCCCCACCAAGTGCCCCCCCCCTTTCTCCCCCTCCCCTCCAGCTTCACTCACTCTTCCTTCAGAACAGTCCGGATGCACTTGCGCTGGTAGGCGCTGAGCGTAATGGTGGGCTTCTGGGGACTCGTCCCCCTTTCCATCTTTCTCTGCTGGTAGTCCTTCTTCATTGTGACCTGGGCACAGCAGATAGAAATGCCATGAACCATTTGGGCACTGCTGCCCTGGGCACCAGCTCTCAGACAGCTGCCCCACACCTCACCTGCTTGATGGCATTGCCCAGGTGCCGAAGCTGGTCGGGGATCATCTGCAGCTCCTTCTTCATCTCCCTCTCACTGTCAGAGAGGACTGGCAGCTGGGAGTGGAAGCTTCGCAGAAGCTGCTTCATCCTTTCCCAGGAAAGAAATGGCAGCTTGCCTCGGGCTGGGGGCTTCCCTTGCCGCCCGTCCTCCCCCTTCCCCCAAGCCTGGCACTGCCCCTGCACCTGTTCATGAGATCTTCCTGGCGCTCCTTGGCCTCCTCGTATTTGTCCGCCAAGCGCTCAGCCATCTCTCGGAGACTTTTCCTGAGGAGAGATGGGGGACAGCCCCGTGCTGGGCATGTGTCCCTTCTCTCCTGAGGGTGCTGGACCCCCTTGGCCCCCAGAGACTCACCTCTCCTCTCGGCAGTAGTTGAGATCTTCAAGTTGCTTCTTCTTCTGGCCACATAACAACTTCACCCTTTAAGAACAAGAGAAAGGACAAACAGGCTGGGACACTGGGCTCTCGGGCCACCTGAGCCGCCTTCAGGGCAAGCCTCACCTCCGCTGGATCTCCTCTTTGGCCAGGTCCTGCTTCAGGATGTACTCATCTCGGAATACCTGCGTGGCCCGACTGAGCAGCTGGAGGCATTCTTCAGGGGGAGGCGCCACATCCTTGTCAGAGGATCTTGGGGGCAAGGGGGAGAGGGTGTTAGGCATGCTTCCCCCCTTACAATCTCTTTTGAGCCTCAGCTTCTGCCCGATCAAGATAAAACACTGATGCCCATTTTCTAAGAATAAGCATTTATTAAGCACCTACTATAAGCCAGGCAAGATGCTAAGTATTTTATAGGCAAACAGCCTTGGGAGGTGGATAAGGAATACAAGCTGATCAGAGGATGGATCTGAATTCGGGTCTTCCTGATTCTAGGGCTATCCAGTTCTCTATCCACTGTGGTGTCACCAGGGGCGCTCCACATGCCTGAGAACTGCTACTGGGGGACACCTAAGCTCCTAGCTTTGTGCCCAGCATGTCAGCCATGACCAATCTCTCTGCCCCGCCTCCCACCATACTTCAGAAACACAGGATTGGCTGCACTGCGCTGCAGGGTACTCCGAATGTGTTTCTCAAAGGAGTCCTGGGTCTCTGCCAGGATGCGCAGGGGAGACTGTGCCATGCCGACGTCCTCGCGGGCACAGAGCAGAGGAGGAGATGTGGGGTGGACTGTACTTCTGCCGTGGTCCGCACCATAAATACAAGCAGATTAGAACAAGAACAGAGACGCTGGTTGGTGTAGATGGCATAGGACGGAGCCTCCCTCCCTGCTGCCCACCCAGAGAAGTACTTACAGCAGAGGCCTGGTGAGGCACTCATAGGTGTTGGTGACACACACCATTGTGGGCCCCAAAACATCAGACACGATCCAGAAACCTCGGATGGGAGCCGGCTGCCTGGGGAAACATCTCTCAATTGCATTACGGAGAAAAGGGGCCAGATGACGGTGTCCAACCCGGGGGGCGGGGGACACGGCTCACCGACACACAGCCAGGCCAACCTGTCCATCAGGAGATGGAGGTAGAGACAACCCTGGGTTGGGCGCGACATGCCTTTCCCCAGATGGAGGCCAAGGAAATTGGGGAAGCTGATTCCCTGGTGGCTACAGGGCTGGCAGTCCTTACCTGCAGGGCAGGGGCTTTGTACAGAGGATGTGTTCTACGAAGCATTTCTGTTCAGCAGCGAGTTCTTGCAAACTGTCTTTATCTTCCTCATCTACCAAGAGACCAGCAGAGTCCATGGGTCTGTCCTTGGCCAGCTCTGTCCCCATGTCCCCTCCTGACACTGTGCCAACCCCGCCCCACAATACTAGAACATCCCCGGGGGGTTTCAATGGCGGAACTCACCCGACCCAAGAAATCTGTGAAGTTTGTGGATCCAAGTCAGCCCCACACTGTGGACACCGGCCTCATGGGTACAATGATATCGGGAGGGACATTTGGGATCTGCAACGGGGAGAGTTGAAGGATCTCCTGAGGCAGGTCTGATAGGAAGTTGGAAAGCCGAAGGCTGAGGTCGCTGTGCCCACAAGGGCCTCGATGACCACCACGGACAGCGCTCTCATTCCCCACGTCCCAACTCTGCCCTGGCCACTAAGAAGCGCATGGAGACCAGGGAAGATCGGGGGCTCCTTTTCTACCAGGTTAACCCTCTTCCTGTCCTTATAGCCTGAGAGCTGCTCACTCCAACCTGAACCACCCTGCACCACTTCCTCATTTCAATGAAAATCTTCTGTCGTTCAACTACAATCCACAAAAGTGGGCTCTTCCTATCTCAAAACTGGCATCATTCCTCACTCATCCTCCCAGTTCCCACCCCTGGTTAATCTCCAATTTCTCCCTTTTTACTGCCTCATTCACCACTTTCTACAAACACACCCATGTCTCTCCAACCTTACAAACCCCGTATTCAGATCTCCAAGCTGCCCTCCTATTTGTCTCAAACTCCTAGAGAAATTGCCTATATTCGGTGGCTCCACTCCCTCATTCCCTTCTCTCCTCAGGACACACCCTTCTTGGCCTCTCTGACAATAAAGGCTACTCTTCTCCTTAGCGCTTTCTTGGCAGAGAGAGCTGTCAAGTACTTGGCACAGTGCCTGGAAGAGGAGCTGCAGAAGTGCCTATTCCCATTCCCTTGGTTCTCCTCTTCCAGACCACACCCTGCAACCACGGGTGTCCTACCTCTAGATGCCTTCCTTTGTCATGAATTTCATGACCATCTGTGCTGATGGTTCTCAGGTCCACCTTCCTGCCCCAGCCTGTCCTCCAATCTCACACCTCCAGCTGCCTTTCAGACATCTCAAATGGCAGGTCCAGCAGACATCTGAACCTCAACAGGACTGGTTACCTTTCCCCCTAAATGCCGCCCCCCTTCCCTATTACCGTAGAGGGCAATGCCCTCCTCCCAGACCCTCAGACTTACCACTGGGTCACCCTGGGCCCAGATCCAATATGGTGCCAAGGCCTGTCAGTTTCAGCTCTTTACCATCTCTCATCAATTTCACCTCTGCAGCATCTCTCAAACATGCCCCTGCCCCCAGCCACCCTGGTGCAGGCCCTCCTCACCCCATGCTGCTGGGGGGGGGGTTGGGTTCCTGCCTCAAGTCTCCCCATCCCACTCTTATCTTCTATTTGGTCACCAAAGTGATCTTCCTCAGGTGCAGAGCTGATCCTGTCCTCCCCCCATCCCTATTCAATAAGCTCCAGGGTCTTCCTGTTGCCTTTAGGATCCAACACAAAATGCTGTTTGGCATCCGAAGCCAAAGCCCTTGCTAACCAGGCCCACTCACTAAGCCTCCACCATGACATCTCCACGCCTAGCACATATTCCCTCTTGGCCCTGGAGAACTCTTGGCTTGCTTCCTTTCCCGTGTGTGTGTGTGTGTGTGTGTGTGTGTGTGTGTGTGTGTGTGTGTGTTGGGATGAGCCAGGAGGGGAGGAGGAGGAAGTGGAGGAGTGCCCCCCAGCATCTCCCAGGATAATCCTGGAGGATGTACGGCAGAAGGGCAGCCCCTCACCTCGGTGCAGCTTAATGGGACAAGAGAAGTCCGACTCGAAGGGGTCATCGTCCTCTTCTCCAGAGGCCAGTCTGAGAGCGAGCTCCAACTCCACACACTCGAACACGTAGAGAGAAGGGATGAGGTCGGCCCGGGAATCCCAGGATTTCTCTGACTGCAGAAAGGCATGTGGGCCTTGAATTATGGAGGAGGCCCAACAGGAAGGTAATAATGGGGAGGGTTGGGGGTTTCCATGTGGCTGCTCCCCCTCCCCTGCCCATGGCCTCCTTGTCAAGGGTCCGACCTCAACCTATCCTTGTAGCCCCTGGTGCCCAACAGGCAGCTCCCTGCTTCTGAACCCCTCTGCGTCTAAGCTGTGACTCTGATTCCCTCGCTGGTGCCCCATCCTGACTCGTCTCTTATGGTCCTCTGGGTCTGGCCCTTTGACTGAATCCAAACTTCACATGAATCCCTTGCATAAAAGGGTTTGTTCTGTAAAACTTGGACTCAAAGGGCCGCACCTGAGGACCCAGAGGGTCACATGTGGACTGAAGGATGCAGGTTCCCCACCCCTGGTCCAGAAGATGATCTTTTTAAACACTGGCCAAAGGCAGGGTGTCAGCTCCCACTGGACCGTTTTGGGTCCTTGAGCCCCCTCTGGATTTACTCTGGCTGTGCCACTAGCCCCACCACAACCCTAAAAACATCATCTGGCCCAGCCAGAGTACTGAGGGCTAAGAGCTACTGGCCCCCTGGCTACAACGCCCGGCGCACAGTAGGTGCTGTGGAACTGAGGTTTCCCTTCCATACTCGCCACTGGCCTGGTCCTGACCCTGAGGGCACCTGCATCGGGGCACTTACATGCTGCTCGTCCTCCTCCTCCCCTTCCAGCACCACACAGTGGTACAGCATCCCTGACTCAGTGGCAATGACGAGAATGTTGGGCACGCAGGGCAGGCAGAGGATGGCGCAGGCGTCATAGCCGTAGTTGTCCTCGGCAGCTGGATGCATGGGCAGGGGTCCCAAGAGCTTCCCCAGGGATGCAATGCTGGGGAAACAAAAAAGGAGACCCAGAGGTGGTCAAGGCTGGACTGTGGGGACCGCCTCCCCTGACCCTACCTCCAGCTGGGGCCTTAGGTTCACCAAAAGGAAACTGAGGCAGACCTCAGGGCCCTGCTCTAACACCACCAGGGACTCCCCATCTCCTCCAGGGCAAAAACAACCTGTAAGACCCTTCATGACCTGGTGTCCTTTCAAGCCTGATTTTTCTGTCCTTCCATTCCACCTGGACGCCCCCTCCCCACACTCGTGATGGCCCAAGCTCTCCCTCTCCTCAGCCTGCCCTGTCCTGGCCCTCCTTGGTGGATGCACCAGAGCACAGTGCCTGGAGCACACAGTAGGTGCTTCATAAAGGTCTGAACTGAACCAGTTGCCATCCAACATATCCATGTTATAAGTGAGGACATTGGAGGCCCCAAAAGTATAGGCCTTTCCTCATTCCTTTGGAGTCACCCTCGCCCCTAAAGCTAGGGGCATCGTGAGCTGTCCTCATAATGAAGTAAAAATGCTGAGCCTTTTAAAAAATACTAATCACTGGTGTCTGTCCTTTGTTTCTGAAGAGCGGGCCACTGACATCATGGGATCACGTTCTGACTTGGCTGCAAACTGAAGTGAGGTGGCTGCATGAAGTCATCAGCCTTGCTCTCTTGCAGGGTCTCAGAGTGCAGAGGCAGGACAAAAGTCAAAATGACTGTCGACGGCCCCGGATGCAGTGGATGGCCTTGGTGTCTTCCATGTTTGACCAAGCTCTAAGCTCCACAGCGCCTGCTTTAGCAGCCTTCAGGGCCTTGGAACAGTGTTCTCATCCACCTCTTCTGGAGGGGGACGTCTTCACATGCTCAGGGAGTCTAACTCCCCTCCCTCCCCAATGCCCCTCGGTCAGCCTCAGCCTGCTTCAGCCTGTCAGCTGAGATGCTTTATTGGGTTGTGGCTGCTACAGCTTCTGGAGCCACAGGTGAGAGCTGGGTAGGTGAGCAGCCCTCACCCCAGAGGGGCTCGTCCTCCCTGAAAACCTCTACACCCCAACCTTTTTAAACACAATAAGCAGCACCTGTTAAGCACTTTACCAATGTAATCTCATCTGATTCTCACCACCCTGTAAGCAGGTGCTATCACTGTTCCCATTTAACATACACAGAAACTGAGGCAGACATCAGTGGCATGACTGCCCAGAGTCACACAGCTAATCTCTGAGGCAGGATTTGAGCTTAGGTCTTCCTGGGCAGCTCAGCAGTGCAGTGGATATAGCACAGACCTGGAGTGGGGAGGATCTGAGTTCAAATCCGGCCTCAGACACTTATTAGCAAGTCACTTAACCCTGTTTACCTCAGTTTCCTTGTCCGTAAAATGAGCTGGAGAAGGAAATGGCAAACTACTCCCATATCTGCCAAGAAAACCCCAAAGGGGTCACACCAAGAGTCACACTACTAAAAAAAAAACAAAACGATAAAAACAACTTCCTGTCTGCAGGCTTAGCATGTAACAGCTGTAAGTGACTTGACTGTGTGCACACTTAGGGTTGGGTTAGCACACCTCTCATCCTCTCTTCTCCAAGAACAAAACTGCCATTATATTACTCAGTATTCCCTTCCATAACCCCAGCCCCTCCCCTGCCCCAAGCTCCAATTCGCCATTTCTTTTCTTTTTTTTCTCCCAATTTTTAACATCTTTATTAAAAGTTGTGAGTTCTAAATTCTTTCTCTCTCTTCCTGAGATGGTAAGCAATCAGATGTAGGTTGTATCTGTGCAGTTATGTAAAACATTTCTGTATTCGTTATTTTGTACAAGAAAACTCGACTAAAAGAAAAAAATGAAAAAAAAGTGAAAAATAGCCTGTTCAGTCTGTATTCAATCAGCATCAGTTCTTTCTCTGGAGGCAGATAGTCGGCTTCACCATTAGTCCTTTGGGATTGTCTTGGATCACTGCATTGCTGAGAATCTCCAAGTCATTCACAGTTCTTCATCGAACAATGTGGCTGTTACTGTGTACAACATTCTCCTGGTTCTGTTCACTTCACTCTGCATCAGTTCATGTAAATCTTTTCAGGGTTTTCTGAAATCATCCTGCTTATCATTTCTTACAGCTCAGTAGTATTCCATGACAATCATATACCATAGCTTGTTCAGCCATTCCCCAATTGATGGGCATTCTTTTGATTTCCAATTCTTTGCCACCACAAAAAGAACTGCTATAAATATTTCTGCACATGTGGGTCCTTTTCTCTTTTTTATGATCTCTTTGGGATACAGACTTGAAGTGGTATTGCTGGATCAAAGGATATGCACGGTTTTATAGCCCTTTGGGCATGTTTCCAAACTGCTCTCCAGAATGGTTGGATCAGTTCACAATTCCACCAACAGCAAACTGGTCATTTCTTACAGCCATCACATTGAGAGTACAGTTTGCTGAGGCTGCCATCCAGCAGCTTCTTCCTCCTCCATAACCGACCTCTCCTTTTGGCCAAGAAGCTTGCCATCTACTTCCCTATTTCCAGGACCTTCCCTCTCCCTCAACCAATGAGCAAGACCTGAACAAATACCTAGTATGTGCCAGGCACAGGGGCTACAATCCCTGCCTTCAAAGAGCATATATTCCTCCCAGAGGAGCCGTGTACACAGCCCAGAACTGGACTGAGACCTCCTGTTTAGGGCTGTGGGGAGTGGATTCATCTTCCATCTGATGAGTCAATCTTCAATGTTTGTGACTTCATGAATCTGTGTCATTAGTGACCTCATCTTCACTTTGCGTTGGCAGTCATGGGTATTCTTGGCTGTGCACAGTGGAGAAACGACGAGAAGTGCCATGATCCATAAAAAAGATGACTGAGGGGTACAAGTGTTTGTGAATCTGCCACAGAAAGGGCTCAAGTCACCTGTCCAATGTGTGATGAGGGAGTGTGTTGGTAAGCAAAATGGGCTCCTTAGCATTTAGTTCAACAAGTGCCCTTGAAGAGTTTGGCTTTTGTTTGAGTAATTCAGTGTATTTCATTGGTCTTACTAAGTGCTAAGCCCTAGGCCCAAACCCCCATCTAGGTGTAAAACCTATGTGGGTGTGGATTGGCAACTAAGGTGGGGCCCAAGGTGGGGCTAACTCCAGGGAGGGCCTAGTTTACATGTCTGGGACAGCAGAGGCTTTTAGACCACGTGGGTTTAAGTTGCCTCTTTGTGATGATTCTAGGTCACTTGGGTGAGTCCCATGTGTGACTCACCCCTGACCTGAAAAAGATATAAAACCAGGGGTTGGCCTCCTCTTCCTTGGAGCTCCTACCTACAGCTGTGGTGGCGCGTGACTCTGGGCCAGCCCTTGTTCTGAGCTCCTGGGCTGAAGCTAGATGTTGGTAACTATGAATCTGTATTTGGTCTGTCTGTTGATGTTTGTAATTTGTATTTTGCTCTGAAGTTCAGTGTGCTGGTCTGTTCCCCTGAACTAAGTGAATGACATTTGTGTGCTGAATTAAAGTAAGCTTGTCAACCCCTTCACCTTGCTTTCCTTAGTTAAGCACATCAAAAGAACCTGTGCTGTTGGCAGCTTTCTGGGTGCTGGCTGTGGGTGGATCTTACACCCCCACAGAAGCTGCTGGCCGAATTGTGGAAACAGGGAGGTAAAAAAAGGAAAAGCAGCAAAGTTTGTGGGTAAGTGGGGAGCAGTCCCCCGTTCTCTTGCACATGTCTGTGACTTCTGTGTCCAGGGCTGGCACTCATCCAGAGGCGGGAGACTAGAGATGGCAGCTGCCCCTTTTCTCTTTTTACCTGGGGTCTCTCTGACATCACTATCACTGCCCCTGCCCCTCCCCAGTACTGGATGGTTATTTCATGGTTACTATGTTAAGAAAATGCATAGAATCAGAATTAATGTTTGGACACAAAGTATGGTGAGCAGAAAAATGTCTTTCTGGCAATCTCTAGTGAAGCATCAGTTTTGGCCGGTTGTGGGAAACTAACTCCCTATTTCCCATAGGCTCACTGTATCAGCATCCATATCTTTGACTTTTGTGCTGTTTTCTACAAGCACTACCCCGCCAAAGTCAAGGACTGAGCGCTCCAGAGCCCTCAGCTCCCCAGTACCTGCAGAGCTGTGATTCTTCCACCAGGCATGCTTGCCCATTTACACATGGAGTTTACCCTGGCCAGAGCATGCAGCTACAGAAAGCCTCCAGAATTTGGGAGGTGGGAGCAGCTCCAGGGCAGCGGGATCCTAGTGCCACAACACTGGGAGAGCACCCAGTCAGCAGCCCAGGCCCTGCGAGGACAGGTGGCTCCTTCCTTCCACTCTGGGCCGGCTCTTTGGTATAGAAGGGCTCCTGATGTGCCTTCTGCTCCTGTCTAGTCCTTCTGTCTCCGGGCAGGGCTTCAAACCTCGGATGACCAGTCCCTTAACCTCCCTCGTCCAGTGTCTTGCACCCATCCAGCCCCTCCCCATCCTGGCTGCCTCCTCTAGGGGCTCTCCAGGATTTCAGTGTCCTTCCTAAGCCACAAATCTGACATCTGACTCCTCATTCCTGGAATCTGTGCCCCCCTTGAGGGAGTCCCAGGAGGAAGGCTCGCCCAGAGCTTGTGGTCCACTACCCTCTCCCCATCTTTTTCAGATAAGAGTCACTGGTTAACGAGGCCCCCTGCATCCCATGTGGGAGACCAGCATGGCTCACCTTTGCATCAGACTCACATACGTAAGGAAGGTCTCCCCATTCTCATACAGGATGTACAGGGGGTAGGCCAGCACCTCCTCTTGGCCTCGTTGTCCAAAGACATTTTTGGGCACTGTTGCCAGAGGCCCAAAGTCAAATGCGACGGCCGTCTCTCCAAGGGATGCCGTGTACGCCCTCCTACAAAGTGGACCAAACAAGAGAGAGAACATCTCAGAGGAGTCATGCCTGCCATAAATGGGCAGATGGGAGTTCCTGCAGCCAGTGCTGGTGGACTCAGAGACTGCCAGATGCGATCAGCGAGCCTTTATTAAGTGCTCACTAGATACCAGGCACAAAGATGGAATGGCTCCTGCCCCAGAGAGCAGACAGTCTAAACAGGAGATGAGGCACAGACAAAATTAAAGGCAGGCTCTTTTTTGTTCTGGGGTGAAGGCCATTGAGGGAAGCTCCGTGTAGGGGCAGAGGTAAGCATTGTGGAACACCTAAAGGCCAGTTTGGCCGCACCTGAAAATGTGGGGGAAGGAAAGGTTCAGGCTGACTCATAAAGGGCAGCAGGAAGTCACTGGGGTTTACTGAAGAGGAGAGTGACTTGGTGGGGAAAGAAAGCAGAAGGAAACAGAATAAGGCCACCAGAGTAGTCTAGTGAGAGTGGCGGTCACATTCTCCTTGGTAATACAGGTTTCTTGTTCTTTGTCCTGCTATTTTCCATCTTCAGCCCTGCCAGAGAAGGCAAAGCACTGGGGCGAGGTGCCAGCACAGGCGGCTGCACCGGCCCTGAAGCAAAGGGGACTGGAACATAGCTGGAGCCACCAACAAAACACCCAATGGGGGTCGCGTCCCAAAAGGACGGGGTGGGGGTGGGGAGTCACAAAGCTCTGGGAAGCTTCTCTGGCTGTCCCTCAGGCCTGGAACACCCTCCGTTCTGTGCTCTGACCTTCAAGTTTTATCCCAGCTAAAATCTCAGTACCTTTTCCAAGCCCTCTTAATTACAATGCCTTGCCTCTGCTAATCATCTCCTAGTTATCCATTTGTATATTTCTGTCTGTTGGTTGTCTCCCCCACTAGAAAGGGAGCCCCTTGGGGGCAGGGGCTGTCTTGAGCCACAGCACAGTGTCTGGCACATGATAGGCACTGATTAAATGTTGACTGATTGAATATAGGGAAAAAAGTCTGAAACATGACACATTTCTAGAGGAAGAAAACTCAACAAAAACCCAGAGTACAAGCAGCAAGAAAAGGGGGCGGAGCCAAGATGGCAGCTGGTAAGCAGGAACTAGTGTGAGCTCAGTACTGAGTCCCTCCAAAAACCTATAAAAAATGGCTCTGAACCAATTCTAGAATGGCAGAACCCACAAAACAGCAGAGGGAAGCAGGGCTCCAGCCCAGGACAGCCTGGATGGTCTCTGGGTGAGGTCTATTCCACATGGAGCTGGGAGCTGGGAGCTGGGAATGGAGTGGAGCAGAACCCAGCCTGAATAGCGTGGACCATCCAGACCAGAAGCCGGGCAGAGGGGCCCTAGCGCCCTGAATCAGTGAGTTGCGGCAGTTACCAGACTCCTTAACCCACAAACACCAAAGACTGCGGAGAAGGTTAGTGGGAAAAGCTGTGGGAGTAGAAGGAGTTCACGGTTAGGCTTCCAGCCCCGGGGGCAGCTACAGCTGTTGTTACTTCCGGCTCCAGGCCCACCTGGTGGGAGGAATTAAGTGGTGGATCAGAGCAGGAGTGCACGGCCTGCTGAAGATCTAAGCCCAGTTCGGGTTGGGGGTTGGGGAAGGAGCAGTGCTGGTGTGGCAGAGGTGGCACCTCCCCCCCAAACGTGGAACATAGAACTCTGTAGTCTATAAAAGCAGTCATACCCCACTGAAAAACTCAAAGGTCAAGTTAGTTGGTTGGGAATATGGCCAGGCAGCGAAAACGCACCGAGATTCAGTCTCAGACTTTGCATTCTTTCTTTGCTGACAAAGAAGACCAAAACATACAGCCTAAAGAATTCAACAAAGTCATAGAGCCTACACCAAAAGCCTCCAAGAAAAGGATGAACTGGTCCCAGGCCATGGAAGAGCTCAAAAAGGAGTTGGAAAAGCAAGTTAGAGAAGTAGAGGAAAAATTGGGAAAAGAAATGAGAAGGGTGTGGGAAAACCATGAAAAACAAGTCAATGACTTGCTAAAGGAGACCCAAAAAAATACTGAAAAATACACTGAAGAAAACAACACCTTAAAAAATAGACTAACTCAAATGGCAAAAGAACTCCAAAAAGCCAATGAGGAGAAGAATGCCTTGAAAGGCAGAATTAGCCAAATGGAAAAGGAGGTCCAAAAGACCACTGAAGAAAATACCACCTTAAAAATTAGACTGGAGTAAGTGGAAGCTAGTGACTTGATGAGAAATCAAGATATTATAAAACAGAACCAAAGGAATAAAAAGGTGGAAGACAATGTGAAATAGCTCATTGGAAAAACCACTGACCTGAAAAATAGATCCAGGAGAGATAATTTAAAAATTATTGGACTACCTGAAAGCCATGATCAAAAAAGAGCCTAGATATCATCTTTAAAAAAATTATTAAGGAGAACTGCCCTGATATTCTAGAGCCACAGGGCAAAATAGAAATTGAAAGAATCCATCAATCGCCTCCTCAAATAGATCCCAAAAAGAAATCTCCCAGGAATATTGTCGCCAAATTCCAGAGCTCCCAGATCAAGGAGAAAATACTGCAAGCAGCCAGAAAGAAACAATTTGAGTATTGTGGAAACACAATCAGAATAATACAAGATCTAGCAGCTTCTACATTAAGGGATTGAAGGGCTTGGAATATGATATTCCGGAGGTCAGTGGAGCTAGGATTAAAACCAAGAATCACCTACCCAGCAAAACTGAGTATCATGCTCCAAGGCAAAATATGGACTTTCAATAAAATAGAGGACTTTCAAGCTTTCTCAGTGAAAAGACCAGAGCTGAATAGAAAATCTGACTTTCAAACACAAGAATCAAGAGAAGCATGAAAAGGTAATCAAGAAAAAGAACAAGAAAAAGAAATTGCAAGTGACTTACCAAAGGTGAACTGTTTTGTTGACATTCCTACATGGAAAGATGACATGTATGACTCATGAGACCTCAGTATTAGGGTAGCTGAAGGGAATATGCATACATATATGTTTATATATATATATGGGTGAATGTGTATGTATGTATATATCTATGTGTGTATGTATGTGTGTATATATATATATATATATATATATATATATATATATATAGAGAGAGAGAGAGAGAGAGAGAGAGAGAGAGAGAGGGGGGGGGGGGGGGGGGGGAGGGAGGGAGGGAGAGAGGGAGAGAGCAGACACAGGGTGAGTTGAAGATGAAGGGAAGATATCTAAAAGAAATAAAATCAAATTAAGGGATGAGAGAGGAACATACCGAGAGAGGGAGATAAGGAGAGATAGAATGGGATGGATTATCTCCCATAAAGGTGGCAAGAGGAAGCAGTTCTGTGGGAGGAGGGGAGAGGGCGGATGAGGGGGGAATGAGTGAACATTGCTCTCATCAGATTTGGCCTAAGGAGGGAATACCATACATACCCAATTGGGAATCTTACCCCACAGGAAAGAAGAGGGAAGAAGATAAAAAAAAATGGGGGTGATGATGGGAGGGGAGGGCAGATGGGGGTGGAGGTAGTCAAAAACAAACACTTTCGAAAGGGGACAGGGTCAAGGGGGAAAATTCAATAAAGGGGGATGGGTTGGGAAGGAGCAAAATATAGTTAGTCTTTCACAACATGAGTATTGTGGAAGGGTTATACATAATGATACACATGTGGCCTATGTTGAATTGCTTGACTTCTTAGGGAGGGTGGGTGGGAAGGGAAGAGGGAAGAGAATTTGGAACTCAAAGTTTTAAAAACAGATGTTTAAAAACAAACAAAAATGTTTTTGCATGCAACAAGAAAATAAGATACACAGGCAATGGGGCGTAAAAATTTATCTTGCCCTACAAGAAAGGAAGGGAAAAGGGGATGGGAGGGGAGTGCGGTGACAGAGGGGAGCGCTGACTGGGGAACAGGGCAACCAGAATATATGCCATCTTAGAGTGGGGGGGAGGGTAGAAATGGGGAGAAAATTTGTAATCCAAACTCTTGTGAAAATCAATGCTGAAAACTAAATATGTTAAATAAATTAAAAAAAAATAAAAAAAAAAAGTAGCAAGAAAGAGAAGGAAGGATGAAGCCAACCCCAAAAATCCAGAGGGAATACAAAGCTCCTTTAACAAAGACTATAAAGCAAAGGAAAATGAACCAAGGACCCAGGAAACACAGGACCCTGTGGAATCGCAAGAAAGGACACAAGAAAATAAATCTTGGACAGGTTCAAAAGAGGGGGGAAAAGGGAGGAACCAGTCAGAATGTATAGCTCTCAAAGAAGAAATTTTTAAAAAGTTATCATATTAGAAAGAAAAATTCACAGTGGAAGGCTGTCCCAAGGAATGAGAGACTAAGAGATTCTGAAAACAAATATAGGCCACGAAGGACAACCTGGAAGAAGAGAAGATGTCTACACACGTCAAAGCTATGGCCTGACCTGGAGGATGAGGCAACCCCCTAAGAACAGTCAAACCAGTGACACAAGAGAATGACCCAGACTTCTGAATACAGAAAATGCGCCACAAAAGGAAATCTACACATCAACTCAGACAAAAACCTTACCTACACACAGCAAACTCTAAAACAGTCGTTAGATTGAATATCTCCAATGACAAAGCCATTCTGCAAGCAGCCAAGAGGCCTTCACATATAAGGAAAGGAGAGCCAGGCATGGGGGACAGCCGATGCAAAGACAAAGAACATGGAGAAGTAGTGGAGGAGCAGAGAGAAAGCCAGTTTAGTTGGACTACAGTAGGCAAGAAGGGCCGCAATGGATGACAAAAATTAAGTCCAATAGGAACTTGTATTTTATGGACTTACTGGCAGTTGGCCAGCCAGGGTCTATCACGTGCTAGGCACTGTGCAGAGCCATGACTGAGGGCGACACTCACATGGTCGGGCTGTGCTTAAGGAAAATCCCTCCCAAGAATTAGAAACGTGTCTGTGTCCGGGAGGGTGCAGAGCCACAGTGTCAAAGGCCACAGAGAGGACAAGGGTGAGGGCTGAGCAAAGGCCACGGGAGTGGGCCATGCAGAGAGACAGCAGCTTCAGTCAGACCGTGAAGTGCCAACAAAATGTTGGAAAACATAGCCAACATATTCATGAAGCAGCATCCTGAGGATGGAAGCCAGACAGCAGAGGGCCTAGGAGGGGCCCTGACGTACCCCGCTGGTAGTGGGGGTTCACTCAGAGCCGCAGCCAGGGCTGGTGAGCCTGCGGCCTTGGGGCTACACAGAGTCCCATAGGTCCTCAAGGGTGGCAGGCCCTTTGACTGAATCCAATCTTCACAGAACAGATCCCCTTAACAAAAGAATTTGTTCTGTAAAACTTGGACTTGGTCAAAAGGCTGTACCCAAGGACCTTGAGGGCCACATATGGCACACAATCACTTTTGATCATCTTAATGGGATACATAAAGACATCCCTAAATACCCCAATACAGGTAAAGGTGGCAGCGAAGGCTCCACTAGGGCCTACCCCCCAGCCTCGCTAGGATCCCACCCATCCTCACTCTTCAATGTCAGACCATCCTGAGGCAGGTCAGTGGCAAAAAGCTTTTTTCTTTTTTTTAAATCTAAGTGTAATAACCATCAACAAAAGCATTCAAAACAAAAATTGATCAAAGAAAAAACTGCCAACCCTAAAAGACTCCAAATGCTTTAAGCGCAGACAGACTCTAAGGTTAGACAAAGCCAAAAGCACCAGTTTGTTTCTGTGGCCTCTGCAATACCAGGATCTCCACATTTAAGGTCCCTTAGTCCTAAGTGAGAGGTGGAGTCAAAGGACCCAGGCCGCAGTTTCCTGAGGGGCTGCCCTCAGAGTCTAGAAGAAGAGGGAACGGATGTGCCAGGCCCTGTGTGTTGAGTGTTCTTTTTACAAGCATTATCTCATTCGATCTCAAACTCTGCTTAAAAGTTCCCTCAAGAGTGTCCACTCACACCGGGCAGTGGTCAGCCTCTGCCTGGGCCAGTAAAGACCAAGCTGTCCTGGCCAGCCATGCCAGGAAGGCTCCAATGATAGGGCCAGTGATGAACACTTTTGTGCAGAGACTATCGCCACCACTTGGCCACAGGAACTCAGACACTGTCTCTTAAAGGATGGGGTGGGGGGCCCCAAAGTATTCCGATGCCCCACAAGCTCAGAAGGGCTGCCCAGATCTCCCTGCAGCCAGAGAATCTCACTCAGTAACATCTCAAGTCTTTGTCTCTTGGCCCTGAGCCCCTAGACCAGGGGTGAGGAACCTGTAGTGAGTCTAAACAATAAATTTGGATTCAATCAAAGGATCAAACTTGAGGACCTAGAGGGCCACATGTAGCCTCAAGGCCGCAGGTTCCCCATCCCTCCCCTAGACAGGCAAAAGGAATAGGTCTCCCTGTGGAAGAGTAAGAGAGCCCTCAGGATCACTAGTTGTTGGTGTGTGGGCGGGGGGGGGGTGGGGGGAGGGGCATACAATATGAGCCTGCCACACTCCAGAGTCAGATACCAAACCTGTGGGGCCCCTCAAGGTTCTACCCAGAAGATGAGGATCAGCTTGGGCAGGCAGCTGACTGGCCCCACTGCCTTGGCCCTGCCCCAGAGGCATCACGATGTGGGCATTCCTGGAAGGTGCCCTAAAAGACACCCCTCAGACTCACCCTCTGTTGAGGATCAAGTTTTCTTCCTCGGCATCAGAAAGGGGGATCACCTTCACTGGGATCTGGGGCTCCCGCAGACAATAGATCCTGGAAGCCCCCCAAAAGGAGAAAACCAAGCATAAGACACAATAACACGAGATCCTCCCCCACATCAACATCTCCCAACGTCCTCCTCCATTTCCCCTCCTCCCCAGTCTTTTGTCCAGCCTTGGTACTACCATCTCCCCCTTGACAGGCTAACAGGTTCTCCAGGTGTGGTCTAATGCAGGAATGACTGGAAAGATGGGGGTGGGAGAGGAGGAAAGGCACCAAGGAACCTCCCTTCTGTGCCTTTTACTGGCAGGGCCACTTATCCACACCTCAGGGACCAGGACTTTGGACAAACAAGATGATCTCAAAAAGAATGGCTTCTCTCCATCCATTTCACCTCCTTTCCTGGGGTATCCTCCACCCTCTAAAAACAGGCTCAGGCCTGTCCAAGCCATTTAAAAAATTAAAAATCTCTAACCTCTCCCACTCTTCAAAATGGACCTCCTTCCCTTCACAGTGAAACTTAATTTTATAAAAATTCTATAGATAACTTATTTTTTTTCACTATCTTCAGTTCCAAATGTATCTTCCTCTCCCCCATCAACCCTTGTGACAAAGAATAGAAAGAAAACAAGCAGTTTGAGGCATGCAACATGCCTTGCCCATGATCCCCCAACTCGGCAAAACAAGGGAGGATCCTTCCTCCTACGCCAAGTTCAGTCACTACTGAACACTCAGGGTCCAGTCTATTCTTTCTGTTTTAAGTTCTAATCACCATTGAGTCCTTGCGTTTCCCTAGTCCCGAGCTGATTGTCACCTTTCTATGTCTGTTTGTAAGAAGTGGGATTTTAGCCAAGACTTGAAGGAATCCAGGAGGCAGAGATAAGGAACAAGTGCAGGCACAGGGAAGAGCCAATGAGAGAGATGGGAGTGTAATGTAGGAAGAAGAGCCAGAAGGCTGGTGCCATTGGATTAAAGAGTATGCGTCAAGGAGTAAAGTATTAAGAAGACTGACAAGGAGGAAAGGGCCACGTTATGAAGGGCTTTGCAAAGGAAACAGAAGATTTTGTATTTGATCCTGGAGGAGACAGATAATCAATAGAGTAAAGGCAAGCTGACCCCCAGTAGCTATTGCAAGTCCATATATAAGGAGATGAGGGCCTACACCTGCAGAGTTGAAACGGACAGGCCTTGGCACCATATTTGGATGTTGGGTGGGGAGGGGTGGTGGTGAGAGAAAGGAGTCCAGGATGATTCCTAGGGTTGTGAGCCTGGGGGCCTTGGGGGGTGGGTGGGGTTAGGGAAAGTAGGAAGGGGAAAGGATTTATAGAGGGAATGAGGACAAGTTCCATTTTGGACATGCTGAATTAAAGATAGTCTACTGGACATCCAGTTTGATATGTCTGAGGGGCAGCTGGAGATGTGATTGGAGGTCAGCAGAGTCTGGGGCAGAAAACATAGATCTGAAAATCATCAGCATGGAGATGGTGATTGAATATCTGGGAGCTGAGGAGATTACCCAGTGAGGTAGGATAGAGGGCGAAGGAGGTTAAAAGGCATGATCTGGAGGAAGATTCAGTAAAGGAGACAGACAGACAAGGAGGATGAGGACTGAGAAAAGCCCATTGGATCTGGTGATTAAGAGATCACTGATGACTTTGCAGAGTGCAGTCTCCAAAGAAGTAACAGCGCAATGTCAATTTGGAAGTTTCCAGTGGAGTGCTCCAGGGCTCTACGCTCAGTGCTGTGTTGTTTTAACATTTTTACCAATGACTTGGGTAAAGGAAATAATGAAATGCTTTTATGACTTACATATGATTCAAAGCTAGGAAGAGAGCTCTCTCACAATGAAGAACAAGTTAAAACTCTGGGTCAACTCAAATAACAAGGAAAGTTGATAGGAATAAACTTTGGCTATACGTTAATTCCTCTAACAAAGACCTGGAGATGCCAGTGGCCTTTAAGCCCCACGAAGCTCTTCTCTAAGCCTCCCTGTGGACTGGAGATGACGTTGGCCCTCAAAGGCTCTGTTAGTGAAACATAAGCTCCAGAAGGTTCTGCCAGCCTGAAAAAACTTTGAATACCATGGCTCCAAACTCACAAGTGGCCTATACTCTTCTACTCCTGCAGGGCCGGAGCAATTTTAAGGCCCTCTGTAAGCCCAGTTCTAGTTATTTTATAGGTGAGATGTCCTTCCAGCTTCAGATGAATCATCCAGGGCTGGATCCCAGGCACTGATCAACATGTTCAACAGCTTCCAATCTCCTTCCAGAGGGACATGGGACCATCCATGTCCCTTCTTCAAGTCTGACCATTCAGCCAGTTCTAGGAGGGCCCACACTGAAGGAGGAATCCAACTTCACAATGTTGACTCTCACTACCAGTGAAGCCCAGAGACAAAGGAAGCTTAGGGTGAGGGTTAGGGGAAGGACAGCTCACAGGTAAGCCTTAGAGAGGCAAAGGGAGGAGTTGGTTGACCTTATCCTTTGTTCAAAGGCAACAATGAACATCATTTCATGGTTTGATGAGAGGGAGGGACTGTTAGAAACTAAATGGACACAACCAACTCCTTTTTCTCATCTCCCAGGCTTCTGGGAGGGCTCAGTGATGCTGGATTCTATCATGCCCTCATCTACAGGTCTGAACCGACCCCTTCCCTTCCCTTCCCTCTACAGCTGGGTCCTGAGGAGAGCCAAAGAGCAGCCTCTTTAGGCATTACCAGCCCATACCGTATCACGTTGTCTGACGTCAGCAGTACCACATGCGGGTCTAGCACTTCACTTGGGTACCAGGCAGCGTGCTTCAGGCTCAGGGAGGGGGAGCTGCTGAAGAACCTCTCAGCAACAGGAGTCGTGCTACAAGACAGAGTGCGTCATTTTTTCTAGCGCTCTTAGTAAATTTGTATCCCAAACACTGGATCACTACAAATTCTTAATTCTACAACAGGCCCAGAGTTTGTCAATTTTTTGTCTGTGGATTCCTTTTCTGGGGCAAATGACCTCAATCTGTTCACTGCTGTTGGGGGGGGAACATCAAAGCCTCAAAGTAATGGGACAGATAACTCTGCTTTTGATGGGCCTCTAAAGATAGACACCTGAACTTTAGAGAATAAAACATATTTGCTATATTTAAATCACAAATTCTGCCAGAAACACAAGCAAGAACTTTCCCACAATAAACAAAACTGCTCACCACACATGTATGCACACACCCACACCACTCACCTACATCACATACCACAAACCACCCAGACCAGGACCCAACGGAAGACCCAACTTACCTACAGTTCACCGTTGATTTCCCACCTTCAAATTCAGAATTCTTCCCCCATCGTTTTGGAAGCTCTAAGATGGTTAGTCCCCTGGTGCCAATAAGAGCCACATGATGGTGAGTCGGGCTCAACAGGACTTGGTAGACTTCAAATAGGGGTGGATTTATACAAAGCAATCTCTGGAAATTAAAGCAAGCTGGAATTAATGTTGATGGGAAAAAGTTATTTGGAAGGGGGGAAAGTCCATACAGTACTGCTCTAGTTAATTGGAATGCTGTGAAGTTAACATAATACAATCTTTTATTTTAACCACTTGTAAAGGAAATCCCTTTCTCCCATTTGTTAGTCAATAGGAGGTAATGAAGTTCCTCTTGCAGAACACAGAGGGGAAACCTGCTCCTGCAGGCCCAGCCAGGCCAGAGTTCTCTGTTCCCTGTGGTCTCCCCCTGCAGCCTCTACCTGCCTTCTCTCACTTCTGGCCATGACCAGTGATAAGAACGAGCTTCCTGTGGCAAGCCAGCAGGCAAGAAGGCTTCTCCTCAATTACACATAGGAATCAAATTTATAATTAACTGGGCATTTGCAGTGGATTTTGATTCATGTATGTGAGGGAAAGAAATATGATTTAGGAGAAAAAGCAACAAAACAACACTACAGCCACTCTGACTGCACAGAGATGAGCCTCAGGAAGGGCTAGATTCAGTTCCACCTGTGGGACCCATAGCCAAATCCCTTCACCTCCTCTGTGCCTCACACTCTTCCTCAATAGAGTGTGGGGGGGCAGAAGGTGGCCTCTAAAGCTCTAAATCTAAGATCCTACGGCAATGGACTTTTAAAAAACATTTCATTTATTTTTTAGCATTTAAAAAAAAAATTGAGTTCCAAATTTTTTCCCCTTCCCCCATACAAGAAATGTGATATTAGGTGAAACCATGCAAAACATATTTCCATATTAGCCATGTTGCAAAAGAGCAAGAAAAATAAAGTTAAACATGATGTTTCAATCTACATTAAGACTCTATCCATTCTTTCTCTGGAGACTGTTAACCAAAAGTCACAACTCCATAAGACATGAGTAGTAATATGATTTATTACAAGAGATATATACACGCATGTGGGAACTTCTAATACCAAGGAGCCTGTCCTATAGACACAGCTTGGAATATTTATGGGTACAACAAAAAGGGGAGGTCTCATGGGAAGAGTGGAGGACAATCCCCTCCCAACAGGACTGGCATGGGAGTAGGAAGGGGGCAGTAGGGGAGAGGGATGGAGCGGGAATATTCTGCTTATCTGAAAGGGTCTCAGCTGCACAATTTATCAGTCTGGGCTAGACTGGCCAGAATCAGGCTTGTAGCTGACTCAGCTTTCAAGATCACTGAAAGTTTCAAAGAGTTCAGTTGCACATAACTCACTGGTGTGCTAGTTTAAGGGCGCTTCATCTCTGAAAACCAGGGCTGCGAATATCTAAGTCGTTCATAGTTGAGCACTGTACAGCACTGCTTTTACCATGCGATGTTCTCCTGGTTCTGCTTGCCTCACTCTACATCAGTTCATATCAGTCTTTCCAGATTTTCTGAAACCGTCCCCTTTTGTTATTTCTTACAAGAATATTCCATCACAATCATATACCACAACTTGCTCAGCCATCCCCTATTTGACAGTCATCCCCTCAGTTTCCAATTCTTTGGCACCACAAAGAAGAGCTGCTATAAATATTTTTGTATCTATGGACCCCTGTCCTTTCTCTTTGATCTGTTTGGATACAGACCTCATAGCAGTATTGGTGGGTCAAAGGGTACGCACAGTTTTATAACCTCTTGGGGCAGAGTTCCAAATTGTTCACCAGAATGGCTGAATCGCCCCACAACTCCAGCAACAATGCATTAGCGCCCCTATTTTTCCACATGCCCTCCAGCTACTGTAATTTTCCTTTTATGCCATCTTAGCCAATCTGAGAAGTGGGACCTACAGAAATGTTTAAAGGCAGTGACACAGTAAAGAAGAGTGCTGGAGTCCAGAAGACCTGGGTCCAAATCCTGCCCCATTAGTGACCCCCCCCCCAACCTCTTTGAAGGTCAAGGAATTTTCTACAACTCTAACAGACCTGAAAAACCAATTAGCAGGTCACAGCTTTAGAGCTGGCAGGGACCTTAATGAAGGTCTTTACTAGCCAGGGACGAGATCCAAGTCAGTCAATCAACAAGCATTGATAAGCTAAGCACTCCCAGGAGCCCTAGGGCCCAAACACTATTTCAAGATGCCACTTCTTGCCCCTTCCCATCACCCCAGTTCAGGAACGCTGAACCATCATCTCATCGACTGCCCCTGTTCATGGATGGGGCGTGTCAAGCTATTCTAAGACACCTTCAAGGCCAGGAGGCAGCCTCCAACACTTGCCACTTGACCAAGAGCTTGGTGCTGGGTCAGGTCCCGAACACAAGAGGCACTAGATAAGCATTGGTCCAGACTAGGGACCCTCAGGATGGTTTCCTGGGCATCAAGTTTTATTTGCCTCAGGAAGACCTGAGTTCAAATCAGACCTCAGACACGTACTAGCTGCGTGACCCTGGGCAAGTCACCTAATTAACCCTGTCTGCCTCAGTTTCCTCATCTGTAAAATGAGCGGGAGAAAGAAAGGGCCAAACACTCCAAACGGGGTCAAGAAGTCGGACACGACGGAACAACGACACGTAAAAACGACGAGCTGCCTGAAGAGAGGAAAAGAAGGGCTCCAGAAAGGCTTCTCATTCCTCCTTCTCCCAGCCCCAGGCACGCCTCGCACAGGTGAGCCCTAGCAAGCAGCCTCGGCCGGCACGCCCCCGCGCAAGGGCAGTCTGGCACCGCCGTTACCTGATAGCGGCTCAGGGCGGGGCCCTCGCCGCCGCCGCCGCCGCCGCCGCCGCCGCCGCCGCCGCCCCGGCTCCCGTCGCCAGGGGCGGGGCCTGGGCCGCGCAGGCGCACTGCCAAGAAAGCGCCGGCCGCCCCGTCCCACAGGAAGAGCTCCGCGCCGAGCCCGAAGAGAAGGTTCCTGGTGAGACTGGGCGAGCTTGGCTGCCCGGCGCCCGGCGCAGGAGGGCTCAGGTCCCGCAGGCTCTCTCGTAGCCGCACGAACACAACATGCTGGGGCAGCCACAGCCTCCACTGCTCGCCGTCGCCGCCGGCCTCCTCGGCCGCCGCCATCTTTCCCCACGCTGCGCGCCTGGGTCCCTCCCCCCTCTGTTGTCCAATCAATGCCCACCAGCCTCTGCTCCAGCCCATGAACGCCCGTTCCGGTGCCCGTCCAATCGGCGCTCCCTCCTCTCCGACCAATCAGTGATCTCCGCTCTTCTGCCCAATCCGAACCCCAGGCTCCCAGGGGCGGGGCTACTGGATGAATTGGCAGCCAAGGCTGTGAACTCTGACCTACTGGCGTCACTATGGAGGGCGCGGTCCTTGGGGCTGGCCGCTTCTCCCATCTCACTTTATTGAGGCGGCTCCGCCTGTATGTCCAAAAGATCCTTTATCCCCACAGGCGAACTGAAGCCCGGGTGGGCAAAGCCTGCCCCGAGCTTGCAGTCCGCCAAGGACCCCAAAGAAATCGGGTCCTCGTGATGTTGCCTTCTGGGGCTTGTGGAACTAGGATAGGCCCTTCGCGCCCAGGGCCTCCGCGTCTGTCGGATGGGGATCCAGGGGGAGGGGCCTAAAAGAGCGGGAAAGTTGGACTACCGTTCCCAACCTGCGCCGGAGGGACGCAAACATGCGCAGTCTCTGATCGGACTACCATTCCCAGTATGCAGTGCGGTGGGGGGGAGGGGCGCCGAGAGGCGGAAGTAGTGGCCTCGGCCGCCCGGCCTCGCTGGGGCTGCGGGCGTCATGGAGGAGGCAGTGGCGGGGCATGGACGACGTGGACTTCACAAGCGCCCTGGGGGTCCGCCCTGGAAGGAGACGTACCGGCAGGTGAGTGCGGTCCAGTTCAGGGTACATTGCCCCTCCCATTGTGCCCCGCGGGCACACCTCCTCCTGCGGCCTACCGTGTCTAGGCCCCGCCCCTTCCCGCCCACTCTCCTGGCTCGCCGCCTGCTGCACCAGTGCATTGTTGGTGGAGCTGTGCTTAGTTCTAAGTCTTCGGGGAGACTGTTGGGAACACTCGTAACACCTTGTTCACGCTGCCTTCGAACTGGCCCGGGATGATTGTGAGGCCCAGCCTTGGCTCCTTCCGGACTAACTGTGGCTGTGGGTAGGTGGTAGACTAGACTGCAGAGGTTGCTGGACATTCTCTGCCGCGCATTTAGAGTTAGAGTTGTGTTTGTTCCTGGGGGAAGGGAGGGGGGTTAGCCACGAATTTAGGGTAGTTCTTCCCCCTCCCAAATGTCCGAGGCGTCTTCCAGAAGCAAAGACCCATCTTTAAAAATCAAAGGATCCCAGAAATCGGTAAGACATGAATGCAAAGCAAGGAAGCTTCAGCTCATTTCCCAGTCTGGAACCCCGCCCTTCCCTCCGGTCCTTCTCTAGAATGGCACCCTGGGACAGAATCGTCTCACACCCACCCTTTAAAATAAGCGTAGCAGTTAGAGTGTCTAGGATACAAAAATGTTCCCACGTTGGATCGCCTTCCTCCTGTGCGCCTCCAGGACGGTCCAGGGACAGCAGACCAGGGCCACAGCGGTAATGCTTAGGACTCTGCTTTCCCTCCAGCCCCCAGTGTGGATGATGAAGTTATGCGCTAGGCACTTGGGGTTCTCCAGTAACCCTTCTCTTCATTTATTTCCTTTGCATTCCATTTTTTCCCCTTTTCACAGTTGTTGACTCGAAAGCTACTTTTGGTTGTCTGTGCGCAGAGCTTATCCCTCTTCCCTGCTGCGGTTTGCCTGCCCTCTCCCATATTTCTTTGGATATAATTAAATTGTTAACTAAATGGGTTTCGTTTTCTACTTATCCACCCTCTTTGGCAGTCTCTTTCGGTTCCCTCTTAAGCAAACAGCCCTAAAGAACTCTTTTCTAGGAAGTTTTCCTTTGCTTCCTTCTCCTCATTTCTTTTCCTTTCCAATCTAAATTTATTCTGAATTTTATTTTTTGATGTTCCCTCTTTATTCTCTCTGTATCCTCCGTGAGATTATACTTTTGAAGCCCCTGGTTTGAGCTCCTTCTCCTAGCCACTTTCTCTGTCTAATTCCATTTTTCCCCCTGTGCCTCACTCACTCTTAGAAATATCACTTCATGAATGGAGGGGCAGAAATGTTGGATGGAGGCGGCACTGTATGAGAGGTGCTACCCAGTGCCTCTGCTGTTGTAGGTGAGGCCTGCCTCTACTCCATCCTAAGGTCAGGCCCTTCTCCCCCAACCCCCTCTCCTGTAGTTAGCCTGCAGCTTGGCCCTGACAGGAAAGGGCCTGAAGCATCACTGTCTGACCCATACTTTGTGTTGCTCATTTTTTTGCATTTTACACTCACTTATCTCTCTCCTCCCAGCGATGCATCCTGAGAATGAAAAACAGCCGGGCCCGACTCCTGGACAAGTATCGCCGAGTGGGAGAAGCCCCTCGAGGCCTCATGGCCCAGGAGGTGATGGAGGCAGAGTGGCTGGCCTTGCAGTCTACACATGAGAGCCCGTCGGCCCAGAGGTGCAGCGAGATCTTTGCACAGGTTTGTTTTCCCTCAGGTGGTGAGTGAGGGGAACAGGGACCATCACCCATCTTCCAGGGATGGAGGCCCGAGACTGAGACCAGGAAGCATGGGGCCCCTCTTATTTCTTTAGCATCAGTGGGGAAAAGGCCGGTGCACCAGGACAACATGAAAGGGCTGTTTCCTCCCTCCCTCTTGCGGGCTCCCTCGAGGGGTCTTGACTCCACACCGAGCCGGTTGGGGTCCTTTGGATGAGGAGAGCACAAACCCACATACTTCCTCTCCCTTGTAGGTGGAGGACCCTGAAGAACTCACTGTCTTGGAGGAAATCCAGCAGGAGCTGATGAGCCAAGGTGACCTGGAGTGTGGGCTTTGGATGCTCCAGCTCCCTGGGGGCAGGCTGGCCACAGACTCCCCCTGTGTCTCAGTGTCCTTTTGTGCCTGTTCTCTGAAAAAGATTCACTAACCTAGGCATCAGGAGGCCTGGGTCCTAGGACAGACCCAGCTGGGCAATCTTGGGCAGATCCCTCCGCTCTCTGAGCTTAGGGGAATGCCTGAGGATCTGCTCCATGGGCGGCCTCTGGGAGAGCGGTAAGTGTGGACTACAAATGAGGAGACTGAATCTGGGGCTAGAAGCCACTCCCACACCAGCGTGCTCCAGACAGCCCTGACCCCAGAGAACTTTGAAGGAAAAAATGGGCTGGGTTGTCTTCATGAAGCCATGGCCTCTGGGGGCAGAGCAGACTCTCTGCCACTCTTCCATGTAGGAGCCTGCCCTGGCTCTTTCACAGGGCTAGAGCACTGTTCCTAGAGCCAGGGAGGCTTGAGTTCTAATCCTGCTCCTCACGTAGCAGCTGGGGGATCCTGGGCAAATCCCCTCAGTTTCCTTATCTGTAAAAGGGCAGGTGACAGTAGTCCCCGCCTCGTAGCATTGGGTGAGGATCTAATGAGGTACCATGCACAGCTGGTGTTCTGCAAGCCTTTGGTGCTTTATATACACTCATTGCTACCCTTGTTGGTTCCATGTGTTCTAGACTCCCTTCCACAGCCCACAGGCCAACTATGTGCCCCTCCCTTGCTCTCTCCCTCTCTTCCTGTCTTGTATTTATTTGAATCTCCCCATTCTGTGTCTGTGGGTATGTGTGGGTGGAGGGGGCGCGGTATGGGTCACTGTGGACCATGCACACACACACTCTCATGGCTCCCACCTTGACAGGAGGAATTGTTCCCCTCAGTATATTTACACTCTTAGTGCCTGGTACTGAGTGTGTATCTTCATCAGCCCCAGGATTGTCTGATGCCCCTCCCTATGTCCAGGCTGGCTCAGAGCCCTTGTGGCAATGTTTTAGGGTCTCAAAGGGAGGTTCTGGGGCCTCTCCCCAAGCTATCCCTGTGCCCTTGCTGCATTACTCCTCCATGTCCTCCCACACAGAGGCCTGGGCTCCAGGAGCACGGCCATCCCATCATCCCATGTCCTCCCTAAGCTGTGATCAAGGGCTTGACCCTTGTCCTTCAGAGTGCTTTGTGATATGTTACAGCCTGGTCACGCCCTTTGCCTCTCTGTGTGATGCCCATCTTTCATTCTTGCTCTGGAGGCAGCAACAGCAGTAAAATATTTGTATGGGTCTTTGCTGTAGGCAAGCTCCTGTCAGTAGAGGAGGTTGGCAGTGTCTTAGTGTGATCTAGCCTGTTCTCTGCCTCCTCTTCAACCCTGCCCAGCTCATAGTCCCCTTGTACTGGGTCTTAGAAATACATATGAAGGTCTGGCTCTGTAGGATGTCCATTCAAATGCAGGTGGAAATCTGGGCCATGGGCATTCTTCATCCATTTGGTGTTCCTTGTGTGAATGGAAAATCTGAACTCCGGGAAATTCCAGATCTCTTCCAGGAGGCTCTTTAGTGCCTTGGGGCTTCATACAACCCCCACAGAAGTGTCTCTTGTCCCCAGGGAAGCTGTCCCTCCTTGACCTGGACTTTGAGCCAGATGGTGACCAGCACCTCTGGGGAATGTCCAGCCCCTCATTTTGTGCCTCATTATTGGGGGGTGGGGGATGCAGTGTTGTTTCCATTACTCCCTCTTCCCAGGAGTCTTGAATGATCTTGATGTGTGGGTGGGAGCACCTTGGGATGAGAGCCATTGAACAAGCCCAGGGGAGCTTGTTTTCCCTCTGTCTCCCAGGTCATTGTGAGACACAGATGTCTTCCACTGGTTCAGCACTTGCTGAAGCCTCCTGGCCAGTTCCTTGGGTTGGTTGGTTCTAGATGAGTCCGTCAACACCTTTTCCATGCCCTGGCATCTTCGTCTCTTTCAGATACCTCATGTCCAAGCTCACCCTCACAGTTGTGCAGATCCTCCCACCAGAATCTGCTCTGAGACCCCAAGATGTTTTTCTGTCCTCGTGGGTGCCCCTTTGCCTCCTCTGCAGACAAGATTAGTTAGCCCTGGGTGGAGAAAGAAGGATTTTCTTTTCTGTTTTCTTTCTTTGCTTGTGCTGCCCTTTTGTCCTTTGAGCACCCATGGGATGGCCTTGCCTCATAGGGTCTAATTGATAAATGGCCAAAGGATATGAACAAGCCATTCTTGGGAGAAGAAATTTAAACTACAAACATCCATATGAAGAAATCCGCCAGATCACTCAAGGAAAACGGCAGATGCTGGAAGGATACAGGCCTGTTAAGGAAGTGTTGTGGAGCTGTGACCTGGTCTAACCATCCTGGAGAGAAGCTGAGACCTAGAGCCCAAAGTCACTCAGCTGGGCCTACCCATGGACCTGTCAGTGCAGCTACTAGGCCTATGCCACCAAGACATCAAAGCAAGAAGGGAAGGAACCACATGTACAATATTTATAGCAGCTCTTTGTGGTGGTACCAGACTGAGAACTAAAGAGGTGATTGTATTGGCAAATGGCTGAACAAATTCCTCACTTGAATTGAATGGAATCTTAAGTGATGAAGGAGATGGTGTCAGAGAAATCTGGGAAGATCTGTATGACTTGATGCAGAGTGAAGTGAGCAGAACCAGGAGAACAATGGACCTGGAAAGCCTCAGCATTCCGAATAATGCCGTGACCATCCCATGGTCAGGATGTAAGAAGGCACCCTTTTTTGGACATGGTTTGGCTATGTGGTACAAGAGGGGTTCTTTTTTGTTGTTGTTGGGGGTGGGTGGGAGGGTTTTGGGGCATAGAAATTAAATCTAAGTAATCTAAGTGTTTTTGATGAGATTCTGTTCTGTTCAGTTTGCCAGAAGCAATCTAGCCTACTTTCTGGCTCATTTCTGGGCTAGGTTACTAGCTATAGCCATCCATGATTTAAGTATCAGTGGGCTTGCCAGACAGTGGCTGGTCCAATGGTATAACCATTTGGGCATGGGGCATGCTAGGCTCATCCTACTGTTTGAAGGCATGTACATTATTGGTAGCATGAGTTCAGTTTGCTCACCATGGCAGTCTGCATAGGATATCATGACCGTGGCAAATGCGTTAGGGGAGCACCCATTTCCCTGCCTGACATCTCCCCTGCTTCTGTTGTCATTCCATGGATTGTGGAAAAAGTTTTTGCTGTGGTTTCATCTCTTGGATGGTTGGGGCTGGAACTTTGTTGGAAGGCCTCCTGTACAGCTGCATATTGCTCTACCAAGTCTGGCATTTCTGTGGAATCACCCATGGACCACAGTTGGGTCTGCACTGGCAGTGATTGTCGCTTCTGAAGGGCTGAAGGCTCATCACACATACCCAGGATGCCTCTGTACATGAAGCTTCTAAAGTTTGTATAGAGATGAGAACACGTAGATGGGCCCAGAGCTGCTCATGTCAGCTTGGTCATCTTTGGCAATATGATGGTCATTTATTTATTGTTGACTGAAGCTGATGTCATGGGGAAACGACCCAAATGGTCCAGCTAGTCTGGAACATAAACCGGAAGACTCGCCGTGACCTTTCCCTCAACAAGGTAGCCAACGTGGTTGAGATGCCAAATGAGCCTCTCCACACTGTGCTGATGCTTGACTTGACTTGCCTCTCAGGATGGGCCAGGATCTCACCCATTCCTTTAGAATCTTCCCTCCTTTGAAAAACCGTGTAAATCATAAATGACATCTTCAGGATGGGTTTCTCTTTTATCCCTTTGCTTAAAGTCAGGCATTCTCCTGAATGCCATCTGTTCACCTGCCATTGCTGGCTCCCGACATCCTTACTGTTAGAACTGTCCTAGAAACAGCTAACCCTGTCCACTTCATGTCTAGTTGTCATCATCTCCATTTCATCCCCAGACACCCTTTTCAGACCAGTAAAATATTGTAGGAACCCTTCACCACCATGCTCTTTATGACCTAGGAGTAGAACTGGGGTCCCACATGAAGAACTAGGTGGCTTCAGTGCCAGTCAGAGAACTGAAAAACAACTTTAATATTGAACAATAATAGAACTCATTGAATGTGCTGTTCCTTTTTAAATTTCAGTCCACAAAATCCCTTCATGCCTCAGTCTCTTCCTCTCAGGATTCTTTGTCTTTTCATTCATTTTTCCTTTTAAGTGGTCTTAGTATGTATTTTATTCTGGTTTTGCTTTAAATTTTGCCCAGATTACTTTATATTCCTCCTACTTGTAGGTCTTAATTACATTATAGTAGTCTGTGATGTAAACGTAGCGAATTTTCTCTCATTACCCCCTCTTATCAGGCATTTTAAGGGGGCTTTGCAGCCCCATATGATGTTGTGGAGATATCTGAATGAGCATTTCCCACCCATGAAGTTACTGGGTCCAAGAGGGTGATTATTTTTGTAGTGCCCTACCCATTGCCTCATTTTCCTTCAGGCAGTCAGTGAACGTGCCTGATTTTTCACAGCCCCACTAACATTGAGTCTCATTGCTCTTTTCCATAGCCCATGCAGCAGCCCAGCGGTGGGATGAGGCTTCCTAATTATATTCCTCCTGTCCCTGGACACTTGGAGGTTTCTTCATTGCCTTTTTTTCTGTGTCAGGAGAAGAGAATAGTGGTTTTGCCCTCAGTGCCATAGCTTTCCTCTCCCTTCCAGAACAAGCCTTCATTGAGGAGTATGAAAGGAGTCTGCAGTTTGATGACAGGTGTCTCAGGGCCCTGCTGGAGGGGCTGCAGACAGACAGGCTCGTTTGTCCAGTGTGTTCAAGGTAAGGGTTTCAGTCTTTGGGGCAGCAGCTGAGTTGGGGCCTTTAGCATTTCAACCAAACCAAAGTATTTTTCTAGCTGGATTCTGAAAACGGGTGTACTTTTAGGTAC